>NC_091441.1:116142738-116456282 GCF_964237555.1 Oryctolagus cuniculus | reverse complement strand
CCACGGCCATCACAGGTACCACGGCCATCACAGGTACCACGGCCATCACTGGTACCATGGCCATCACTAGTACCATGGCCATCACTGGTACCACGGCCATCACTGGTACCACGGCCATCACTAGGACCATGGCCATCCCAGGTACCACGGCCATCACTGGTACCACGGCCATCACTAGGACCATGGCCATCACCGGTACCACGGCCATCACAGGTACCACGGCCTTCACTGGTACCACGGCCATCACTAGTACCACGGCCATCACAGGTACCACGGCCATCACTAGGACCACGGCCATCACTAGGACCACGGCCATCACTAGGACCACGGCCATCACTAGCACCATGGCCATCACTAGTACCATGGCCATCACAGGAACCACGGCCATCACTGGTACCACGGCCATCACTAGTACCATGGCCATCACAGGTACCACGGCCATCACTAGGACCACGGCCATCACTGGTACCACGGCCATCACAGGTACCACAGCCATCACAGGAACCACGGCCATCACTAGTACTATGGTCATCTCTAACAGCCACCAATAGTACCATAGTTTCACTAGCTAGTACCACATCCATTCCTAACTAGTACCATGGCCATCCCTAACTAGTACCACAGCCACCACTATTATCACGGCCACCACTAACTAGTACCACAGCCACCACTAGTACCATAGTCATCACTAACTAGTACTATGGCCACCACTAGTACCATGGCCATCCCTAACTAGCGACCAACATGACCATCACTAGTACCACAGTTATCACTATCTAGTGCCACAGCCATCAATACTTACAACTATCACTAACTAGTACCACAGCTACCACTAGTACCATAGCCATCACCAACTAGTACCATGGCCATCACTAACTAGTGCCACAGTGACCACTAGTATCATGACCATCACTAACCAGTATCACAGCACTAACTAGTACTACAGCCATCACTAGTACCATGGCCATTACTAACTAGTATCATGGCCACCACTAACTAGTACTATAGCTATCACTAGTATCACAGCCACCACTAGTACCATGGCCATCACTGACTAGTACCACAACCAACACTAGTATCATGGCCATCACCAACTAGTATCACAGCCATCACTAGTACCATAGCCATCACTAACTAGTACCACAGTGACCACTAGTATCATGACCATCACTAACCAGTATCACAGCTACCACTAACTAGTACTACAGCCATCACTAGTACCATGGCCATTACTAACTAATATCATGGCCACCACTAACTAGTACCATAGCTATCACTAGTATCACAGCCACCACTAGTACCATGGCCATCACTGACTAGTACCACAACCATCACTAGTATCATGGCCATCACCAACTAGTATCACAGCCGTCACTAGTACCATGGCCATCACTGACTAGTACCATGGTCATCACTGGCACCACAGCTGGGCTGGGGCAGCTTCCAGGGTGCCCACCTCGGCACCCCTTTCCCAGGAATGTTCAGGGAACCCTAGAGGGTCAGCAGGGGCTCCTGCCTCCTCCGCCTGCTGGCCCCAGGGGCCATCTCCCCCTTGGCTTCGTGCCTGCCTGTGCCCCTGCAGCTGCGGCCTGCCTTCCACTCCTGCCCCTAGGATGAAGTGGGGACATCCTGGAGGCTGCGTCTGTGTCCAGCTCCCCTGCCCTGCGTGTGGCCACAGCACCAACAGTCCCTGCTCGCACATGCGCCCGAGCTTGCACATAGTAGGTACACAACATACGTGTTCGGCAAAGGAACGTGTGCCTGCTCGGCCAGCGCGGCACGGAAGCAGCAGGGCAGCGATGGACACACACTGACCACCTACGTCATCAGCTCTGAGGGCCCCCCACACCACCTGCACGCGGGGAAACAGGTCAGGGCCGCGACGCTGAGCTGGGCTCGGAGCCCACGTCCTCCTCGCCCCTCTCTTCTGAGCACAGCAGGGGCTTACTCTGCAACCTGCGCAGTGTGCACAGGGAAAGCCCCCGCCCAAGCACCAGGCGCCTCCCCCACCGCCTTTGCTTCCACACACCAGGCTGCTATGAGGACCTGGGAGACAGGCGTGGTTGGGGCGGGCCTGATGCTCACGCACGCTGTGCATGAGTGACAGGCATGTGGGAGGGCGCGGAACGGGCTGACGGCGGGAGCGAGGTCCACCCCCACATGCCCCCCACTGCCCACCTGCTGCACTTCCTCTCTGGTGCCCACTGCACAAAGCACCGTTCAGGCCCAGCGGTGCTGCTGGTGGCGCGGGGGAGTCTCGCTGGCCCTGCTGGCATCGCTGGGAATCTTCGGTCGGCTGCAGGCCTTCTCTAACACGGCCGGCTCTGCCTGTACCCTGGCCTCTGAGACCCCGCCCAGCCGGGAGGCCGACGGCACAGGCGGTGGCTGTGTGGGTTTGCTGCCGGAGACAGGTGTCAGCAGCCTGGGGCACGCGTCCACGCTGCTCTGCGGGAGGCTCCTCCCATCGCTCTGCCCGCGCTCGCTGCCTCCCACGAGGACCTGGCGGGCCCTCAGAGGCACACGGGGAGCTGCCAGCAGTGACCAGGCAGGGAGCGCTGACCCAACACCCACTGAACACCGGGGCTGGGGCTCTGCACGCTCCGCTTCACCCTCATGGCTGCCCTGTGAAGCAGTTCCTGTGGCTCGTACCTGCATCCTCCACTCTCTCCTCCCCGTCTCTGTGGGGTCACAAGGACTGGCTAAGGGGTGGCCACGTGACCCTGGTGGCCCAATGAGAGTTTGCTCTGGAGCTTAAGAGGGGACCTGTGAGCACACAGCTGCCTGCTGGGGTGACCAGATGTGACCAGGAAGGGACGTGGTCAGCCTGAGGCTGCCGGGACCCCCATCGGGTCAGTGCCTGCCTGCTTGGGCTGGAAGTCAGCACAGAGGTCAGTGGAGATGGAAGGGGGGGCGAGGGGGGACAAAGTCCTCGTGACGTGGTGAGCCCCTGGACCCAGCCTTGCCCCCGGCCATGCCTCTCCCTGCACCTTCAGGTTGGGCTCAGTTTCTCCCAGGGAGAACCCCGAGGGAGAGGGCTGCTTGGCAAATGTTGGAGGACAAGGCTTTCGCAGAGGACGTTCAGAGCGCCTGCACCTCCCCGGCTCTACACGGCTGAGAGGAAGCCGCACGAGCCCCTTCTGCAGCCAAGGACGTGGAGCCCGTGAGAACGGAGCACCTCGCTGGAGGCCAAGAAGCTGCAGAGGTGAGGCTGGGGCGCCTCCCACACTTCATGCCTCCCCTGCTCCTCAGACAGGTGCAAGGTCTCCTCGGCCTCTTACACACCCCGCTGAGGGCCCTGACGCGAACCCTGGGCCACTTTCCAGGGAGACCCCATCGCAGTCTCTGGCCAGGTGGCCGACTTCCCACGTGGAAGCTCCTAGCCTCTCCGTACAGGGACAGTGTGGAGCTGGGGGCAGCTCTGGTTTCCCTGTCAGCCCCAGGGGCCCAGCCACCCACTCGCTGCCCTACGTCGTGCCCGTGGGATCCGTCTGCGACACCAAGCAGCCAGCTCCCAGGGTTACACCGCCCCCAGCCCCTATCTCCTCATGTGGGCTGTGAGAGTCACACAAAGCCAGCTGCCACTCAGCCCGCCCACCTTCCTTGCCTTCTCACCCCAGCCCCCGCAGAGACATGTCTGTGTGCCCCGTGACAGTGCCGGCAATGGCGAGGGCCAGGGGTTTGGGCAACCAGAGCCAGCGTCACCATGGGTGACCAGGGTGTTCTGTGCCTGTCGCCAGACCTGTGGCCTCTGCCCCCACCCTAAGCCCCTCCCCTTTCTTTCTCCCTCATAGGCAATTCCCAGGGTGCTGGGGACACAGCTCCTGCTGCCGCACCTCTGTGGCACCCCAAGACCACTACCTCCTGCCTTTCTGCCTCCTCGCCTGTTAGCGCTTCCCTGGGTGCCGTCTAATCTCAGTGCCTGATTCCTGTGTGGGAGTGGGGCCCACGCATGCTGGGTGGGTGACGGCAGAGACGGCAGGGAGCGTCCTCCGTGAATCTCCGGGTTGGCTCCCCCTGGGGCCTGGCTAATGTAATCTGCACACACCCGTGTGGAGGCGGGGCTGCAGGCACACACAGGCCACTGGGGCTCAGAGGGGCTCTGTGCTCACTCCCCCAGAAAACCACCCAGGATTCGCAGTGGCGTCTCTGGGACTCTGCTCCGCTAGGCTGGAAGGGAACAGCAGGTGAGGCGGGAAGGGCACTGACCAGAGCGCAGCAGGACCAGTGGTGGAGGAGAGGGACGGGGCCAGGGGTCACACAGCTGGGCCAACAGGCAGAATGCCCAATGCTGCGGAGCCGTGGGAGTCGAGCCCACGCCGTGAGTCGGCAGCAGGCAGTGCCTGGGGGCAGCTGATTTTTTTATGGCTTCAGACACCATCCATCACTTGCAGAGGAAGGCTAACTGACGACGTGGGGCATTGGAGCGTGACTCGGACGCCAGCTCGCAGCGCATTAGGGGCAGGGGGCAGCAGGAATGGCCAGCACAGCCTGGACCACATGGTTAGCACCTGGGGCAAAGGCGGGCCAGACAAGGCAGGGACACCACTGCACAGGAGGCAGAATGGAGTGACAGTGCAAGGGTCAGTTCCCAGGCGGACATGCTTGGCTTGGGGCTCAGGGCACGGGCGGCTGCGTTCAGAGCCTGCTCCGATGTGGACACTGGTGGTGATCCCGAGTGCTCGGGCCCCCCCTCTGTCAGGTGGGCTGTGCCTGCTCCAGGAATGCCTGCAGTGAGGGCACGGCACAGCCCGGCCCACAGCTGTGCAGGGAACTCATGGCCAGCCCTTGCTGGACCGCGTGGCTGCTCTTCTCAGGGTGACGACTCTGGTCACCGCCACCACCAGAGCCCCTGCCTGTGGAGCACTGGGTGCTGGTCCAGGGCCTCGGCCTCACTCTCCAGGTGCAACCCATTTTCCTGATGGGGAAATGCAGGGCTCCATCTCCAGCTCAGAGAGCTACCTGTGCCAGCACTGTCCCAGCAGACCCCTCCCCCCCGCCACAGCCCCGGGACGATCCCCATTTCACATAGGAGACACAGGCCCAGAGAGCTTGGGGAGCGTGCCCAGAGCCCCACAGCTGCTAAGCAGCAGAGCTGGGGTTGGATCCCAGGAGGCCCAGGTCTGGGGCATCTGCCTGACCCCGGCCTCCTGGGGCCCAGTGCAACAGGAGCTGCAGCAGGTCCTCCTCGCAGGCCAGGGGCGCCAACCCGATGGCCAGGTGGGCGTGGGCCGTGCTGCCAGGGCCTGGGGCCCGCTCCAGGCTGAGCATCCTCCCACCCTAGGGCCACACGCAGCCACTTTCAATTCCGCAGCTGCAGTCACGGTTTCCTCTCTTCCCAGCCTCCCCGCCGAGTCGAAACCCAGCAGCACCAAGAAGGAAAAGGGGGCTTCTATACGTGGGCGTGGCTCAGCCTGTGTGCAAAGCGTCAGCAAGAGCAGCCCCGGGGGCAGGAAAAGCAGGCCCAGACTTTGCTCCCAACCCGAGAGCAGGCAGCAGGGAGGTGCGGGTGCAGCAGCCTGTGTCCAGCAGTGCCCAGGGCCGTGGCGTGGCTGCAGGAGACAGGTTTCTCCTCTGTCAACAAGGAGCAACCATGAGGCCGCTGCCCACGCCCCGCGTGTGGCGCCGGCTCCCTTGCCTTAGAATAGGCATGTGTTGAGTGCCTGCAGCAAACCCAGGCCTGCAATGAGCACAGGGAGGTAGGTGTTGGCCTCGTTTTCTAGACGGAGAGACGGAGGCTCTGTTCAGCCCCTGCACAAGTCGCGGGACTGGGGAGCATCAGGCAGAGCCCCACGCCTGCCTTGCGTGTCCTGCAGGGAGCTCCTCCCACATGGCTGGGAAGGCACCTGCTGGCAGGTGAGCGTGGGGCTGAGGGCCCAGGCTCTACGCCCCGGGCCTGACTCTGCCTCTCGCTTTGGTCCCCTCCAGCGCCGGGGAGCCGAGAGCCTCTCTCCGGAAATCCCAGCTCAGGAAACTCGCACCCCCCTGGGTACGCACACTGGGGCGCCCGTCGCCCTGCTCCCCAAGGCCGTCTTCCCACTGCTTCTTGGGTCCCAGCTGCCCCCTGAGCCTGGCCATCCTCAGCCCCAGGCTGGCCGCACATCCGCCATCAGCCTTGTGGGGCTCCACAGACAGCTGGGCAGGGGATTCCTGGGCCTGAGGAAAGGATGGAGGGGTGTACAGACCCCCAAATCCAAAAACTGTGGCCTGGGGTGGGGGCAGCAGGATCCCCTCCTGGGCTCCAGGCAGGTGAGCAGGTGTGGCTCTGTTCTGGTCACACACAGCCACCCTCCCAGCCCCGCCTCGGAGACCGGAGCCCTGGGGTGGGAGCCGAACCCCTGGGGCTGACCTGGGACCTTGGCTCCAGGACACAGGTTTCCCAAGGCCCCCTCCCAGGGATTCTCCCAGCAGGCAGCTTGGGTCTGACCACACCTGTGACAAGGCTCCCTCCCCCCGCTTATCCGGCAGCGCTGACCCTCAGCTAGTGTCCACCAGGATGCCCGTTCTGGCTTTTCAAGGGCAGCCTGTGTCTGAGACCTCGCGTGGTTCCATGCCATGACTCCAGCCTGAAGCCTCCGGCACCTACCTTCAACAGGGGAGGTTTTGAGGCGGCGGCAGACGGCTTCCGTGTCCCCGTACGTCTCTTTGATCTTGACCACGGCTTCGGCGCCGCGCAGCTCCATGAGGGAGCGGAGTTCCTCCATCGTGCACCCGAACTCGCCCCCATGGCTCGACTCGTTTCTTTGGTTTTTGGAGTAAAAGTCGCTGTTGGTCATGTCACCCATGTTTGCCAAAGTCCCTTCTCGGGCGGGCCCGAGGGTCAGCACAGGACAAGAAGGTGTGGGCGATGGCGGTGCGTGACTGTCCTCCACACAACCTCGCTGGCCGGCAGAGGCTCCGGGCGGGTGGCTCCGGGGCCTGGGGGGCGGGGGTGGCCGAGGCGGGCTGGAGACAGTGGCGGGAGCTCCGGGGGCTGTTCCTGGGCGTGGGGTGAGGTCCGGGGGCCGGAGGGGTTCAGGGCTGCAGACCCAGGAGTCTCCATTCAGTGGGGCCCATGCTGCTCCCCAGAGCTGGCATCTACATGGTCAGGGGTGGCGGCTCCTGTGGGGACAAAACAGAGTGGGTGACAAGGGTCAGGCGCCAGAGGCCTCATGGGACAGGTGCCCAGGAAGGCCCAGGGTGACACGCACGCCCCAACACTGGCAACCACCCATCACGTCGGCACGCGCTGCAAATCCAGATGGTACTGGTGCCCACCTGGGTACCCACAAGGTACCTTCCCCAGGGTCCAGCCACAGAGCACACCTGCCCTTACATGGCCACAGCCACTTTGCAGCCCCCATCTGCCTGCACCCTCACAGGTGCCCTGCCCCACCACACACCCATGCGTACCCCCACAGCAGTCACACAACTTAATATCCCCACCCCTTCCCTCTGACCCCTCTGTGCAAACCATACCCGCTTACCCCTCTTCCTCTGACCATCCCCAATATGTGCAGGCACACCTCATGTCCACACCGCCCCCTAAGTACACAGCCCCAGTGCCCCCACCCATGCCTGCCAACACCCTCTTGTTCCCACCCCCGCCCCCCGCTCCCCCTGCACTGGGTCTCCCAAGCAGGCATTGGGAGAAAGCCCCCTCCTCTACTCACAGCCCAACCGGAGCAGCCAGCTCATGCATATTCATGAGGGCTGAGTCCCCAGAGATCTGGTTCTTGGAGCCCTCACCTGGTAGGGGGCCCACAGACCAGCACCACGGACAGCGGCCACCAAGTGTGGGAGCCCAGGAGGCTGCGGAGCACCGGCTCCCCCTGCCCGCCTGCCTGCCTGCCTGTTCGCCGCCCCTGTGGGGCTGCCAGGAGAGAATTCAATCCGCCGGGACACCTAACACCAGTGGCCGAGGCCCCGGCAAGCGTTGGGTGACAAAGGGCCCCTGCTGGGCTCGGCTGGGCCTGGCACAGGCACCGGCCCCGCCCAGCAGCCCTGGACAGCTGGCCATCCCGAGTCCAGGGCAGGGAGGGGGCGGGGAGGAAGATGGGACTGAGCCCCTGCCTCAGCCCCAACTCCTGCCTCTAATTCCCCGTCTCTCGCTTCCTTCACAAATCTTAGAGCTGGGGGCGTTCCAGCATTAGATTCACTTTCCTAGCGAGGAACCTGGAATCCAGAGAGGGAAGGGACTTGATCAGGGCCACAAAGAGGAAGAGGAGGGAGGAGCTCAGGTGGGCGGGGCCTCTCACCCCAGCCAGGGCTCGCCCCATCCCCAAGGAGCGGCCCCTCCCTTCTCTCTGAGGGGTCGGGTTGGTGGGGGCACCGTGCCAGGCAGAGGTTAAGAACGTAGGATGTGGAATCAGAGCCATTCAAGCCAACCTGTGCTGAATCCTGGTGGTGGGACCCCGGGCACGTCCCCTCCCCTGTTACCTGTTAAATTATGGGTCACTTTCGCCTGGCCCAGCTATAAATCATTCTCCAGCCTGTGCATCTCCTGCTGGGACAGGGGCCATGGGGGGACCGGCCACACTGCACACAAGGAGCTGTCACTCTCAAGGACACCGTGGGCACAAGTGGACACACTGCCTCTGGAAGGAACCTGGGATACCCCAGAGGCTGTGCTGGGAGCCTCATCCTGAACCCAGGAGAAAGCCGTGGGTGGGGCAGGGCCAAGGACGTCTCTAGATGAGAGTTGGGCCCCTTGCCCATCTCTGCAGCATCTTCCAAGGGTCAGGCTGACGGCCGCTCTGCTGGCACCATCCGGGGATGGCAAATCCTAGGAGGACCAGGGGCTGGTGGGTGTCAGGAAGGTAAGCCACCCTCCACTACCTTCACTCCTGGGAGGGGCAGGGACTGTGAGGAACCTTCCAGAAGAGGCTTTGCCATCTTCAGGACAAGATGGGAGTGGAGAAGACACACCCCTTCTGTAAGCCCAAACTCAGGACTGACCAGGGGTGCCAGGAAGTCTCAGTGCCCAGCACCTAACCAACAGGTGCAGGCCAGGTGAGGGCCAGGCCTGTGACCATCCGTGACCAGACCTGCCTGCAACCTGCAGAAAGGTCATTCTGACCCTGACTCCTCTGAGTCTCTGTGGGGTGGGGGTGCCAGGTATCCAGTGGGTGCCTGCTGCACGCCAGGCACCCTGCGTGCTTCCTGGCACATCAACCTCAGAGACACTACAGGGGTTAGGAGCAGAGACAGCTCCTGGGTTCAAGTTCTGCTCATTCGCTCCCCAGTGAGACGGGGAGCAAGTCAATGTTGGTTCATTATCTTAAAGAGGTATGTGTGTGTGTGTGTGTGTGTGTGTGTGTGATCACGGTATCTACTCTCATAAAATACCAAGAACCAGGTCCACTGTTCACTTAACTGCTTTTGGTGGTGGTCTTCTTATCCCCACAGACCACATGAGGAATCTGAGGCCAAGCAAACGGCCAGGGCCACGCAGTGAGGGGGGAGAAGCCAGGCAGTCGGGGTGCAGAGATGCACCCACACAGGACACCTGCGGACTCTGCCTCCTGGGTTGTTACGAGGTTGCTCACAGGATGCAGCAAGCGTGAGCCCAAGTGCACTGCCAGCCACGAGGGACTTCATCCATGCGAGGAGCTGTTTTCCATCTGTCCCCTGCCACCTGTGCCGGGGCTCTCGGCACTGATAATTACATCTCCGACCGCACGAGCTGCAAGAAGCCTTCACAGCAATTATCTCTGTGATCGCAACGGGAGGCGCGAGTCCGCAGGCTCCGGCCATCCATCCACCCAGCCGTCTACCCTCTCGTTTGGTGCCAAGCATCGCACCACGGAGACACAGTCCCTGCCTTCCAGGCACCGACAGCAGGGAAGGGGGACAATTAAACTAGGGTCTTCCTGACTTGCTGCGTTTGCCGCGACGTGCAGTCCTGGGTACTGTGGGACCAAGAGCAGGAAGGGCTGATGGACAGGGATGTTGTTGCCCTGCGGGACGTAACCCGGGCGGATGGATCTGGGGAAAGGCTGCGGGAGACAGAGGACAAAGTGCAGGCAGCACCCAGAGCAAGGACAAGGGGACAGAACTCTCCAGCAAAAAATGAGTTAAAACTCGGAACTGGGCCGTGGAGGTGACCGACCACACACTTCTTCCCTCCCCTCCTGATGCTGCGCCCCGCACCCCACAGGTGCACACCTGGGGAATCCCGCTTCTCGGCTTTTCCTCCTATGCCGCGCGGCTCCCTGTGCTACCTGTTCCCACCATGGGGCGGGCTGGATTCACAAGCGTGAGGCCTGGGGCACAGACGCGCACTGTCAACAGGAGCCGAACCAGCCTCGGACACGTGGCTGAGCCGAAGCCTGGGCGTGAGTTCAGCAGCCACCCATCTACCGCCCCAATTCCGCAGCCCTGCCCTGTACCTGGGCAGAGGCTTCTCCACCACCTCTATCTTTCCCTCCCCTGCTCCACTGTCCTGTTCAACCTCAGGGTCCCTTCCTGGGAGTCTCCCCAACCATGCCACTGCATCAGTGCCCAGGCTCTGCCATTGTCGCCAGCGTCACCAACTCCTTCCCCAAGGAGCCAGGTCTACGGTGAACCTACGGCAGCATGTGGCTTCCAGAAGGCACTCACGAAGTGCTTGGTGAACGGATACCTGGGTCAGCCCTTGGGGTGGCTGCCCATGGCAGCTGTGACTTTAGGCAGGTCCCCAGGCCTCAGTTTCCTTGTCTGTAAAATGGGTGAGTGACTCCCACCTGCCTGTGTCAGGGATTTGTGTGTGTGTGTGGGGGGGGGGTTTAGTAAAGACATCAGAATGGGCCGTCTTTCATCCTGAGACCCAGGAGGGAGGCCACAGTTGGGCAGGCGGCTGGCCCTTCAGCCAAAGCCCCACCAGGTCCTGACGGGCCACTCAGAGGCTGAAAGATAAACGAGCAGTGTGACCCTGGAGAGGTCGCCTACCATGCTGAGGCTCACCTGCACAGTGGAATCGACCCTGCGTCTCACAGGCTCCTGGCCGGAGCACACACCCGAAATGCCAGCTTCCTCCAGGGGCCCCCGTGCTGGTGGGCATGAGCGCGTCCCCCACGGCCACAGCACGGGTTTGTCTGCAGCGAGTTCTCGGTACTGCACAGGCGGGTGCACCTGCCTGAGATGACGGGCACACGGGCCTGGATGGGACATGCAGCCAGTCCTGGGTCCCGAGAGGCTGAGCGACACACCGGGGGTGACAGCGCAGCTGAGGCCAAAGCCGGTGAGCAGCTGTCCGCCCGGCATTGCCAGCTCTGCCCTGGGACCCTGACCGAGCCCCTCTCCTCTCTGGGCCCGTTTCCCCAGGTGGAAAGTGAAAGGACCGGCCCCACACCCTCTGGGGTCCCCTCCACCTCGGAGCAGAAGCCTGTGACAGAGCTGGCTTCTGCTCATTAGCATCTAAATGACTGCGCACTGCAACGCTCAGTGACTCAGGAACAGGTCACTGGCGGGCGCCTCCATCAAACGCCCAACCGTGCCAGGAGGGATGCAGGCAGGGCAGGGGCCACCCTTTCCTGGGAGTTAATTTAACAAAGAAGGGATCTATCTTTTGAAGGAACGATTTTTAAAAAGAAAAAGAAAAAAAAAAAAAAGCTCAAACCAACAGCTCTTCAGATCTCAACGGAGGGTGGTAGCGGGGACAGTCGCAAGCGATGTACTAAAAATAACTCCTGGATGCCAAGCCCTTCTGTTTTAAGATGTGCGGGATCTCAGTGCCTCCGGAATGTGCATTTCTCAAGTCACCTGTTCCCTGGGCTCCTCCCTGGCAGCAGCGGCAGACGCGGGGACGCCCAGGACCGAGGGCGGCTCTGCTGGCCGCCAGTGCACACCCGGGGCCGGGCTCTTAACCTCTCTGTGCCTCAGTTTCCCCTCCCCCTAGCTTGTGGGGAGTGAACTTAGCAGGCTCACAGCCACAAGGAAGGACCCGTGGGACAGGCTGTTAGGAAGCCGACCTCGCCGCGAGCTTCCAGTCACCACTGAACCATGGGTGCCTGGCGCTGTCTTTGAAACAGAACCAAGTCTGGCCCTGGGGCACCGCAGGGAGGCACCCAGCACGAGAGGCTGCCCTGCCTCCACGTCAGATACTAACTCCGCCTCCCCTGGCCGCTGACCTTGCCTTCCTGTGGGGGCCCAGAGCCCCAGGGACGGGGACCCCCTCTTGTGCTAACAGGTGAGGGACACAGGTCCAACGGCCCCTCCATTGGCCTCACCCAGAGCCTCTCATGGCAGCCAACCACGCTCTGTGGGGGAGGGGACCTCCTCTGCCCATGAATGGGGAGGGCAGAGGGCCTGACAGGTTTGGGTGACATGGAGAGTGCACAGGGTGGTGGTGAGTGTGTTCATGTGGTGTGCAGGGTGAGTGTGGGTGTGCAGGATGAGTGTGGGGTATGTGTGGGTGTGCAGGATGAGGGGGTGCAGGGTGAGTGTGGGGTGTGTGTGGGCGCGTAGGATGAGGGTGTGCAGAGTGTGTGTGCATATGTGTGGGTGTTCTGGGTGAGTGAGGGTGTGCAGAATGAGTGTGGGGTGAGTGTGGGTATGTGTGGGTGTGCAGGGTGAGTGTGGGGTGTGTGTGGGCGTGCAGGATGAGGGGGTACAGGGTGAGTGTGGGGTGTGTGTGGGCATGTAGGATGAGGGTGTGCAGAGTGTGTGTGTATATGTGTGGGTGTTCTGGGTGAGTGAGGGTGTGCAGAATGAGTGTGGGGTGAGTGTGGGTATGTGTGGGTGTGCAGGGTGTTCAGGGTGTATGTGGGTGTGTGGGGTGAGTGTGGGTGTGTGGGGTGAGTGCGGGTATGTGGGGTGTGTGGGGTGGGTGTGGGTGTGTGGGGTGGGTGTGGCTATGTGTGGGTGTGCAGGGTGAATATGGATATGTGGGGTGTGTGTGGGTGTGCAGGGTGAGTATGGCTGTGCCTGGTGTGTGTGGGTGTGCAGGATGTGTGTATGCCTGGTGAGTATGGGTGTATGGGGTGAGTGTGTGTGCGGGATGAGTATGGCTGTGCCTGATGTGTGTAGGTGTAGGGGGTTTGTGCGCATGTGTGGGATGAGTGTGTATGTGGGGGGTAAGTTGGCTGTGCCTGGTGAGTATGGTGTGTGGGGTGTATGTGGGTCTGCCGGTATGTATCGGTGTGCCTGGTGAGTGTGGTGTGTGGGGTGTATGTGGGTCTGTGTGTGTGTGTGGGTGTGCATGGTGAGTGTGGGGTGTGGGGTGTATGTGGGTCTGTGTGGGTGTGCATGGTGAGTGTGGTGTGTGGGGTGTATGTGGGTCTGAGGGTGTGTGTGGGTGTGCATGGTGTGTGGTGTGTGGGGTGTATGTGGGTCTGAGGGTCTGTGTGGGTGTGCATGGTGAGTGTGGGGTGTGGGGTGTATGTGGGTCTGTGTGGGTGTGCATGGTGAGTGTGGGGTGTGGGGTGTATGTGGGTCTGTGTGGCTGTGCCTGGTGAATGTGGTGTGTGGGGTGTATGTGGGTATGTGTGGGTGTGCATGGTGAGTGTGGTGTGTGGGGCCAGTGCAGTGCTGTTTGGTGGCTGTGTCAACAGGAGGGGCAGGGTCTGAGGCTCACTGTGGCCAGAAGCAGTGTGCAGAGGCTGCTGTGTGTGTGTGTGTGTGAGTGACAGGTCCCTGTAGTCATCACCACACACGGCCAGGGAGGTCTGCTGGGCTTTGCCCGCCCGAGTGTGTGGGAGTGGCAGTGACCAGAGACCCGTGTGCCACACCCCTCTCTGAGCATGCCAGACCCCCGGCGTGTGCGATGGTGACAATCTTCGCTCTGACTTCTCAGAGAGAGAGAGAGCAAAGAAGGCAAAGGAGCTGAAGCCAGAACCTCAGAAGCAAGTTTAGTGCTATTTTTAGTCAGCTCCTATTCTGTTAACCAGAAAAGGAAAATCTAAAAAAAAATTCCCACAGAAGCAGCCTTGCATCAGCTGTGCAGGCACAGGTGGCAGCAGCAGGGCTGGGGGACAGCGAGGGAGCCGGGGCTCCCTGGGTGGCTCCTCACCCCCTTGCGTGGCCCAAGGCAGGACTGGTCCAGTCCTCAGCTTGCCACCAGGGTCACTTTCTCCGCCAGAGCTGCCCATATTCCAGGGTGGGAAAACCTCCCACTTCCAGCCTTGCAGGTGCCTCATAACCTGTCAATCAGCTCATCCACCCTCCTGCCCATCTCTCCACCTGTCCACCTACCCACCCCCCTGTCCATCTCTCCATCCAGCCCTCCATTCATTCACTCGTCCACTCACCATTCGCCAATCCACGGACCTCTGCATCTGGCTACCATCCATCCACCCACCCACCTACCCAATGAAACAAAAAAGGAGCTTCTCAGGCCCCGCCCCGGACCCTGGAATCCCGAGTTGAGAGAGGTGCTCACTCCGCCCAAGGCATCCTCAGGAGCCCCACAGTCGAGGCCTGCAGCTGAGGTGAACAAGTTCTGTGCACTTCTGGTACAGATTTCGGGAGGACATAGGCAAGGTGGCCTTAGCCTGGGACCAGGTCCACTGGCCCCCACTGTGGGGAGCAATCCGGACTAGACTAAGTTACTGGAATTAGGACTTATTCTATGCATCTGCTCTCCCACAATATGGCGCTGGGAGAGAAGTAAACAGCTTCCGCACAGCTGCCTCCAGTTCAACCAATAAACTGTAGGACTTGCTCCTGATTGGAGGAGAGCAGCGTACTCGGCGTGTGGGCAGCCGAGTTAGGATTGGCGGAGGAGGACTATAAAGGAGGAGAGAGACGGCATGCACCAGGAACATCTATGGGGAACATCTAGCTGAAGGAACACCTGTGCAGCCCCCAGAGAGCCGGCCGGCGGTGTGCCGCTCCCCTGCGGAAGTGGGGAATGTGGCCAGGGGGAACTGCCCTTCCACGGAGGTGGAAGGGATAGTAGCCAACCCGGGAAGAACCAGCAGCAAACCCGGGGAGGGCCGAGCAGACGAAAGAACAGCGCAGGGTCCTGTGTCGTTCCTCCACGAAGAGGGGGAGCGACATAATGGTGCCGTGACTCGGATAGGAAGCCTAGGCAGGGTTTAGTGTTGCTCCTCCACGAAGAGGGGGAGCGACATAATGGTGCCGTGACTCGGATAGGAAACCTAGCTCGGATAGGAAACCTAGGACGGATATGAAACTTAGGAGGGAAGAAACGGGAAGAAATGGGAAAATATCGGAGAGAGAGACTAGCAAACAGCCTAGGGAAAAGCCGGACGAAAGAGGTGCCGGAGGAAGCTGTTGAAAGCCTAGGCATAGACTCGGATACGGACTACGGGGGGAAGCTGGGAGAAATCTCTAAGGTCGAAAGCGAAAGTGAAAGCTAGAACAAACAGACTCGGATGCAGACTGTGGGGAGAGGCCAGGAGAAATGAGGGAGGAGTATTGTTGGAAGAAAGCTTGGGGAAACATACCGGGTAGAGAAAAATGTTAGGGAAATTGAAGCCACGGGGGGCAGGCCGAGGCGGAAACGAAAGCCACTTTGGGGTTCTCAGGTTAGCCCGGGAATAGGGGGCGAAAAGTTGAAACCAGAAGCTGAGACGTAAGCCAGATTGGGATCCGTCTGATTAGCCCGGGGAGCAAAGGACGGGAAGCCAAATCGTGGGGCGGAGACGTACGCTGGGTTGAATTCGCCAGGCTAGCCCGGGGAACTTGGATTGAATGCTAGTGGTGGAGACGCAAGCTACGCTGTGTTACTCGCGGAAGCCGCCGCGTGCAGAGAGAGCACGGGGCGTGAATAGATAGGGAACGCTGGCGTAGGCCGTGGTTCAGACGCGAAAGGGTTAAGCATGGAGACCGCGGAGCGCGCGAACCCGAGCCGCGCAAAGCCGGGAAGCTGCGCAGATGAGAGAGGCGCGCGGGCTGAAGCGGCGCAGAGCCGGGAACCCGCCGGCGGGGCGAGGTGCCGGAAAGCCGCGGGGATAAGAATGAGAGCGGGAAGCCGCAGGGATAAGAGAAACAGAAGTTTTAGAAGTAAAGTGAGAGAAATAGGAACGTTGGCAGACAGAAGTAAAATGGGAGAAATAGGAATGCCTGGAGATAGAGAAATAGAGAAAAATAAGGCCTCCCCTCAACATGGCAATGAGAAAGCTTGGATTCGGTCTGCCTAATCAAGTGAGGCGATGAGCACCTGCGGGCAGCTAGCAGCTTATGCGCCACAGGTCACCGAAGACAGGCACGAATTAACATCAGTAAGGCTTCCCCACAATACAACAATATTAAGCTTGGATTCGGTCTGCCTGATTTAAGGCGGTAAGCGCCAGCAAGCAGCTCGACCAGAGTATGAGCTGCAGGTCACCGAAGATAGGCACAAACCAACACTAATAAGTCTCCCCCACAATACGGCAATGAGAAGGCTTGGATTCGGTTTGCCTGATAGGTTTTGTAAGCCCCTGCGGGCAGAGCAGAGCATGCGCTGCAGGGCACCGAACACAGGCACGCATCAGCGCCTAAAAACCTCCTCACAATGGCGAAGAGAGGACCCGGATTCGGTTTTCCTGATTGATAGGACTTGTAAGAGCCTGTGGCAACTCTAGCAAGTAGAGCAGAGTGTGTGCCGCGGGACACCGAAGACAGGCGCGTATCAACGCCAAAAAATAAAAAGAAAGGGGGATCTGTGGGGAGCAATCCGGACTAGACTAAGTTACTGGAATTAGGACTTATTCTATGCATCTGCTCTCCCACAATATGGCGCTGGGAGAGAAGTAAACAGCTTCCGCACAGCTGCCTCCAGTTCAACCAATAAACTGTAGGACTTGCTCCTGATTGGAGGAGAGCAGCGTACTCGGCGTGTGGGCAGCCGAGTTAGGATTGGCGGAGGAGGACTATAAAGGAGGAGAGAGACGGCATGCACCAGGAACATCTATGGGGAACATCTAGCTGAAGGAACACCTGTGCAGCCCCCAGAGAGCCGGCCGGCGGTGTGCCGCTCCCCTGCGGAAGTGGGGAATGTGGCCAGGGGGAACTGCCCTTCCACGGAGGTGGAAGGGATAGTAGCCAACCCGGGAAGAACCAGCAGCAAACCCGGGGAGGGCCGAGCAGACGAAAGAACAGCGCAGGGTCCTGTGTCGTTCCTCCACGAAGAGGGGGAGCGACACCCCACCTTGGTGTGACCACTCCTATTGGGGCGATGGCAGATGCCTCTTGTGGGCTGCAGTGTCACTGACCCCACTCCAAAGGCAAGGAAGTTGGGGTTCCGAGAGCCACAGACAGGACTGGACACAGTTCCAAGGCCTGCTCTGGCCCAGAGCCCACCTTCCATCTTTGTCTCCATCCTTATCAACTCCTAGGATAGCCTAGACAGATGCCCCCTCCTGCCTCAGTTTCCCCTTCTGTGAAGAGTGTGAGTACAGCAGACCCTCTATCCTGGAGGGTCCCTGCAGCAATCCCCCCACCCACCCCCAGAATTCTCCTGTCCCCAGCACTTGCTTCTTGGGACACACACAGTTCCCTGGCTTGGCTGGCCACGTCCCGCTCGCTGGAGGCAGAAGGAAGGAGACATGGCCTAGAACCAGAGGGCAAAGGCTCATTAGGATTCACCTCTCTCGGCCACCCACTGCCCCCCGCCCCGGGGCCTCTGCACAGCGGTGCCTGTCTGCCCCAGGATTTGAAGCTTTCAGGCTGCAGGGTCATGCGTGCAGTTCCCCTTCCTGAGTGCCCCCTGTGGTGGTGGCTGCCCCGAGCCTCCAGAGTCCATGTGTCCTAAGTGGCCAGTGGACACTGCCCCTTCTGCCTCTGTCCCTCTCATGCCTTCTCACTGTCTGCTCCAAGGCCCTGAGCACAAGACTTCAAGGAAGCCAAGAATGATGAGAGCCACACTAACGGGAGCCCTACTACACGTCAAGCACCCTTCACACACTTGGCGTCTCATTTATCCCTCACAAGGGCCCTGTGACAAGGCACTGCCAGCGCCCCCACCTCACAGAGGTAGCGGCTGACAGGCACAGGCCAAGTGGCAGAACCGGTTCTCCCCCCAGGTGTTCTTCCCAGGCCCCAAACTCACTGTCCTCTCTGCAGTGGGCCAGGCCCCTGCCCTCTCTCCTGCCTTCTCCTGTGGTCCACACGGCCATTACACACAGCAGGTCACCAGCTGGTTGCTCGGTCCTCAGGCTTCACCTCTGGCCATGGAGGGCAGGGCCGAGGGACGTCTGTGGGCACAGTGCTGATGGATGGACAAAGGTGGGTGCCAGGGACGGATTGGGTGGCTGAGGTCAGGGAACCTGATCACCACAGGCCCTGCTCCCCTGTCTGCTGACCTGCTGAGAGGAGCAGTGGGAGCTGTCCACGTGGTGCAGGTGCTGAAAGACACCTTCTCTGGGGAGGACAGAGAGCCGGATCAGAGGAACCAGCTCCAGTGGGAGCTGTCCCCAGGACTGCAGTGCTGACGGGGATGGGCGAGAATGGGAGCTGTCCACTTGCAGTGGTGCCAGCTCAGGACACACAGTCATGAGGACCCAGGGGCGTCCCAGAACAGCATTGCTGACCATCAGCACAGGGGTTGGGAAGCCAAGGGCAAAATGCCTCCTTGGACCTGGTGTGCCAGGGGTGAGTGGTGGGGAGGACGCTGAGCCAGCCTTTTCCTTGAGTTCAGGAATGGGCATGGGGAGCTGATCCCAGAGGCTTGGTACTGCTGCCCATGGTCTGGTTCTCAGACAAGGGGGCTGTCACAGTGGGCAGGCCTGAGCCACGAGGGGGCCCTGAGGATCACTTAGGTCCCTGTCAGTCCGCCAGGGCCATCTGTGCCCTAGGTGGTTCACGCTTTTGCACAAAGCATGGCCCTATCCCTGTGGATCTCGCATCCTGAGTGTATTTTGATTTTTCATGCATGGGGTGGACGAGCAGAAGTCACCCCTGGAGGTGCCAGGGGCTGCATGGAGCGTGGGAGACTTTCCAAAGCTGAGGCCTGGGTTTGGATCAGGGCAGCAGCAAGCCGAGGCCTGCATGGAGGCCTTCCTACTCAACCCGAGGATGCTGAGGCCAAGAGCTCTAAGCCCAGTGAGAGAGAAGCAAGCAGAGAGCAGGGCTGCTGGGTTCCCAGGAGCGGGGAGGCAGCAGGGTGTGGGCACTGCAGGGGTGGTGCACGCTGGCACAGGCAGCTGCTTCTCACTGCTGCGTGGCTCTGCTCCAGCTCCTCTGGGCGACAGCAGAGGAGCCCTTGCCCCCTTCCATGACGGAGTCCAGGCCGTCTCCACCCACAGTCCCCATGGCGGAAACGCCAGACATCCCCGGAGGTGGTGACTTGGCCTCAGGCCCCAAGGAGGGGAATCCATGAGCCAGGAAGGCGGACGAGGAGCCCGGGTTTGCAGCTGGGCCCTTCCCTTCCAACTTGCACAGCTCCTTCTGGAGGAGTTCGGGGACCTCAGAACTGGGCTGCTCAATGTGCTGCTGCTGAGGGCCATGGGCCTGTATGCCCCCTGGGGGCTGCAGCCCCCACCTGAGCAGATGGACAAGCCTGTGGATCTGGCACTGGGGGTTTGAAACAAGCAGCCCCACCGACCTACTCCTCTGGGGCTCCCGGTCCTCATGATCCCACTTCCTCTCACAGCCAGCACTGCCCCCACTCTGGGGTCTACCGTCCCGCCCTCTCCCTGACCATACAATGGCCACTTCCTGCTAGGCCAGGCCCTGCCCGCGGTGGACGCCCCCTCACTGCTGTCCTGCGGCTTCTCAGACCCTGTGTGTCCAGGCGTCTCTGGCGTTTCTGGGAGCAGCTATAGGTTTCTGCACCCAGCTCCCACCTCCATCCTGACATGGTGGCTCCCACCCCTCGTCTCAAGCTCAAGCTGACCTTTGCTGGCTGCCAAGTGCCCTCTCTGAAGCTGCCCGGCTTCAAGCTCCCCCAGAGGCCTGCGTTCTCCTGCACCCCATGTTGCCTCGGCATCCTGGTGTCTCCCTCTCATCCAGCCAGGTGCCCAGAGCCACGAGGTGCTGGGACAAGGGCTCAGGCTCCCTCTTCTTCCTCGCTTCGCTGGCACCTGACCCCAGTCAGGCCCCTGGCCCTGGCCCCAGCCTCACCTCCTCCTTTGGGGAGTGCTGATGGGGACTTCCATGGACAGAGCGTCTGTGTCAGGGGCAGCCGTAGGCTGTGTACACACCTCACCCCACACCAGCCCCACAGGGTAGCGATGCCTATGCCTATTTTACAGGTGAGCAAACTGAGACTCAGGCAGAGCTGGGCGCTAGGCCAGTGTGGCTCTGTGCCACCACCGTGTGCCACCCTGCTGCCACTCTGGATCAGCTCACGGCTGGCGCCCCCGTCAGAGCACAAGCTCACGGCCGTGGCTCTCATTCCCGCCCAACTGGCTCGGGACCAGGCTCCCTGGGCTGTGGTCAGAGGGAACTCGCTCCTCACTGAACAACTAATGCGTCCTCTGCCTTGGGGTGCGTTTTGCTCGCCTGTCCCCCACCCCATGATGATGAGTCCCCAGGGCACCCTTGCCCCAGCACAGGACAAGCCTCCTCCTGTGCGGAGCCCACAACGGACAAGATCCTAGGACAGGGGAGGGCCCTGTCAGCAGTGACTTCTGGGATGCAGCTTGCATTTCAAAGCCAAAACCAGCCACCGTGGGCAGGCATAGCCACGCCCAGTGCATCCCCCTCCGAGGGGCAGGCGCTGTGCCAGTGCCTTCAAATCAGCAAATCCCTGCCTGAACCCTGTCAAGTAGTTGCCACTGCGATCCCAGGTCACAGAGGAGCAAACGGAGGCTTTGCAAGGTGCAGGGCCACCAAGGTGTTGGATGTGAACCCAGCAGGCCACACACAGAGCCTCCAGCTCTGAAACACAGGCAGTGGAAGGCCCCAGCGTTTGGAGCTGAGTGGGGTAAGAACCTGCCCTCCTGGACCACGCGTGTCAGGGCTGCCTGGTCATCGCCCCAGGGCCAGGGAGGGTCTCCTGGTCTGGCCATCATTTCTTGTCTCTGCTGCTTCCACTCTGCCCTAATCCTGAGGTCAGGGCCAGGACACACAGGGGGCACCAGGGACAGGCACTGGACTCAGGCCCAGGAGCCAGGTGAGAGTGCGTGGGCACCTGACACCTCCCTCCCCAAACGCATCCTCCCGGTTGGCTGCTCTGGCTCCAGAGCCGCCCTGCCCCCAGGCAGTCCCAGAGCCCAGAATCCCACGTCTCAGAGCCCCTATGTCTCCCGCACCCCACAGGATGCAGGCCACCGAGTGTGCCCACGGGGGACCCGCCTGTCTCTGCAGCTCTTCCCTGGCCCCGGCCACTGCGGAGACGAACAGAATCCACTCGGCACCTAGAACAGATGGTGACACTTCTAAAAATAACGCACACCACACTGCCGGGTGCAGCCGGTCCCCTCGGCAGAAGAGGTGCGGGTGGAGGCGGGGCCGCTCGCTGTGCTCACCAGCCATCTGTGCCGGGACAGACGCACACGAGGCTCCCGGGGGACACAGGCCCAGGGCACCCCATCCTTGCTGAAGCTGTGTGGGCCTGGCCCTGGTGCTGAGGCCCCACTGAAAGGAAACCAGGACAGGGTGGGAGCGCGCTGCCGGGCTCCCCTGTTCCCAACACCCAGGGTCCCCCAAACAGCCCCCCTCAAGTCGCCGGGGCGCCCTCTTCTCTCCTTCCCTGCACCTCTGCCCCTCTGCTGGGGCCCCAGGTCTGCAGCTCCCAGGACCAAGCCAACACGGCCAAAGGCTTGTTTCCTTGATGGGTCTTTCACCACTTTTTATCTGACTCCCAACCTAACAGGGTCAGGGCCTCGTTGGAGGCTTCAACTTGTACAGATCTCGGTTAGAAGACGCACTCTGCCACCACCACGTGACCACGGGCGTACCGGCAGAGTCGGCTCCCCGGCTGCAGTTGCCACGTCCCTAAGGTGGGAACCGTAACAGCCACCCCAGGCCAGGCCGTCGGCAGGAAGGGAGTTAACTCTGGGCCCAGCCTCGAGCATGGCGAGGGGAGAAACGCAGAGGCCACAATGGCGCGATTTCTACCTGGGGAGACAGAGGCCCTGAGGTGCAAGGTGCTGGCCAAAAGCCACAGAGCAAGTGCTGCTGAGCCGGGCTCAGGCCCAGGGGCTTCAAGGGACCTCACTGTCCTGAGCCACCAACGCCCTTAACTCCTGGGATGCTCCCGGATGCTGCCTCCTGCATCCTTAGCCAGGGGTCTCTGACCTTTCCCAGCTCTGGGAAGGCCGGAAGGATCCCCTGAAGATGTTCCACCCCGATTCCTGCCAGAACCGGCCCTGAGCCTCCTGGCACTCCCAAGCCCTAGCCTGACCCCACCCAGCTGCTCAACCAGCTTCAAGGGCAGCCCCAGTCCTCAGCTAAGAAGTTGAAGAGCTCAAGGTCAAGGTGCTTCCACGGCCCCAGGAGACCCAACTCAGGAAACCCTGAAGTCCTTCCTGCCCCACCGTGCCCCCCCTCCCAGCCTGCAGGAGCCCTCTTGCCCCAAACACCAAGTCGGGGAGCCAGGGAAGGGCTCTGCCTCTCGCTCACCCCAGGTGGCCCCAACTCCTCCCAAACAGGGGTCCTGCATTTCAAAATCCCTGACCCCAGGTCTCAGCTCATGCTGGCCTTGGAGTGGGACCCAGGGGAGTCTGGGGCTTGGGTTTCAGACACAGGCAGAACCCGGGTTCAAATCCTCAAGTCCAGGGGTATTTCTCAACCTCCCCTCCCGATTCACCGCCTGCTCCTGTAGTCTCCTCAGCCCCTCCCTGGACGCCCCCTCTTTGCCAGTCCCCAGTCAGGCCTCACTCCAACTCCTCATTGCAGAGCTACCCGCCTCCACTTCCCTCTCCAGGGTGGGGCCTGGCCTGAAGCGGGTTTCGGGTTCAGGAGGTCAGGTGTGAGCAGCTCTGGTGGCTGAGCCAGAATCCATGGGCAGCAGGCCTGTACCGAGCTGGCCCCTGATGACCGCGTCCCGCCCAGCAAGAGTACACAAGGCCCCCTCCCCACGGGACAGGCCACACAAGGGGCAGCTGTTTGCCAAGCTCAGGAGAGCTCACGTGATGTCACAGGTCAAACACTTGCCACGCCCACGGCCTCCATAGCCCCTGTACCAGGTCCCATCCACAGCTGCTGCCTCCCCAGCCAGGGGCTCTCCCCCCACCCCTTCCCGACGGCTCACGCCAACGCCGTGGGTGCAAAGCTCTCTACGGGGAGCTGAGGTTTTCTTGCGAGCAATTTTTAGCATGTGGCGTTTTCTGGGTAGATTACCCCTGCCCTTCCTTCTCCACTGAAGTTCACGTCCACATGTGCACAGACGTGTGCCAGAGAGTTTGTGCATGGCTGTGCCGTGCTGCCAGCTGTGTGCGTGTGGTTGTGTGTATGTGGGCCTGGGCACACCCAAGTGGGGCAAGTGTTGAGGTGTGCACCGAGTGTGTGTGTTCCAGAAGGAAGACTCTGGGCTGTGGGTGAGTATGGTTATGTGCGTGTGTTTGTGTGTGTGTGTGCAGGGGCGTGAAGCAGCCCTGTGTCACAGCAAAGCACCTTTCAGCCAGGATCCGGGTGTGAATCTCTCCATCTGAGAGGTGTCTGGATAGTGAGAGGGGGTCCTGGCATGAAGGCGGACCCTGAGCAATAACATGGCGACTATCAGAGCGCTAAGATGCTTCTCAGGCTGCCCTGCACAGGGACCCATGGAGAGTGGTTTGGGGCAGCACTGGGGGCCTCGCAGGCATGCACAGGACAGAGGTCTTAGCTGTCCCTGCTCCACTGTCTTCCCTTGCCGGGCCTCAGTTTCCCCACCTGTAAAATCAGGAGGTTGGAACTGATGGTTTTGGAAAGACCCTCGGGTGCTGACCCGTGCTGCCGTCACCCACCCTCCGCTACGATGGCCATGTGGGTCAGCCAGAGCTGTCTGCTGGCCACGGATGCGTCTGTGGGGCTGAGTTTCTATTTTGCTAAAAACATCGACTCTGAGCTGCCTGTGGCCCACCTGCTGTGCCTTAGCACAGGCTGCTCCCTGCCTCCTGCTCTCCTGCCTGGGGGACTCCTACTCACCCTGCAGAGCCTGGCTCCCAGGCCCTGCCTCCAGCAAACCCTGTGCTGACCCTGCTCTCCGGGCAGAGGCAGCTGACCTCTCTGTGGGGGTGTGGCCGCTAGCACCCTCGACAGCCCCTCCATCTCCAGGTCCCCAGCACCCCTGACACACACAGCCGGCACCTCACAAAAGACTGCGGGGCAGACGCCTGGAAAGTGGCTATGGAGACCTGGGAGAAGATGGTGAGCTGGCCACAGGCCCACCCACAGCTTCAGATGTGCTTGGTCTGCATGCAAAGGCACAGAGCGCACACTGAATGCCTGGTGAGCAGCCAGCTCCTGGCTCTGGGCAGGGGCGAAGCACAGGAAGTGAGACTACATCTCTATAGAGACGGCCAGGAAGTGGCGGCATTGGAGCAGTGGCCACAGCGATAAAAAGAACCCGAATTCATTGCTGCCACCCACTAGCTCGCCAGGGCCCACCCGGTGCCCTGGGGGAGGAAGGGGCTCTCTTTTTCTTCATTCCACAGACAAGGAAACAGGCTCAGAGACATGTGGGGCTTGGCCAAGGGCACAGGCTGGCCAGGGGTCACGTGAGGATCTCAGCCCCAAGGCTGCACTTGGCACTCGGTCGATTCCCAGCCCTGCATGCAGCACTGAGAGCTGGCCCAGCTGGGGCACCCGTGGAGGGCGTGGGTGTTCCGGGAGAGGAACCGCCCTGTGCACCCTGTGGGCCCGGGCCCTCCAGTGCCAACACCTTCCCAGGACACCCCCACCCCCACCGCCGCCACAGCCTTTCGTCCTTCACCTGCTGACAGGTGCGAGGCCGGCTTTGCCACGAGAGGCGCGGGGGCTTTGGCCGACCTGGCAGGCTGGCTGGGAGCGGCGGGAAGCAGATGGCAGCCCCTGCCTGTGCTGGGAAGAAGTCAAGGACGAAATTCTGGAGCCGGCAGCCTGGCCGCATCCCCCGCTGTGAGCGATGGCTGGCGGCCACCCAATGCAGATTGGCCGACCCGTGGCAGGCTCAGCCCTCTCCCCCAACACGGGGCCACTCTGAGCATGAGGGTGGTTACGTCAAAGGACTCTTCACCAATGACCGTGTAGGTCTCACCCACGACGCTGGACTAGTGGGGGCTAGATGTCCATCACAAAGAGGAGGGGGTGCAGCACGGCGCTGGCCCTGGGGGTCCCGGCACTGCCAGGTCCTGCTCTTCCACCGCTCAGGTCTGCCTGGAGCACTCATGGCCCTGCTTGCTCCACTCCCACGTCAAACAGAGGGGAGAGAATGAAGACCCACAAGGTGCAGCTTTGGGGATGGCGCAGCTATAAGCAAGCCTGAGAACCAGGAGCTGTCCGAGATGTTTGGTGCTAACGCCGGCACTCGGGCCTGGGAGCTAAGGCATCGGTGTAGCTCTGTACTCTACTCATTTCGCAAACTTTTGCCAGGGCTTGCCACAGGCCAGGACCTGGGCCCTGCGGAGTGATGGACTGGAAGTGACGCAGCTCCTATGCTAAAGAGGCTTGGTATTGCGCCCTCCTGCCTGGCAAGGGTGGCACAGCCAGCGACGAGGGCGGGCTGATGTCTATGTGCCAGCCCTGTGCTAAGCACTAAACACTAGATCCACATGGTGAACTGAGAAGGCAAGTGTCATTGCCCCCATTTTACAGATCAGAAAACTGAGGCAAAGAGAGGTTAAGCAACTCAGACAGAGTGCGGGAGCACTGGGATACCAGGTACAATAATGCATTTGTGGGGAGAAGGGGTGAAAAAGCAGGTGCGACCACTGCAGAGAGGTCAGGACGTGCTAGGAACGGCCCCGGGGCCCAGGCACCGCGCCCTGGGAGCCCCAGGAGCTGGCACCAGGCCCCCAGCGGGGCCGGGGTGCTCTCCATGTTTTGGGGCTGGCTGGGGCTGCCGACTTCCAGGAAGTGGGGATGTGACAGCGGCTGTATCCGTGGCGGCAGCAGCAGCGGGCTCCGGTTTCTCCCTCTGAGCCAGGTTCTACAATCTCCCTATAAAAATGTCCCAGGCCAGCAGCCTCCATCACCCTCAGATGAGCTGGGCTTGGGCGGGCAGGAGAGGAGGTGAGGGTCCCTTCCAGGCCAGGGTTCCCACCCCGAACCCCAGGGACCCTCGTGCCTTCCTCTGGGATGGGGCGTGGCTGGACACCCTGACACCCAAACCTCCTGGCTTGCGCCTTGGTTGCCTGGCAACCATGCAGGATGTCCCTCAGCCAAGCTCAGGTTTCCGGAGCCCATGCCCGGGTGAGGGCGAGGGGAGACGATAATACAAACAGCAGCGGCGGGGGCTGCTGGGACCACAGACCTCAGCCCCGGGCAGCACCTGAGCACCTGAGCCTGAGAGGGAGACGGAGCCCGAAGACACCAGCGAGCTGGTGAGGACGGCAGTGCCATCGCCCCCGCCGAGGCTGCGACAGAAACTACAGTTCCGAGGGGGCGGCGGTGACAGGTGTAGCTGCCACGTGAGGGTACTGGCTAGGTGCCTTCTCACCCTGGGCACGCAGGGAGGTGCTCGCACTGTTCCCATGCCCATTTCATAGATGGGGAAACTGAGGCTCAGAGGCACTGAGCAGCAGGTGAAGGGCAGAGGCCAGTGGGAGACCCAGGTCAGCGCGGCTCTGAGGTCGGCAGGCGGCACCTGGCCCCACACTGCCCCCAGGGGCCAGGAAGAACTTCAGTAGGGGCCCTGCTGACAGCTGGCGGACTCATACCCTCAGACCCAGGCATGGAGGCGAGGGCAATGTGGGGATCAGGGGGTTGGGGGGCCCAGGCTGACCCCGACAGGAGGTGAGCAGGAGCACCTCTGGCTTCAAGGCCCGGGCTGAGTCAGAGTGCTGGGCCGGGCCCCCCTGCCAGGCTCAGGTACCTCTGCCTCATCCTCCCCCAGCAAGGTGAGGGTTCCGGTGGGCAAGGACCCCACTCCCCTGTCCCCCAGAGCCAGCCAATCCCAGCAGGGAGCCCTGACGCTGGCTTCCGGGCCTCTGGCCTCCCCTGGCCCCCCTGCCCCCACTGCTCGCAACCTGAGCCTCCAGTGCACAGGACACGCAGGTTGCCATGCCGACAGCACATCGGATACTGACCTGGGGACCCAGCAGCGGCCCAGGAGGGACGGGCCCGGCCTCAGAGGGACAGCTGAAGGGGTAGAGGACAGGCCTGGGGCCCTGGGGTGGCCATTCTCAGGACAGCTGTTCTGTGCTCCCACCTGCCTGGGGAAGCCCCGGGCACGTCCCACCCCCTGCTGGGAGGAGAGGGTGAGGGGTGGGAAAGCTGCAGGACCCCTCCCCCATGCTCCCACCCTCCTCCCTGAGTTCTGGGCAAGTAGGGGCAGGAGACTGAGCCCTGGGGCCCTTGGAGCCTGTGTGGACGGTGGGGAGGGGGAGGGGAGGAGGGAGCGGGAGGAGTGGCTGGGGGAGGAGGGAGGGAATGGGGAGGTGGGGTAGTGGGGGGGAAGGGAGCAGGGAAGGGAGGAGTGGGAGGAGTGGCTGGGGGAGGAGGGAGGGAATGGGGAGGTGGGGTAGTGGGGGGGAAGGGAGCAGGGGAGGGAGGAGTGGGAGGAGTGGCTGGGGGAGGAGGGAGGGGATGAGGAGGTGGGGTAGTGGGGGGGAAGGGGGCAGGGGAGGGAGGAGTGGGAGGAGTGGCTGGGGGAGGAGGGAGGGGATGAGGAGGTGGGTAGTGGGGGGGAAGGGAGCAGGGGAGGGAAGAGTGGGAGGAGTGGCTGGGGGAGGAGGGAGGGGATGAGGAGGTGGGGTAGTGGGGGGGAAGGTAGCAGGGGAGGGAGGAGGGCGAGAGCAGGATAGAGAGGAGGAAGGCGTGGAAGGCAGAGGAGAAGCTGGGAGGCTGGGGTGGGAGAGAAGGGGAGGGAGTGAGAGGAGGGAGAAACAGACGGAGACTCCCCAGGAGCTCTGGAGACTCAGGGAGGCGGGGAGAGAGGGAGAGAGGGAGGGAGGGACGCAGGGACAGGCCCAGGGATGGGCCTGAAGATGGAGCCCAGAGAGACGTAGGCAGGGGAGGGGAGGGCCAGAGGGGTCTCCCGCCACCTGTCGATCTGTGGCCCCCCAGCTGAAATGCAGACGGCCCGTGACCCCACAGAGGGCGCTGCGCCCTCCTGCCCCAGGCAGCTGGAACCCGCGGGGCCTCCGTCCTCAGATCGGGGTTACTCTGGGAGTGGAGCGGCAGGACACACCCCTCTCCCTTCACCACGGCCAGCAGCTGCTGACTCAACATGCTCTCAAGGAAACCGCCTTCCCGGGAGCCAGCGCCACTTCTCCGGGAGCCCCCTCGGCCGTCTCAGAATAAATTCTCTGCTGGGCTTGACGCTTCAGCTCAGAGACCCACCCGCCGCCTCCATCAGACTGCATTCCAGGACAGATCCCGTGTCCCCAGCACCGAGCACCACATGTGACACGTGCAGCCTGACCAGACCACACAGAGGACCCCAGGGTGGCAGCACGGGCTGCAAAGCGCTCCTGACACACGGAGCTCACTGCACAGCACGGGAGCCTGCTGCGTAGACTTCATTGCATGTGGGTTTCACAGCGGACCCTCTCGGCCACCCGGCTCACCTACGTCCACTTGCTGCTCAAGAACCTTCTGTGGCTGCCCAGTGCCCCTAGGGTCAAACCCTAGCCTCCCGCCTGGCGCCCTTGTCTGTTCTTACCCTTGCAGCTCCCGTTCTTTCCGCCCTGTCCCCTGCTCTCTGACTCTCTCTCCTGCCTGCCCTCTGGGTCACTAACTCACCAGTTCTTTAAGAGCACGCCCGCAGGCCAGGCCCACCTGCTGAGCCGCCAGGGCCCTGCATGCTGGGAGCTGGCTCAGGCAGAGGGAACAGCACAGGCTGCGACTCCAAGGCAGGCAGGAGCAGGGCCTGCTTGCAATAATCCAAGGAGGGCTGTCGAGGGCAGCCTGCCTGCGTGCAGGGGAGAGGCGAGGGGAGCCGGGGAGGGGGAGGACTCCATTCTGCTGCAAGGGGATGTGGGTGGAGGGGCAGCGAGCCCACTTTCCTTTCTCTCTCTTTGTTCGAAGATCCACCGCTCTTGGGAGTGGGATCAAGAGAATAGGGGCGGTGAGGAGGCCACGTTGTCACCCAGGCGAGGGGACAGTCTGCAGGGGTAGCAGCGGGTGGAGGCCAGTGAGGAGGGCCCAGGTGATGATAAGCCAGGGGCCAGCAGGCGGAAGATCGGAGCTGTGCCTACGTCACGGCTGTTACCGCCATGGGTGGCTGGGATCAGAATCCCATCCTGGACTTGTTAACTGGAGCACGAGTCGGGAGCACAGCCGCCTGGCTAAAGACTTGGACGTGGGGACCAGGAGCTCACAGACAGAGCTCCAGGGACAGGGTGAAGCCACCACAGCGCGACGCCATCACAGTGTGACGCCATCTCAGGAGTGAGCTCAGCAGAGGCCCAGGGCTGAGCCCAGCATCAGAGGGGGAGGACAGGGAGAGGGCTGCATGGCCACATGGCCAGGCTCAAGGAGTTCCCAGTTCACAAGCCCCCCGCGGGTCCCTGCCCTCAGAACAACGTTCCACGTCTTCACCGCCCACTGAGCACCTGCTGGGCTTCCCACTGGCACCGCAGGAGAAGGCAGGAGGGACGGGGGAGAGGCATGGGGGAAAGAGCAACCAAGCTCATCCTCATGACCACCCTGAGTGCCCGGCGCGAGCCTGCGGCATGGGGGGGCACGTAGGCTGCCTTGGCGGCGGGGTCCTGCAGGGCTCCTGTGAAAGCTGCCCTCCACCCCAGCCCCTGCCAATGGGCAGGGCAGCACCTGATCAGCGTCACTCAGCACACACTCGGTCAAGGGCACAGGCCCCGGGCTCTGAGTCCAGCTGTGACGTCCACACGGCCTTGGCCAGGTCATTGTGTTGCTACAGCCTGGCTGTCTCACCCTCTCTGCAGGGGACAGGCACAGCTGTGCGTAGGCTCCTGTGCGCCCTGCTCCGCGGGAGGAACGCGGCCGTTCCCTTTGTGCGGACGGGGACACGGAGGCTCGGAGCTGGCACAGCTGAGGGCTGAGTGTTCTCTTGCCTGGCCCTCCAGGGGCTCCTTCTGGACCCCGGGGCGCTGGGGACTCGGGGGTGAGCCAGACAAATGCTGTGCCTGCAGGGCCTTCTACCCTCTTCTGAGAACCTGGGAGTGGGCGGGAACCCCTGACCACTCCTGGTGGTGGTGAGGGAGAATCACCCCCCCCGCCCCCGCCCAGGGCCATCTGTGCCTAGGCAGGCAGCCTGGGTTGCCCTGTGAGCCTGTTTCCCTACCTGGGGAGCTGGCACAACCTCGGCCCCGTGGAGGGTAACTGGAGGGTGAGGCAGAGCAGCACCTGGGGTGGCCTCGGTGCTGTCCCACGGAGATGAGGGCCACAGAGCGGCCACTGTCCTCTGCAAAGCCTGTCCTCCTCCAGGGGACCGCATCGGCTTCCCCGGCTTCCCCAAGGAGGCCCGGGCCTCTCACCCACTAAGGCTGCAATGCAGACCTGCAGGGCAGGGCCAGGTGCAGCCCAGGGACCCAGGTCACCCCCTTCCCTGTGGGGCCTCCCCGGCTGCCAGCAACTGTGTGGCCACAAGGTCCCACAGCCACCAACTCCCCGCCCTGGTGCCAGGGGGAGCCAAGGCGGACGGGGCACTCGCTGAGAGTTCCCTTAACCATCGTGGTTCAGCCTCGGGCTTAGAGGCCAGCACATTGTAGCTGCCCCGAGGGAGTGAGCGACGGCCTCGCGGCTGGTCACAGAGGAAGCGGAGAGGTCTCGGCCCCAGCCCACTGGGGGCCGCCTGGGGGTGCTGGGCCCCCTCGGAGCAGGCACCTTGGGAAAAGGCTCAGGGCCCATCTGCTGGGACTTCCACACTCACACGCATGGTGACAACCACTCTGAGTCACCTGGTCAGGCGGATGGGTCAGGCGACGGTGCCCAAAGGCAGGCCCCAGACAACAGACTGGACCCTGCCCAGCCCCCTCCTGCCCTGCACCTCCCCGGCGCCCCCACTCTTCACACCGGCGGCAGCTGCCACGCCCTGGGTGTCGGCTCTGCTTCTGGGGTTGGTGTGCCCTGAGCACCGCCTTCCCACCCGCCCCGCGTCCTCCCCGAGCTGTGCTGGCGCCGGGCACACACTTAAGTCTAGGGATCTTCTCTGTATTTGCCGTTCACTTTGCTTTCTGGCATGGCGGCACCTGCACAGCACACATTCGACTGCCAGCACCGCTTGTCTGTGAACGGTGCGGTGGTCCTGGCACACACGGGGGCTTGCACAGCCATGGACCTCTCCGGAACTTTCTCACCTCCCTAAACTGACACCATGAGCCCCTTCAACACCACCTCCCGTTCTGTACACCCCCAGGTCAGGTGCTTCCTGGACGCGGCATCGGGTAGGCTGGGCCTCTCCCACGCCCTTCCCCGGGCTCGCTGTCAGGGCTGCCCCCAACATCCCATCGAGCGTGGACCCTGTCTTTTTGTTAACTTGTCCATGGACGCACGCTTGGGCTGTACCTGCCCTTCGGCCGCTGCGAAGGCCGGCGAGCAGGTATCTGCGTGTCCTCAGTTCTCTGCCGGGACATTCACAGGTGGAGCTGCCGGACTGAGTGGGAAGCCATGCGTAGCTCCTTGAGGAGCCCCCAGCTGCTGGCGAAAACCCGTTTTCAGTTTAGTGGCAGCCACCCTGATGGACACGAGGGGCTGCCCCGTCGCCCGCCCCTGGTGACCGGTGACCGGTGAGGAGCGTGTCTCTTCTGGAGCGAGATGTGTGCAAGGCCTCTGCTCACTCCTGATCGGGGTCAGCATCAGTTTCTGGGCGCTGCCTGTATCCCCGGTGCCCACCCCTCTCAGCTCAGTGCCGTATTCTCTCCCACTCTGGGGGCTGTCTTTCTCACGCTGTGCACAGGAGTTTTTAATTCTGACGAAGTCCAACCTGTGCTTTACTTTTGTCTGCTTTTGGTGTCACAGACAGGAAGTCATTGTCAAGTCCAAGGTTATGAAGCGCTTCCCCTACGCCGCCTCTGTCTCGGTTCCACTTTGCATGTGCTGTGAGGTAGGGATCCAGGGTCTGTCCCCACCCTCAGCCTGCCTGGGGCTCGTGCTGCCACCGAGGCCTTGCGTATCTCCCGATGGCTGCTCACACACAGGGGCCACTCGTGCCATCGTCCCACCCACCACCCACATCCCGCTGCTTTCCCCGCCGTGACGCATCTCCTGACGCGGCCCCCTGCTCCTGGCCCTGAGGAGGACAAACGCCCTGATGGGACCCGCAAAGGCCCACGGGACTTCTCACTCCCCAGCACCCCTCTTCCCACGGCTCATGCCTTCCATTCCCTCTGCCTGCCACGCTGTTCCGGGTTCTGGGAGCTCCAGCCCTGTGGGCCCTCCCCGCTCCTGCTGCCACCGCCTTTGCCCCAGCTCAGCTGTGGAGGGCAGGAGTCCGCCTGGGGCTGCAGGTGCCTATCTGAGGACAACACAGATTCGGGCAGCTCTGGGAAGTAGGGGGATCTCTGTGGAGCGCCAGGACACATGACCACCTGAAGCCACGCCCACCCGTCTTCAGTGAGCCAAGACCTGGGCCGGCGCGCATTTCCACTCTGCGGTTCTGACGCAAGATCCAGTGATTCCAGCCGGCCGCCAGCCCCACCCCTCCCTTCCTGCTTCTCCTCCAGTCTGGGCATTCTCACCGCGGCTCTTGCCCAGGCAGCACCCTCTGTGTGGGGTGCCCCCTCCCCACAGGTCTGTGCCTCAGCCCCTCGCCACACGCCACCTCCTCTAGGTGGCCCACCCTGATCATCCCACAGAAAGCCACCAGCCTCTGTATCGCCCTCCATCCCGAATCTGCGCCCTTTCTAAAGTAACTATCTCCAGCTGGCACGCTCCATGCTCGCCTCTCTGTCTCCGCTCAGCTGCAGCCTCTGTGAGGGCTGAGATGGAGACGGGAGGGCTCCCGGCAACACCAGGGGCAGCCAGGCCAACCAGGGGCTGTTCTGTTTTCTGTGGAATCCCAGTGCCCAGAGTGGCCGGCGCGGTGACCTCTCGGCTCTCAGTGCACGGTGAATGACCACAGGTAACACGGGTCCTGCTCATCCTCACAGGTAACCCATTTTACAGATGGGGAGCCTGAGGCACGGACACCTCTGTCAGTGTCCCACAGGGAGGGCCCAGGGAACAAGACGGAACCCAGCTCTGCCACATTCCAGAAACCACTTCTCCATGTCTGCTGCCTCTGCTCCTCCCACTGAGCCCTGGCCCCTGGCGCCTACATCTGGGTCAGGTGATGCCCACCCACACCTGGCCCTCCAGGTGGGTCACAGCAGGCCTGAGGGCAGCACGTTCTTGGCCAGGTTGATGGGGAGGGGGAGCTAGACCCGTGTCCTGGGGTGGGAGGTCCAGAGCCCGCGGGCCACTCCGCTGACCTGTGTGGCCCCAGAGAACCTCGTGAGTGACAGCTGCTTCTCAGGGGGGGTCCACCTGGGCCCTGCTCACCTGTAGGAGCCCTCCCACCTGGCCTTGGCCTTGGCCACCATCCTTTGCAGCCACTACTTTCCTTTCCCCAGGCCATGGGAGGTGGGGTGGGGGGCGGGCACTGAGGCCCAGGGAGGTGGAGTCGCCTGCCCAAGCCAGTTCCAGCACATCAGTGGCACAGTCAGGATTCTGAGCCTCCAAAGAGCACCTGCCACCTGCTCTGCTGGCCTCCCTGGGGTGGGCAGGGAGGGGACAAGAGGCCATGAGGCCATTCAAAGCCACGCACGCACATGTGATGGGTCTCAGCCAGATGGCCTGGTGCGGTTCCCTATCTCACACACAGGGGAGCCGCACAGCACAGGAGCCACCTGGCCGAGGTCACGCCCTCTCTCCTGCCCTCCAGCCTGCCTGTCAGCCCATCCCACACCTACGCAGTGTTTCTGAGTGTCACCAACGCACAGGGCCTGGCCTGTGCCCACCTGGCCTCCATGTCTTAGGCAGAAGTCAATCGCGCCCACGATTGTCCTAGCTTGCGGCCCCCAGCTGAGACCCAGATTTCCAGCCCGGGATCCCATGGGTGCCATCAGGGATCTGTGTGGGAGTGTCTCATGGGGGAGCTCTTTCAGGCTGCGTTCTGGGATCTTGGCCGCTCTGTCCCTGGCCCGGCCACCAAGGAGCTGTTTTTCATAAACAAGTGGGTGAGCGCTGGGCCGCAGGAGTAATTCCACTGCCGGAAATTTCCATGGTGGTGGCAAAGGCCCGCTGGCTGGCTTCCAAACACTGCCTCAGAGACACCACCGCACGGGCCCACTGCAGCCGGGACAGCCGCTAGGGCTGCTCATGGCCCTCCTCCACGGGACGGCCAGCTCGCTGGCATCTGCCCGCTGCGGGACCTCTCCGAGCCCGCCTCCTCCCGACTGCAGGGGCGTCAGCTCTGACCTCCAGTCTCCCAAACCCCCAAGTCATGGCCAGGAGGCAGCTGGGAAAGGGTCTCCCCGGGAACCCCACTGGCATCCCTAGTGTGCGCGCGCACACACACACACACTCTCTCTCTCACACACACACACACACACACACACACGGACATGCATGCATGCATCACCCAAGCCCCGGGAGAAACCAGAGAACTCAAACTCCCAATGAGAAAACGTCTTGTGAGGAGGAAGTGGGCGGGGCAGGAGGTCCCGGGCTGGGGTCCCCAGGGCCTGCCTGGTGGCCGGAGGCCTCCACGGAGGCTGCAGGAAGTTAACTTCCCTGCATGACAGAGAGCACCCTCCCCACTCAGTGTGTCTGGTTCTGTGGCCCTGGGCGCGGGGCCCACAACTTGATCCTCACTGTTTGCCCAGCACCGATGGTCGGAGGTGGTGCTCAGTGAAATCTCGGTAATGACTCAACGAATGAGGTGGGGGGCAGACAGCGGCAACCAGGGCTGGCCAGGGTCTACTGCAGTCACCAGCTGGGGGCTGTGGTGCCAGGGACAACCCAAGGCCACGATGTGAGAGCCCCTCCAATGCCCTCTCAGCCTGCCACGGCTCTCACTGCCTCTGAGGAAGTCGGGAGTTCTTGCTCTGGCATTCAAGGTCTGGTTCCTTTCCTTTCCCCGTCTCTCCACGACTCTGTACCCCTCCACCCACCCACCCATCCCTCCGTTCCTCCCTCCACCGACCCAGTCCACCCACATAGGCTGCAGACGATGCACTGCCACTTCAGATGAACCCACCCCACCCAACGTGCATCTGCCAGACCCGCCTCGCCGCTTTCCCCACGAACCCGCAACGGGCTCCCGGCTCACCAGCCCACAGGCTCCGCCCTGGACCGAGCCACCATCTTTCCCCTGCCAGCCTCCTGCCTCCCACAGTCTTTCAGGCCCATGGCCCGAGATAGGTCAGTTCCTCTGCACCGTGCTCCACAGCAAGGCCAGCCCAGGGCCCCCACGCGCTCCTGGCCCCACCGTGCTCCCCTCCAGGTTCAGCTCGCTCGCCTGCACCCCACACCCACGCGCTCTTCCTCAGCACTGCGCGTGGCCTTTCTCACTGGAACTCACGCTGCTGACGCGGTCTCCACCCCAAGTCCCCTGCTCACGAAGCTTGTGAGCCACAGACCGCAAACAGCCCTCTCCTCCTGTGTCCCGTGCTTGCTCCGCTCCACGCTCTGTGTCTTTGTTTAGGGTCAGTCCCCACTCACGGGACGGCAGGTACCAGCAGGTGCCATGGGGCAGGGCGCTGCCTGCTGAATGCAGTACGGCACACAGTGGGTCCCAGCTGGAATATGGGGGTCGATCACAGATCTCCCCGCCCTCTAGGAAGGACTGTTCTGCCAGGGTCCATCCTCATTACACAGCCAGGCCTCCCCTTCCCTGCCTCCTATTGGTCCCCGAGCCCATCAGTCTCCCATCTGCCCTGTGCGGCCTTGTCCCTCCAGCCACGACCCTCCTGGGGCAACAGGGGTGTCGTAAGGGCATAGGGTCACCTCACTCCCGGCTGGGTCCCGTCCCACGCGCAGCCCTGCGCTCAGCTGATGACCTCCCTGGGGGGCGCCCAGTGCCCCTACCTGGGCCCACCGCCCTGCACGCCCACTGCTGGCCTGGGCTTGGGGCACCCTCCCACTTCCCGCCCACTTCTGCTGGAGCCCTCTTACTTCTCTTACTGCTGCCCTTTGGGAGGCCTTCCTGGTACCCCAACACCGGGCCTGGCCTCCACCCGGCTCCTGCCTGCCCTTGCCTGCAATGGCTGCGGCTCTGCTAGACAGGCACCCGGCACCCAGGGCAGCCTCCACCTTTGCCACCAAGCCGGGCGAACTGGAGTGGGCCGGCTGAGCGCCCTGCAGCGGGCGGCTGTGCGTCAGTGAGCCTCGGCTTTCTCACCCGTGCAATGGAGCAGTGACGCCACAGGGCACGCGGAGCGAGATACGGCAGGAACACCCGGTCCGCCGGCGGCACTGGCTTACCCTGTCTTGCAGAATGCTGGGCTAACACGCACGCCTTGTGCACAGACCAGCGCCCTCCTGGCCCAGGCTCCGTTCCTCGGCTCCTCCCCGGGGTGTGACCTGAAGCTGCCAACTGTGTGGTGGCTACCATCTACCACCTCCACCTGTGTCTGGTCCCCCTGACCCGCCCTCCTCGTGGCCCCTGTCCCCTCTCCCAGGAGCCATCGTCCTCACTTCAGCTCTGGCCTTGGAGGCACCTCAGAAAACCAAACGTGACCAGCTCTGCGTGCCAGCGGCTGTGCTTCCGGGTCCACACGTGGAGGATTTGGAGCCGGCACACCTGAGAGCCCCGCACGCACATGGCCACCGCAGCTGACTTCCAACAGTCACGACACAGAATCAACCTCGGCGGGCACTGTGGGGCGAACGGACACACAGGACGGGGTTTTCCACATAAGGGAATAGTATTCAGCCGAAAAGAAGAGCGAAACCCTGGCTCGGGACTGGACGCGGAGACGGACGCCGAGCGTGCTCTCAGCCACGGAAGTGAAGCCTGGAGAGGCACGCTCAGAAAGGCTCAGCGACGCGACGGGGCCGGCGCTCAGGGGCTGCAGCCAGAGCCGCGTGCGGCTTTCCGGGGGCCCCCGCACCGGGCAGCGGCTGGGCCTGGGGCCGCTCCACGGCTCTGCCCTGCAGCGGGAGCCTCTGATGTTTACTAGCTATGCCTGCTGTGCCGCTGCTCTCCTGACCTCCGAGCCCCTTTCCTGGCGCTCCTCCTGCCCCTGCTCACGTGTGGCTGCTTGTAAATGACCTTTAGACCCTGGCCCAGACTCCCTGCACTCGCTCCGGCCGCGGCGGGCGGGCAGCAACATGCATCCTTCGAGGGCGCCCCACCCTTGGACGCCATAGCTGAGCCGGGCATCCGCACAGTGCCAGGCCAGGCTGAGCACTGCACGAGTGTCTGCTCCTTACCCCCATGGGGAGGCACGGGGGGGTGCATCCCAGCTGGCCACCATGAGGCCTGGTGGCTCCCAAGCTCCTGTCATCCGTACTGACCTGGCCACTTGTCACTCTGAGCCGTCAGGATACCATGCTAAGTGAGCAAACAAAGGCTGGTGGGCCTCAGGGCTGTGAAACATGGCAGAAGCAGGTGCCCCCAGGGTGGACGGCACCCGGGGCTCTGAGGGACGTGGGGACGAGAACACCCAACCCTGCTGCCGCAGGTCCTCGGCGGCCGTCTGAGGCTGAGAAATAGCGGCTGCTATTTCTGTAACTCGGACGACTGAGCTTTAAAAAGGAAAGCAGGGTTTTCCAAGCTGCTGCCACCTGGTTTCTTTTCCGGCCACCTTGCGACTTGGGGATGCAGCAAGTGGTGGCTCCAGGGTGCTCTGCTGGGGGAGGAAGCTGGCGGGGGGCAGGTGGGCATCACGGGATAGGCACCGGGCTCCCTGGGGCTTGGCGTGGGCCGGATCATCAGCCACAGCCGTGGCCCCGAACCTGTGGTCAAGTTCTCTTCACACTGAGAGAGGACCCTGTGGAGCCACTGCCAACAGGGCCACCACAGAGAACGGGACGAGCGGGAGGCCTCCCGCAGCCCCAGCCCCCAGCCCAAAAGGCGCCTCCCCAGCTCCCCCTACCCCCTACTGCAGCTGCTCATCTCTGTGTGGGCCCCGGCTAGGCTGTGCACACAGGAGGCGGGGATGGCACCCTCCTCCAGGCCCTGCCCCCACACTGGGAAGGGTCAGCGTCTCCCAGAAGGCAGGCGGCTGAGCTGGAGGGATCCTGGGCCCCCGCTCACAGTGGCCCCAACAAAGATGAGCCAGAACCTGAACGTGGCCGCGGCTGCCACTCAGAATGGCTTTCAAAGACATCTCTCAGGACACGGCCCCTGTGGGAGAAGACGGCCAGCTGTTTGCCTCCCCATCGCCGCCTCTCTGGCCCTGGCCAACTCATTCATTCATTCGTTCATTCATTCATTCATTCCACAAACGTCGGCTGAGCTCCTCCTCCTGCCCCAGGCTCCTGAAGCAGTGGTGATGAGGACAGGGAGGCTTCCTGTCCCAGCTGTCCCGTGGGGAGCCAGACACCCAGCAGGGGCAGAGAACGGTGACGCTGCTGAGATGGAAGCCACGGAAGAGCCGGCAGCTGGGTGGGAGCCTCTCTCGGGAGATGGGAGACGGCCACCCCAGGACACGCAGCTTAGCAGATGAGCATGAGCCTGCATGCCCACAGGAGGACAAGGATGGAGAAGCAGCACGTACAAAGGGCCTAGGGTCCGAGGCCAGAAGGGGTGCGTTAAGGCGCTCACAGGCTGTGGAAAGCAGTCAGTGTGTGGTCCCAGGCAACCCAGGAGGAAGGCTGAGTTTTAAGCAGAAACACTGGCCCTGGATGAGTACTGTTTGGCAGGGACGAGAGAGGATTGGGGGACCAGCGCGGGCCCTTTGTTCACTCAACACGAGCTCATTCCAGAAGCGGTGTTTCGACGAAACTGGAAGGAACAAACTGTGTGGCTGGGGGTGCTGCCGACAGAGGGAGGGGCAGGAGGGGTCCCTGGGAGGCGGTGCTCGGAGGCACCCGGGAGGGGCCCAGCCTAGGCTCGAAGGCAGGGGAAGGGTTAGAGGAGCAGAGCCCCATTGCACGTGGCACCAGGAGATTCGATGTGCGCTGACTGCGGGTGTGGACGGCCAGCGAAGACGGGGCACAGGTGGGAGGCTGGAGCGGGCAGCAGGAGACTTTGGCCAGCGCTGGCCACGGGGGCCGAGGAGGCGGCTGGGGTGAGACCGGGCGAGGGGCACGGGTCCCTGCCCTCCAACAGTGATTCTGGGGCTCTGCTCTGTACTCCTCTCACCCGCACAGCACTCTGGGACATGGGTGCTCCCAGGCACCCCGCTTCCCAGGCGGACATACTGAGGCACCGAGGGGCTAAGTCACGGCTCAAGGTCAGTGCTGGGGCCCCAAGCTCAGGCCCTCAGGCTCTGGCCATCCCCTCCTAGGAGGTGACAACCTGGGGTTCATGCTCCCCTGGTACAGAAAGCCCAGGAGGCCCCACAGACACCACAACAGCCCCTCAAAGGACATTCAGTGGCCACACCCACGCCACCCTCCTGCTGATCCCGTGTGGCTGGGGGCCCAGGCACGGTGGGCAGGATGAGCGCAACAGCCCCAGGCCTCCTGCGGCAGCTGTGGCCGCCTCCCCCACTCCAGAGGTGACAAACTGAGGCCAGAAAGCAGCCGCCACCCCTAGGGATGCCACTCAGGAAACGAGGGCTGGCTCTGCCCCGCCTCCATCCGCCCCCAGCTCTCAGTGGCACCCGCGTCTCCTGGGGGTTGGGGGTGGGAGCAAGGACTCTGGGCCCCGGGCGGGCTGCTGTGGAAGAGGCAGCCTCCAGGCCAGCCTGAAGCGGCCACTGTGCTGGGGACACAGGCCGCTCGCTCTGTTCCCGCCAGCCGTCTGCCGCGAGGTCCCGCCCCTTCTCCTGGAGGGCTGGGAGCGGCCGGTACCAGGGACTGAGGGCTGGGCTGCTGCTGCCCTACAGCCTTAGCAACTGCGCTCTGGGTCCCTGTCTCCCCTTGGGTCCGGCGCACAGGGTGGAGCAGGGATGAGCTGGGGCTTGGGGTCCCGCAGTTCTGCCCCTCCCAGCTTCACTGAGACCACCACGTGGCTCCTGGTAGCGGCCCCCATGGCAGCTGTGGGGTGAAGGAGTTTGGGAGCCACGGGGCCAGCCCAGAAGGCGCTCAGCCAATGGCAGCCATTCTCACTACGGGGTCAGCGCTGGGGCGGGGCCTGGGGGCCGGGTCCTACTGCCCAGGGCCCAGGGCCGGCCAGCTGGCGCCCCCTTCAGCTCCGATGCCCTGCCCCAGCAGGCAGAGTTGGGTCCCTCGGACGGAAGAGAAACGGCCAGCAAGAGCGCTGGCCCCAAGCATTTAGGGTCACACCTGAAAAAGGGGTGACCAGGCCGCCGACTCCTCACCACACACGAGCGAGCTCAGGCCCCGCGGGTCCCGGGAGTGTGACAGGGAGGCCCGGCCAAGGGCCCAGCTGTGCACCTGCACTCAGCGACCACGCGTGCCTGGCTGCCTGTGCCCCCCGCGAGCACCGTGGAGCTGCGGTGCTTCCGCGCTGGCGCTGAGCCCGGCACACGCCGCCGACTTCACCAATATTGGCTTTACTGATTTCCCTCGCGCCCCTCTCCTGGACGCTGTGAGCTGAGAGAGCCCCAGGTGGCTGGGGTGGGAGAAGGGCCTCCTTGTCAGCTTGAGTGAGTCACGGGAGCTGACAGACTGAGAAGAGGCCGGAGAGCTCTTCACCTCCGGCCCGCACAGAGCGGCTGGGATGCGCCAGGAGCTGGCGGCTTCGCAGCCCACACGGGGCGGGGCTGGGGGTCAGCGTGGGGCGCCACCAGCCCCCTCCCACCCCCTTGCTCCGGATGCCCCTCCCCTGAAGACTGCCCCCGCAGGGCACGCCCATCTCGCTCCGACCTGTGGGCCGTGGGCTGCTCTCTTACCCCAAGGTGGGGTCGTGTCTAGGGTGCAGCCAGGACACACAGCTCCCCACGGGCCAGGCTGAGGCCACACTGGGAGCTGCCCCGCTGGCTTCCCGCCCTCTGCCCCCTTCTCCTGGGCACTGTCCTGCTGGTGCCTGGGGAGCCTGGCGCCAGATACACAGGCAGACACCTGCTCCCTCCCTGCAGCCCCGCCCCCTCCCCGTGAGGGCAACTGTCAACAAGGACTGGGGCGACTCCGGATTTCAGACATTTTTCATTTTGGGACCGGGGTGGAGGGGGCATCTGGTCCCAAAGCCCTTGGTTCAACGAGGGGGGACTGATACCTAGAGAGGGTTGACTTGTGCAAGGTCACCTGGAATCCCTGGCCAGGTCTCTATCTCCTGGCCCCCACCTAGTCCACTCTGTCTGTGCTGGACCACCTTGGCAACCGCCAAGGAGCCACCTGGAGGCCAGGAGAGCCGGACTGCTCAGCGTGGCCCCTGGTGGGCAGGGTGCCCGGCTCAGTTCCACCCCTTCCCCTGTGGGGGCCAAGTGCACAGACACCAGCAAGAAGATGGGAACCAGGCGTTGGTGAGGACCTAACGACCTCGTACAGCCCCAATCTGGCAGATGCCGCTTCTGGCACAACAGACTCCCTTCTCCACAGGAGCCACAGAGCTGTGGGCTGACACAGCCAGGAGGACTGTGGGGCAGTGCAGGGACATTGCCGTCGGGTCCTGGCTGCTGCAGCCTGCTCTGGGACCCTGTGCAAAAGGCAGCACGCACCACGGCCCCCGTGGCCCAGCTGTCTGCCGAGCCCAGGGCTGACGCTGGCTCCCGTCGACTGGATCACAAGAGACCCGGCAGAGGGTGGTCACCCATCACCGCCTGCACTTCCCCCAAGGAGCAGCTGCAACACTGCAGTCTTACTTCACCTTCTGCGGAATGGGGTGCTCTCATCACGCCCACTTCACAGGTGGTGGGACAGAACCTGTATCGGGTCACACGGCAAGGGGGCGGGGATGGGTAGGGCCCCCCGCAGGGCCCCCCCCCCCAAGTCCATGCTTCCAATTCCTCCCCGTGCTGTGATCTTTCCACTGGCTTTGCACTGCTCTTTACTGAACACCTGCTGCCCACGGGCAGGGACGCACACGTCACCTGCTGAGCCCTCCAACAGCCCTGGGAGGGGCTCAGCCCGCGGGAGCCAGGGCGGCAGCAGGGACCTTTGGCTCGCTCTCACCAACCTGGTGGCCCTCACAAGGCCGTCTCTGTCTGACCTTACGGGATTCGTGACTCCAAGTTGCAGCACCCGGGGCGCACGCTGCCACCATACAAGGGGACTTCAGAAAGTCTGGAAGAGTGGAATTAACGTAGGAGCACAAGACGGTGAGGCCTACGCGTCGTTTTTTTCAGAATGTGAGTTTTCCGTGAACTTTTTGAAGACTAGGCATGGTTTTTAAACCCTTTTGTTTTTTTGCACCAGAATAAACTTTGGATTTCACTTTTCCAAGAACTTTTTGAAGTTCCCTGGAATTTAAGAGAAAACTGAAAGGCAGGGTGAGTTGCAAGGAGCACTGGGCTCCAGACGCATGCAAGCATGCACCTTGCTGTCCGTGGTGCGGTAGGCACCGCGGTCCTCCCGCTCGTGGCTCATGGGAGTGAGGTGCCACGACTCAGGACACACAGTTGGTCAGTGCCGAGACCTCAGGTTTGAGCCCAGGCAGCATGGGTCCAGGCCCTGTCCCTAACCACTATGCTACCCCACTGCTAAGGCAGGCCCCACAGGGGCAGACCCAGAAGCCAGGAGCCCAGCCCTCATTGTTCCACAAGCGCTCTGGGCTCCCGCCCAGCATGGAGGCCCCAGCAGGCCGGGGATGTCCCCAAAAGGCTGCTGCAGGATCCTCACCCTCTGCACAACCCCCACAGCCTAGCTCCCCCTGCCACGTGGACACTGCCAGCAGCGAGACAGCCGGGCTGGGCTGGATTCATCCAGTGGACAGCCCTAGAAAACGTGGAGAGGTGGGAAACTCCGCCCCCACCGCTGAGCTGCAGGGCGCCGGGGCCCAAAACGGGGTCACCGCATCCACGTCCCTCTCCCTGGCTGGGGGGAAGCCACAGCCGCCACCACGGGACAGCACTTGTCCCTGTGCACGTCTGCTGTTTCAGGCCACGCACCATCTGTGAGACGGTTTTTAAGCTCAGAGGAGCAGGGCTCGCGGCCCAAGGGCACACGGCGGTGAGCACGGGCATCATGGTTTCGGTCCGGACGCCACAAAAAGAAACCTGGAGCCAAGTGTCTCCTCTGCATGACCTCAGCAAAGCCCACGCAGCAAGGAGGGTATGGCCGTCCCTGTCCTTCCGCGTCTCTGGGGGATGGGCTTCAGGACCCCACCCCCCCAGGGGCCCCTAATCCACAGAGAGGGCGCGTGGTCCTCGCATGCAGCCTACAAGGCTGACTTCTCACGCCTGATACAACGCAAACCTGGGTGAGCCATCGGGGCTCCTGACCGGTCGGGGAGTAGTGAGAGGGAGGCTGGATGTTTGGGACCCAGCTCGGAGCCTCCACCGGCCGGCTTCACGGACACACACGGCAACTGTATCCTACGGGGGGGAGCTGCACCCCGGGCCAGACTCTACCAGCCTCTCACATCAGCTGGGAAGGTGGTGCCTGTGTCACCCCCATTTCACAGAAGAGCAGACTGAGGCAAAGTCACTCACTGTTCAGCCACCCGCACACAGCTGCCAAGCCGCTTCCCAGGACTGCGCCTGGCTGAGCAGTTACCCTCCCACACGGCAGTGAAACTGACATCCACCAGGGCCTTGAGGGGCCGCGCTGCCTCTGGGCAGTGATGGTGGAGAGCGGCTATCAGCCCACGGGGTGGGGTTGCTGTGCCCATCCTCCAGATGAGGACACTGAGGTTTGCAGCCAGGGGCACAGGTGAGCAGGGACTGCCGGTCCCACGCCCTGGCCATGTGCTGGTCACTGCAGGTGCTCGGTCCTTTCAGGGCTGGCTGAGTTCCTGCCGCAGGCTCTTGGGGCACCTGCCAGCCACCTCCACAAAGGCGGGAAGGGCCCCGGCTCTGCACCGCAGCTCTGCCCCTCGCTCACTGTGGGAGTGGGCGGATTCCAACCTCCCCGGGCCTCGGTTCTTTACACGGAAAATGGTGACAGTGAGGCAGACACCGTGGGAGAGACCCACGTGTCAGCGGCTGTGCTGGCTGAGCGGGGGCCCCCAGATGTGTGTTTAAAGCCCCCTTGGAGGCTGGGGCATATCTGGAAACAGGTCTTTGCAGGGGTGACCCCGGAAGGCTCTTCCTGACCCTAAACCCAACAACTGGTGTCCCCCTGAGAAGACACAGAGAGATTCGAGCCCCCGAACCCCAGCGGGCGCGAGGATGCAGGCACACGGTGGGGTTCTCCCAGGACGCAGCCCTGCACCCCCACTGCCCTCAGCCAGGGAGGACAGGAACACTGCTGCTGGCAGCTGCCCGGCTCCCGGCCATGTGCCATGGCAGCCACTGGGAGCCACCGGCAGCTGTAGCCTCTGTCACCCTCCTTCCAACCTCCAGTGTCCCTGGCTGCAGAGCTGGTCCTCACCGAGAACATTGGGGGCAGGGTCACGGCCCAGCCTGGCTCCCAAGGCGGCGCTTGGAGAGCAGAGGGCTGACGTGACTCACCCAAGGTCACCGGCACTGGAGGGCACTGTCCCTCAAACCCCAGCAGCTTGAGCGGCCCTGGCCCTGGCCCCACTGGCCCCCTTGCTTTCCCTGCTGTTGGCTTTGACCCTGGCTCCCGTCTGGGCAACTCTGACCCTGCAGAGGTGTCCCAGCTTGTGTCTCTGCAGGCCACCTGGCAGCAGGGCCCCAGGACGCGCCCCTGAAGAGTCATGCGTTTACCATAGTTAGCCAGCAGTCCCCTGAAGGGAGCCCCTGGGGAGCATGCACCCATTTTACGGATCAGCAAACCGAGTCTACAAGAGGCAAAGTGGCTGACTCAGAGGTACTTGGCTCCTCAGGGTTGGAGGCAGGTCTCGAACTCACACTGGACCCTCAGTCCAGCCAGATTCTGCCCCGAAAGCTTCCATCTGCTGTGCCAAGAGGAGGGGTCTCACCATGAGTGCCACACCTCACGCCTGCTCCTTCTCCCATGAGCCCCTCATATCATCAGCCTTAGAACTGGAACAGCCATTGCCCCACTGCACAGATGGAGGGACCGAGGCCCACCCTGGCACCTTCAACCCCAGCTGTTGCCAGGTGTTGGCGAGCAGCAAAGCCGGGCCCGAACGCCTCTGTCCAGGGACCTCCTCCCTCGTCTGATGCCCCACTGCAAAGGAGAAACTGCTCTGTCTTTCCAGGTTCAAGGCTCTGGCCTTGGAGAGGGGCACGGGGGTCCTGGGCTGTGTCCTAGCCTCCCATGCCCACTGCTGCTCGTGCCCCAGGCTGGGATGGGGGTTCGGGAGCTGGCCCACTCCCCACGACACACGTGGGTGTGGTGCCCACACAGCTCTGAAGCCGAGGGCAGCTTGGCGGAGTCGCGCGCTGTACCACGGGGCTCCCACCTGGACCCTGCAGCTCCCCTGTGCCCAAGCTGCTTCCTGCCACCCCCTCCCAAACCCTGCTCCAGGGCCTCGGCTCCAGGGGAGGGAAGGGCAAGGGTTAAGAGAGGCAATGTCTCTCCAAGGTCGCACAGCTGGGCAGCAGCAGCCCAGGCCTCAAACCCAATCCCAGCACGGCCCTCCTGGCCGCCTGCCGAGGGGGGCTGCTTTTGCATATGGTGGCTGAGCCCCCGCCAGGAGGGCAGGACTGAGCTGGACAGGGTACAGCCAGGTCAGGGGTGGGCAGGAGACCTGGCTTTCAGCCTCCTTCTGCCACTGACTGGACAGGCTTGTCTCCCCTGCCTGGCGGGAGCAGGGGCCACAGGACATCCAGCCCCAATAGTCTGCGAGCACCCCTAAGCCCACTCCCCAACTCCCTCAGCTCTCCGGGTACAGAGCAAAAGGGGTGAACACTTGGGGTACAGAGCAAAAGGGGTGAACACTCGGGGTGCCTCTTCCGAAGGCCATGGTGGAGCCCTGCAGGTATCCTTAGGTCACGAAAGCTGGGGACACGCCAGCCCGGGGTCGTCCCTTCCTTTCTTCCTCTCCCGACCTTGGGTTGGCCAATCACAGTGGCGAGGTGCTCTCCGGCTCTGGCTCCGGACCCTGAGGCCAACCTCACCTCTGCACACAGCCCTCTAGTGCCTACGGTTCTCCTCGGACAGCTGTGGGGAAGGCAGGGCACGGATGGGCTTGCTGGCCGCAGGAGAGGGGACCAGGCGCCCAAGGTCACACAGCTGGGCCCGGGGCGCTTGTCCTCGGCGCCTGGACTGGAACACCTGGGCGGAGCCAGGATAGCAAGCTGGGCCCCACTGCATGGGACGTGGGCCCTGCGGGAGCTCAGCAGGGAATCCCAGCTCTCCAGGGAAACAGTGTGACCTTGGACCAATCCCTTCCCTGGCTGCACCTCAGTTTCCCTCTTGGAGATGGGCCCGGCGAGGCAACCTGAGAACACACACTCCTATCTCACATGGCGCCAATTCCACAGGGAGCGGGGGCAGGGCGCGGCTGGCTGTCCAGGACAGGCCACAGCTGCCCGGGGAGGTTCTGCCTGCACCCACATGCCTTCGTCCTTTCTTGCAGTCTTGAAAAAAAAAAAAAAATCCAAACCCTAAATCTCAAGTTCTTGGGCTCCTAACTAGAATCAGTCTCCAATCAGGGCAGCAGGGGAGGGGCCCGGAGGGGAGGTGGGGATGGCCCAGCTGTGTGACCTTGGTGGGGGACTGCACTTCTCTGGACACAGCGTCGTGGCCTGGGCGGTGGGCCGGCGGGGTGGCAGGCAGCCCGGTGGGCGACGCCTGCGGCTGCTGAGCATGGGGGCTGCCAGCCGGCTCCTGCTATTTACCCAGGTCCTCAAGGCAGGAGAGCAGCAGGACCTGCGTCTCAAGCTCTGCACCAGCTCTGGGGAAGACGTAGAGGGGGCTGCTGGGGGCCTCCCAGGTCCCACTCTCAGGCCCCCACCCCATAGCTTGCCTGTCTTGTGGTCTGGACCCGCGGGGAGCAGCGCCACACACCCCTGCTCTGCCGCCTTCCCAGCTCTAGGCAGGTTCCCCGCAGAACATCAATATCCCAAGACAGCCCTGCTGAGGCCAGCGTGAGGTCCCTGGACGTGGCGGCCTTCCCTCCGAGAGCGGGCATGCACTGACCCTCTGTCCTCACGGGCAGACCCCAGGGCCGCAAAGCCCCCTGCACGCGTGGCAGCAAGGCGGGGGCAAGCTGCAGCCTCTACAGAGTTGCCCCCTTCACCTTGGGCAGGTCCCAGCACGCGGATGGCCCTCGGAGCCTGTGGGATTCACCCGGGGACACTCCACTCCGGGGGCACCTGCAGGGTACCGGGTGCAGCCTGCTGCATGCGTGCGCGTCTGTGTGTGGAGGGCACGCTGCACTCCCTGGCTGGTGCATGTGCTGTGCATGTGAGCTGTCGTGTCCAGGTGCTGGGGCACCTGTGTGTGTGGGCCCAAGGATTTCCCATGCATATGATCTGGGCGGGCACCAGGCACTTCTGGGGGGGGGGGCTGGGTTCCTACATGTGCACTGGAGTGAGTCCGTGGCCCTGTACCGGCCCTGGCTGCACAGGACTGGGGCTGTGAAGCTGGCTTGGTCGTAACAGCAGCCAGCATCTATCCTAGGTCCTTCCCCACCCCCGCGGCCCCCTGCAGCCCCCTCCCTAGCACCGCTGGCTCCACGGAGTTCCCAGGCGCGGCCTGGACTGGCTCGGAGCCTCCCCCACCGCACACGTCAAAGCAGAATTTCTCTGGACTGGCAATGCCCCAAACGTCAGCGCCGCCTCCTCCCAGCGAGAGCAATGCGGGAGCACCGGGAGCCCCTTCCTCGCGGCGCGGCTGGGGAGCCTGCGGGCTGGCCCTCACTCACCCTTCTGAAGGTCGAGCCCGGCTGAGCCTGGAAGGGGGGGCAAGACCCCCAGAGCCCTGGTGTGATGGGGCAGGCCAGCTGCGAAGACCCCCTCCCCACAGAGGCTGAGCAGCGGGCAGCCTCAGCACGCACCGGCCACTCGGCCACAAAGGGTGGCTGCACGCAGCAGCCCCTCTTCGGGGAGTCCCCAGCCCCATGGCTGCATTTCTAGATCTTGACCCTGCGGGGGCAGGGAGGCGCCCCAGGTGTCCTAGCGCCCAGCCAGGCCACCGAGGTTGGCCGAGGAGGAGCCGGCTTCCGGGCGGCAGTGCCAACTCCGCCACCCAGCATGACTGCTGCAAAATGGCCTGGCTACCCCTCTCCTGCCACGGAGGGCGGGACGTAGCCCCGCCGCCACCTGCGCCGGCCGGCCTGAGCGGGGGTCCCGGCACAAGGGCGGTTCGCTGCATTCTGGGGACCCTCCATGGGGGGGTCTCCCCCTAGCCTCTTTCCTGGGATCCCAGCCAGAGTGGGCCGGGGGGAGGGGGCGCGCTCTGGTCCCCGTCCTCTCCCTGGGACACAGCTCCGCGAGAGGGAACCGTGCCCGCGGCCGCCGGCTCGCCAGCCCTTGCATAACGTCCCCGGTGGCATCTGCAGTCCGCGGCTGCCCCGCACGTCCCCGGGACCCCGAGCACCGACCGTCCGAGGCCCTCTGCCCGCATCCGCAGCTCGCGGTGCCCGCAACCCCAGCACAGGGACCCCCACTCCACGTCTCCCTCCGCCGCTGCTACCAGATAAACAAACGCGGCTACCACCCCCTCCACCATCGGCGCTGGAAAAGCCCAACGAAATCAAATAAAATGCGTCCGGGAGGCAGGCGAGAGCCGAGCGGGGCGCTTTTTATTTTTCGCTTCCTCGTGCCGGGGGCCGCCAGTACTTACGGAGCTCCGGGGGCGCGCGGCGGCGGCGAGCGGGCAGCCCCAGGTCGCGGTGCGGCAACGGGCGCCGCGCGGAGCCGGCCGGCGCGCCCGCTCCCTCTGCAGACTGTACCATCCCGCGGCGCCGCGGGCGGGGGCGCTGCTGGGCGGGCCTCTCGCAGCCGCTGCCGCCGCCGCCGGCGAAGGCGACCTGGGAGGGGGCGGGGGCGGGGAGGGGCGCGGGGCGGACCGAACCACCGCGCCGCCGCGGTGTGCGGGTTTCCGTCCTCCCGTGGGATCGCGCGGAGCCGAGGCTGGCGGCTCCCCAGCAGCAGGAGCGCACGTCAAGGGCGCCGAGAGGGCAGGGCCGGGGCTGGGCTGGAGGGGAGGGGTCCCGGTGGTGCGGGGAGGGGGGGCGCAGCAGCAGCCCAGAGGGGAGCATTGGGCACAAGTGTCCCTGAGTCGTCCCCTACTTTCTAGGGGAGTCCTCTGATTGGACAGCGGCTCTGGCTCCCCCACTTTTTGGCCAGGACACCCCCACAGCTGGGGGGCCAAGGTTGCATGGGGTAGGGGGGAGGGAACCTGGACTGGAAGAGGGCTAAGCACACCTGTGGTGGCGTGGCCACCCCGGCAGAGGCGGTAGCAGGCCCTGCAAGTCAGCCCTGCTGCCTGGACTGGGAGAGGTGGACAGGGTGGAAGATCCCCTCAAGGGACCCCGGGGGTATGTGCAGCCACACACTGGGCAGGACATCTGTGAGCAGTCGGGCTGATCATCTCCTGTCCAGGGGAGGACCCTGCAGGACTGTCCCCCCAGCCAGTGCCCACTTCTTCCTGCCCCTTTCACTCCAGATGGCCAGACCTCAGAGGAGCAAGGTCAGGGGGTCTCCCGGGTGAGGGACTTCTCTAGAGTGCACTGCCCACTCCCTTCCCCCAGAGGGTGCCCTGTTGCGGGGGGGGGGGGGGGCGCAGAGGGACTTCAGGACCAGCTTCTCAGTGGGGGAGGGGATTAGGGGGCAGGAGTAGGGGCCGAGCTGCCCCAGCAGGCAGGTCCGGACCCTGGCTGCTCCCGCCCCCCGCCCCGCTCCGAGCTCTGAGCTGCCAGCGCGAGCAGCCGCTGCATCCCGGCGCTGGCACAGAATTATCAATTTGTCTCGTTAGAGCTGGAAGTCTGCACTGCACCAAAATCAGAGCCGGGCCGTGCGGAGGGGCCCCGGCAGGGGGCGAGGCCGAGCGCCCGAGGCCCGCAGGACCAGGCTCAGGCCCCCCGGCTCTCCACCCCCACGCCCCATCACAGGGGCCCCTCGGCCCCTCAGGCAGCCAGAGGAGCTGCTGCAGCCTGGGTGCTCACAGAGGACCCTGGGTCCAGGGGCAGGGGGACTCCGAGGCCCAGGAAGCCCCCAACTGAGGCTGTCACCCCCATACCTGCGAGAGGCCCGCCCAGCAGCGCCGCGGGATGGTACAGTCTACGGGACGGGAGCTACCACAGGGGCTGAGTTCCACAGGGCCACCTGGGAGGCTTTCCAAGGCTGCAGTGGCCTTTCGCAGCCCCTGAGCCCGGGGGCCACGTGGAGGTGCCCAGTGGGGTGGGGGGCGGAGGGTGGAGGGCTGGCTGTGGCCCCAGCCCCCGCGTCTGAGCCAGGAAACCCGCATCACTCCTTCACTGTTTCTGGGGCCTGGCAGAGCCCACAGCCCCCGAAGCAGCAGTTAGGACCTCAGGTTGGCAACAGGCACAGGCGAGGAGGGCGCTGCTGCTGTGGGCGGCAGCCACACCTGGAAGGGGGCCCGCATGGGGGATGGGGGTGGGAGGGCAGGCTGGGAGCCCCGCCCTTGTCCTCTTGGAGGTCCTGTGTATCGCCTGCCCACCAGCCCCCGTTCAGGTGGGCCACGCTCTCTCCAGCAGCCACCAGGAGCCAAACTCTCAGGCAGTTGTGGGTTTTGGTGCCCAGAACCCAAGTCTAGAGCTGGCACCTGGCCAAGTGCCCATCTCCTTGGCATCTCAGCCCCGTGTCCTCAGCCTGTGGGTCCATACCCCGTGGCCTGATGCTGCCTGTCGTGGGCAGCCCAAAGTCTGAGCAGCACCATTGGAAAAGTTTTCTCTGTACATATACCTTGCGGCTAGTCTCACAAACTCCTATTCACCCTCCAAAGCCCAACTCAAACGCCCCTTCTGCAGACAGCCCTTCCTGAGCCGGCTCGTTCCTCTGTCTCAGCTCTGACTGCGCACTGCAGCAGTTCAGTAACTTTTATTCGTCAATGGTCAGAACCAGAAGCCTCCCTCAAGGACGCAGAACAAAGTCTCCCATTCTACGGATGAACAAACTGAGGTTTGAAGAAGCAGGTGTCAGGTTTGTTCCGTAGGGTGGAGTCTGGCCTCCCGGCCCTGGCCTGTCCTGTCCCCTGCCCCTGGGCCTGGCCTTCCAGGATGTGTTCGTGTGCAGGGGTTGCTGGACAGGGACAGGCAGCGCTGTTGTGAAATCGGACAAACAATGGCACCGGTGTTGCAACTCTGGGAAGGCTGGAAGCGCCGGGTCAGGGTCGCCCACGGGCGAGAGGGCGAGAGAGGCAGGAGGCCTGCGGCAAGATTCCCTCCCCGCCGAGGGCGGGTGCGGCCTGAGGGTCGGGGCTGGGGAAAGGGCCCAGGCAGAGGGGCGGCACGGGCGGATTCTCAGGCAGTGCAGTGGGCCGGCCGGGGGCTGCAGGCCGGGGTGGGGGTCAGGCTGCCTGGCGGTGGGGCAGAGGCGCACGGCCAGGAGTGGGCAGGGTGCAGAGGGCGCAGCCAGGCGTGGGAACAGGACGCAGGGCCGCGCCGGCACCTGCCTGGCTCAGGTCCCGACACAACGGGGCAGGGGATCTGGGGTCGGCTGCCACCGGGAGCTGCTGGCTGGGCCCCTCGCCGGCACGGATCACGCTGGGCGAGGCTGGGCTGCTTCCCATCTGTGGAAGAGCAGTGGAGGCCGGCGTACGGGGCCGGAGCAGGCGCCCCTCCCTCGCATCCTGCCTCGACTCATTCCAGTCTCAGGCACAAGCCTGCGGGCTCCGGGGCCGGACCTCGAGGGGCCACGGAACGTGGATCCAAGGGACGCACAGCCTGGCACACCCGTGCTTCTCCTGCAGTCCCACGGGGCCCCACCCCCACTCCCTGCTCCCATCCAGGCCCGGAACTCCTGGCCAATCAAACTTGGGGCTGAGGCTTTCTGGCTCAACCCCCGGCTCCCTCGCTAACTGGCTCTGTGACCTTGGGCCAAGAACTTAGTCCCCTTGAGCCTCAGTTTGCCTCCCTGCAAAATGGGACCAGCGACACCCGTTTGGCAGAACAGCAGGTGTTATGGAAGCCACACAGGGTGGGCTCCCCAAAGGCCTCTTCTGCCCACCCCCCTGGCTGCTCTCCAGGACACTGGCAGGCCCAAGGCTGCCCCCCGACATTCCACCCCAGGCCTCAGTTCCCTGCTGCGGTGCCGCCCCCTCTCTCGTGTGCCAGGCACCCTATTAGGATGCGCGTGTGGGCCTCACGGAACCTGGTGAGGGAGGGCCTGCGTTTAGCCCCAGTCCACAGATGAGCAAACTGATGCTCCCGAGTCACGGAAAGAGCGGCGAGCTGGGATTGGAGGTGAGGACGGCGCCAGGCTGCAGCCTGAGCCCACGCACCTGGGGTCCCCATAGCTGTCTCCACTGGGCCTGCTACCCACGTGGGGCTGGGGCAGTGCTGGCAAACACCATCTCCCCTACCCGTGGCCAGCCTGACCCCAAAGGCAGCCTGCAGAGCCCACTCCCGACCCGGCAAGCCTGGGGCATTCAGGAGCCACTCCCGGAGGACTCCCTGGAGGAGGCCGACTTTTCCAGGCCCAGGAAACACAAGTTCATGGGTGCTACCTCTTGGGGCTGATGGTGCCTTGTTAGCACGGACCCAAGGCTGCTCCCAGCTTGGTCCTGCAGCCTGAATCCCACTGTGACTCCCCAGTGCCCTCAGCGCAAACCCCAGCTCCTCACCGCGTGATGATCCAGACCCCTCCCTCTGTGCCCCTGCCCCCGCGAGGCCCCTGCAGCTCACGGCCCCTCCACTCCGTGCTCCCTGCAGACTCCGCCCTAACAGCCCCTCCTCCATGAAGCCTCCCTGGCTTCTTCTCCACTGTCCCCCTCCTACCCGCACAGAGCCGCGAGTGACCTTGTCACGTGCGTCTGCCGGGTGAGGGGGCCCCAGGGACAGGAAACTGGGCCTCCTCTGCTGTGGCATCCCTAGCACCGGGCACAGGGCCTCAGCACTCACCGGTGAACCGCCTCCAAGGCAGTGCTGGCGGGCCCGGGCTCTCGGGGCTCAGGACATGATCTCCGCGTGCACGGGGCAGGGGGTGGTGGTGGTCTGGGTTAGGAACTGCCGTTCCCTGAGCCCACCCATGAGTGCGGCTCCCTCCGCACGTCCAGCTGGGCAGGGACAGGGAGACCCCAGCCTTACGCCGACACCCCCATCCACAGGCGTCCTCCCAGGACCAGCACTCTCGGGCCCAGGGCTGCACTCCCGGTGCCTGCGCCCCCGGGGAGGAGCCCTCGCCCTTAAACACTCCCGCTCAGCTGCCTAGCGCAGACACTGGGCGTTAGTGAGTCCTCCTGTGGCTCACTGGACAGCGGCGTCCATCAGCCCTCGATGAGGGCGGGCGCTCTGCTGGGGCCCCTAGTCGGCACCAAATCTGTGTGTGTTCACTCTTGCTGCGAAGTCGACTCCCCAGAAGAGGAGGGGGAGGAGGAAGGGGAGGGAACAGAGCGGGTGGGGAGCACAGTCCGAGAGTACCAGGACCAGAGGGAAGGGAAGCTGCCACCCGCTGAGCTCCTACTGTGCGCCAGGTCACTCACTCCCCACCACCGCCAGGACAGCCTGCCGAGGGCACGTGCCCAGAGAGGGTGGGTGACTTGCTCAGGGGCACACAGCGATGTGGCAGCACAAGCACACTGTCTTCCCCAAAGCGCGTCCCCCTGTGCAGGGGTGTGGGGACCCAGCAGGGAACGAGGGGTGCGAGAGGACAGGAGCAGAGGGGACGGCTGAGGAGCCTGCTGCCGGCCGTCGGAGGGCGGACACCACCGGGAGCACAGCGGATGCCTCAGGGAGCACAGGGAGCTCCCTGCTCACAGCTGCCTCTGCTGAGTGCTGCCCCGGGCGCCGACTCACACACCCGCCCTCCTCCCCGGCAACTGCCCTGCCCGTGCAGAGTGCCAGCATGTCGTAGGGACGAGGAGGCCCAGGGCTGCAGCGCGGAGGCCGTGAGCGTGGGATGCAGAGCTGGACTGGGATCGGAAGCCAGATCCTGGCTGCAGGGCTCGTGGGGGCACGGCAGGGGTGCAGGACGCTCCCTGGTGGCCAGGTTCTCAGAGCCACTGAGCCCTGCCCCCCCCCCCCCATAGGCAGTGAGGGAGTCGGGGAAGGGGGATGTGCAGAGCCTGGGAGCGGGGTCTGACGGACTCAGCTCAGATCTCTGCTCCACGTGACAGTGTGACTTTGGGAGAGCCCTTGGCCTCGGGCTCCTCCTCTGTAAAATGGGCACGCTCTCGTTCATTCAACAGATACCAACCGGAACCTACTACTTCCCAGGCTCTGTGCTCAGCACTGAGGACATAGTGCTGGGCGGTGCCTGCCCTCGTGGGGTCAGAGAGAGACGTGGGCAGAGGTCCGGACACCCTCGCAGGAGCAGGCCGCCACTCAGCGTTTCCTGAAGAGGGTGACGACCGAGCTGGGGTCTCAGGGCTGAGAAGCAGCTCCGCAGTAGGGGGTGGGGCTCCTGGCCGCAGGGATGGCTCATGTGAAGGCCTGCTCTCTGCTCCCTGCTCGAGGTCTGGAGAACACGGAGGTCCTGCCGGGGGTTCCTGCAGGTGGCCGAGGGGAGCAGCGGGGGGCGGAGGGGCGCGACAAGGTCCTCGGGCGGTGCCGACCCTGCCTGGACGGTGCCTCAGGAGGCGTCCCTGTGTGGGCGTCTATGCGTTCCCCCGGACTGCAGGGCCCGGGGGTTTCCTTCAGGATTTAGGCTGCCGGATACGGACTGGTGGCCCGTGGGGTGGGGGTGCTGCCACGCCCCTCCGTGCAGCCCGATCCATGTTACAGCCTGAGACCCAGACACTCCTGGCAAAGCCAGGGCTGAGAGGCCAGTGCTTGCTTGCCTGGTGGGGCACCTGCTCACAGCAGGGGCGGCCGGGCCTGGGGGCGGCTCTGTAGGCCGCCTGCCCTGAGACTCGGGGAAATGGGCCTACACGCTCAGCAGCAGGCAGCCCCAGGGGCGGGGGACGCACACGCTGGAGCAGCAGACAGGTGAGCCGCAGCGGGGCAGCCCCCAGACCCCAGGACCCGCCAACCGCACTGGCGGGCTGCAGTGACCCAACAACACGGGAAGCACACGCGGGGGCCTTGCCAGCTGCTGCTTCTTTCTGGGGCTTGGAGATCAGCAGGGGACCGAAGCTCAGCTCTCCCAGCTGCTATGGGGTGGCCGGGAGGCAGCCACCACGCTGGTTTGAGCCTCGGCTGCTGCGTCTATGAGATGGGAACGTGGGAAGGCATGGATAGGTCCCAGGTGTGGTAGCGGCACGTTAGCTGCGGGATCCACCCCCTAGGAGGGGGCTGCAGGAGGGGGTGCAGTTGCCAAGAAGGAACGGAGGGAGGGTGGGGAGTCCCTTGGGTCCCCTCTGCGAGGATAACCATCTTCCCTGAGACTTGGGGGGCGCTCAGCTGCTGGCCCCCAGAAACCTGGCCCTGACGCAGGTCCAGGCTGGGGGCCGGGTGGCTCCTGGCTGGGGCTGGACTATGGAACGAATACCTGGGCCTCAAATCTGCTTCCTGCTGCTCACGGGGCTGCATGAGCCCGGGCACTCACCACACCTTCCCGAGCCTCATTTCTTTATGGGCCACGCCACAACCACATGTGCCTGTGTCCTGTCCCAGAACAGAGCGAGACGCTGCCCGTGAGAGGCTCGGCGGTCAGCGAGCGCAGCCTCGGCGACGCTGCCAGCTCCTCCCCAGCCTTCGCAGCAGCACCCAGAACCTGGCCCATGGGCTCGGTGGACACTCGTGGCCACGCTGCTCCTGACTGGTGTCGCCTACCCCGGGCTCGCCAGGGCCAATGCTGGACATCTGTCCCACAGACACAATCGCCACAGAGCACAACCACCTGGGAGCCGGCTGTCAACCCCCTGCCAGCACACCCCTGAGCCCGCCCCGGCACCATGGTGTCCCCACGGTCGCTGGAGTGCACCACCGCTCGGGGCCCAGGGCGCCCCAGCTCAGCGGACGTTCGTGCCGGGAGCGGGCGCCCTGACCCTGGCGAGTTTCCCCTATGCACCCCAACTCCTTTCTCACTGCTGAGACCAAGACCCCAGCGCCCACAGAACCTCCCGCTCAGACGCTCCCCGCAGCGGCAGCTCCCGCCCCACCCGAGGCCCATGCCCCCAGCCTCACCCGACTCTCCTTCCTCCAGCAGCTGGGGGAACGGTGGACCTGGAGACAGGCCGGCCCTGCCCGCTCCCCGCAGCCTCTCACACATGCTACAGCCTGGGGTCAGCGCCTTGCCCCGGCTCCTCCTCTGCAGCGTGGCGTCCTCAGTGCCGGCTTCTGAGCAATGGGCTCGTGGCCGCCAGCGCCTGGCGAATGCCGTCCTCCCACTTCACAGGGCCGCAGCGTCCAACCGTGTCGGAAAAAACCAGGCCCCGCCACAGGCTCCGCATTGCCAGGCAGCTCCCGCCCAGGTTCCGACCGCCCCTCACCTGCTCCGCTAAAAATAACACAAGGCAAAGGTCATGCCTGCTCCTGCCAAAGCAATCAGAGAACGGGGGGCGGGGGGGCGTCCTTGCCTGGGATTCCAAGGCGGAGGATGGAGGCACAGGGGGCGCGCGGGTGGAAGGAGCCTGGTACAGGCTCCTGGGCAGGTGGGTCCTGGCCTCAGCCCCTCCCCTCCACACGCTGGAGGCGGTGGGCAACTGTAGACTGGAGGTGCGGCCTGGGGTCCTAGCCCAGGTTCCCGTGTTCACAGTGAGAGGAGCGTGGTCAGGCTGCTGGGACGTCCCCCTCCGGCCGCCATGCACAGCGGCTCTCCACTCCCTGCACTGCCCTCGCAGGCGGCCTGCACCTCCGCACTCAGCAGGGGTGGGCTCACCTAAGCCGTGTGCCCCTGGGGCAGGGAGACCTCCCAGCCCTCTGTGACCTGGCAGGGGGGCTGTGAGCCCAGGTCTCACACCAGGCACGCAAGGCTCTGGAATGTCGCCTGCTGTCCCTGTGGTCCCAGGGAGCAGGGAGACAGGTGACCGAGGGCGCGATGGTCACCGATACAACTCGAGGCCCTCCAGGAGCTCCCTGCACTTGACTGTCAGGTAGCAGGTGCAGCGAGATGGGGAGGGCTCGGACCCCAGAGCCTGGAGGTCTGATTTAACCTAGGGGTCAGCCCTGGAGAGCCGCCACACGCTTCATACCTGCCGGGGGCACAGACATGGGTCCCCACACCACACACGCAACCGACGGCACACAGGAAGTCATCTCGGTTCTCTATGGCGCCTGTGTGGACGCTAACGTCACCATTCCCCAAACAAGCAGGGTGGGGGTGGTTTGTGTCATGTTAGGGACCGTGAGTCACTGGATGTGACCTCACGTGTCCATCAGCACCACGCCACGGGCACCAGCAAGCTTGGGGGCCCGGCCCCGCCTCACTAGCCACAGTGAGGGCGGGGGTCCGGGCCACGACACAGAAGTGGCACATTGGTGGCTCCATCCTCTGAGCTGGGGGAGCGGGGAGGGCTTGGAGGTGGCCCATCTGGATCCTGGCTGCAGAAGGAGTTCTCGGAGGTGAGCGGATGGAGGCATGGTTCCCCGTGTGCCTGAGAGCAGAGGGCGTGCGCCCCGCCCGGCACAGCCCTGGGCCTCAGCCTCAGCTTCCCGGGAGCCTGGGGTGGGGAGGCCCCCTCCTGGATGTGTGGTTCTCAGCCTGCACCGTGGCGGCCGCTCTGACCTCAATGACTAGCACACATTCCTGGCCTACTTAGGCAGCCCCTTGCCTCCCGTATTTATAGCCACCTCCCAATGCCACCACCAGGCCCGAGGGAAGCTGCCGGCTCTCGGGCCCAGCCCAGCTCTGGGGGGAGGGGAACTGCACCCCGTGTGGCCGTGGCCACGGCCCAGTGGCCTCACCTGTGTGAACCTCACCTGTAGCACGGAGCCACTGCCATGTCCGCACCAGGGCACGGAGCCTTGTTTGGAAGCCTTCGGCAGTGGTGGAGTGCCAACTGCGTACCTGGCACAAGCGAACCCACTTTACTGTAGCTTAAAATGTAGGCATTGACTTAATGGCAAGGTGGTACGGGGGAGAGCAAGCTCACTCCCGAAGTGCCCACAGTGGTCAGGACTGGCCTGGGATGACGCTGGCAGCAGGTCTTCCGCACGGGTGGCAGGCACCCAAACCCCTGAGTTACCACCTGCTGCCTCCCGCAGGGTGTCCTAGCAGGAGGCTGGGATCTGGGCAGAGCAGCGCCTCAAACTCAGGGCACTGAGGGTGTCTGGCCTAGAGTAGAGCCGTGCGCTTACCATCAGGCCCATTCTGTAGCAGCGGAACTCGGAGGCACTTGCCAGGTCACAGTTAGCTGGGACCCAAACCAGACTCCGCCCCTGGGCACTGCGCTGAGCGCGGCACAGAGCGCCAGTCCTTGGCCATGCAGTAGGTGCACTCCTGGGCCTCTTTAATCAGCTCAGCACCTCGTCCCTGCAATAAGACTGGGGTGTGGCCACTAACACAGTCCCCTGCTGGCTGCGGCCGCAGCCGGTGCAAGCTCCAGGGGACACGGCTGAGCAGGGCGCAGAGCTGGAGGGGCTGGGAGGCAGGGCGGGGCTCCGCAAGGGCAGGGCTGGGGCTGAACGCCACGCCCCTGCTGATGGGGGATGGGCACGTCCTCTTCGCCTCCTCACGACCTCTCGCTGGCTGCACCCCAGTTCTCCAGGCCTCCCACCAGAGCACAAGGGGCCCCCGGCAGGGTGCACCGCGGCAGGTGGGCAAACGCCCTGCCTTCCCGCTCTTCCCAAACCCAGCGGTTCTCAAACCCCGACTAAGCTCGGTGCTGTCAGGATCCTGGGCAGCCTGTCCCGAGCCAGAAAATGGAAGGCCGACCCTGATTTAATTAGTTCTTCAGCGCAATGATGTCGGGAAGCCTGCAATTAGCTCAGGGGCCCCAGGGAGAGGCAGGGTCTGGAGCAGCACCGGGCAGGCACGAGAGTGGGCAGGGGGATGGTCTCGAGATCACACTCGGATGACGCCAGGTAACCCGCTGGGGACACAGAGGGGAAGCAGGCGGCTGAGCGGGGCCGGGCCCAGCAGGCGCCCCAGGATGTGGCCACTGCAGGTAAACTCCCCGAGGCCAGGCCCTAAAGCTGGGCCTTCCGCACTGAGAACCAGGCGAAGCCCATCCCCAGGGCCCAGGAAAAGGCTCCCAGACCAGACCTGCAGGGCCCAGGAAAAGGCTCCCAGACCAGACCTGCAGGGCCCAGGAAAAGGCTCCCAGACCAGACCTGCAGGGCCGTGGGCCAACAGGGGCAGCTGTGGCGCTCAGCAACAAGGCCTTCCTGGAGACCTACACCAGCCTCGGGCTTCAGGGCACGCAAGTCCCAGAAGGTTGCTGATGCGTGTGCCCTGTGACCTATGTGTGCCCTGTGTGCCCATGACCAGGCTCCTCCCCGTGTGTGCCCTGTGTGTCCGTGACCAGGCTCCTCCCCTGTGTGTGCCCTGTGTGCCTGTGACCAGGCTCCTCCCATGTGTGTGCCCTGTGTGCCCGTGACCAGCCTCCTCCCCCGTGTGTGCCCTGTGTGCCCGTGACCAGCCTCCTCCCCTGTGTGTGCCCTGTGTGCCCGTGATCAGGCTCCTGTGTGTGCCCTGTGTGCCCGTGACCAGCCTCCTCCCCTGTGTGTGCCCTGTGTGCCTGTGACCAGGCTCCTCCCCTGTGTGTGCCCTGTGTGCCCGTGACCAGACTCCTCCCCTGTGTGTGCCCTGTGTGCCCGTGACCAGACTCCTCCCCGTGTGTGCCCTGTGTGCCCGTGACCAGGCTCCTCCCCTGTGTGTGCCCTGTGTGCCCGTGACCAGGCTCCTCCCCTGTGTGTGCCCTGTGTGCCCGTGACCAGACTCCTCCCCGTGTGTGCCCTGTGTGCCCGTGACCAGGCTCCTCCCCTGTGTGTGCCCTGTGTGCCCGTGACCAGACTCCTCCCCGTGTGTGCCCTGTGTGCCCGTGACCAGGCTCCTCTCCTGTGTGTGCCCTGTGTGCCTGTGACCAGGCTCCTGTGTGTGCCCTGTGTGCCCGTGACCAGGCTCCTGTGTGTGCCCTGTGTGCCTGTGACCAGGCTCCTCCCCTGTGTGTGCCCTGTGTGCCCGTGACCAGGCTCCTCCCCTGTGTGTGCCCCGTGTGTGCCCTGTGTGCCTGTGACCAGCCTACTCCCCTGTGTGTGCCCTGTGTGCCTGTGACCAGGCTCCTGTGTGTGCCCTGTGTGCCCGTGACCAGCCTCCTCCCCTGTGTGTGCCCTGTGTGCCCGTGACCAGGCTCCTCCCCTGTGTGTGCCCTGTGTGCCCGTGACCAGACTCCTCCCCGTGTGTGCCCTGTGTGCCCGTGACCAGCCTCCTCCCCTGTGTGTGCCCTGTGTGCCCGTGACCAGACTCCTCCCCGTGTGTGCCCTGTGTGCCTGTGATCAGGCTCCTGTGTGTGCCCTGTGTGCCCGTGACCAGGCTCCTGTGTGTGCCCTGTGTGCCTGTGACCAGGCTCCTCCCCTGTGTGTGCCCTGTGTGCCCGTGAACAGGCTCCTCCTGTGTGTGCCCCGTGTGTGCCCTGTGTGCCTGTGACCAGGTTCCTCCCCTGTGTGTGCCCTGTGTGCCCGTGACCAGCCTCCTCCCCCGTGTGTGCCCTGTGTGCCCGTGACCAGCCTTCTCCCCTGTGTGTGCCCTGTGTGCCAGTGACCAGCCTCCTCCCCTGTGTGTGCCCTGTGTGCCCGTGACCAGCCTCCTCCCCTGTGTGTGTGCCCTGTGTGCCCGTGACCAGCCTCCTGTGTGTGCCCTGTGTGTGCCCTGTGTGCCCGTGACCAGCCTCCTCCCCTGTGTGTGCACTGCATTCCCTTCTGGATTCTCAGAGCACCCTGCCCCGAGAGCCCCTTGTTTGGTTTCCGCCCCGCCCCCAGGCCCAGGTCTGCAGCCCAGTCTGGCCCTGGCACTGCTCCCACCGGGTGTCTGCGGATCCTCCCGCTTCACGTCTCCTGGCTGTTCATCCCCCTCCAGAACGACGCTCTGTATGAGGCTCAGAGAGGTTAAGTCGCTGGCTCCAGGCCACCCAGCCGCTGAGCAGAAGAGCTAGGATCTGATGTACACCTCTGCTTTCAGTGCGTGAGCCCTCCCCGGGGACCCCGTCTCCCCTGTGCTGTCTCGCCCACTGAGGACAGCCGTGGCCCTGCTTGCTGGAGGGAGGAAACTGCCCAGAAGCAGGGACATTTGAAGGCACTTGTCTCCGTGCCCCAATGCGCCACGTTCCAGAGAGGGGCAGGCCGGAGGGGCTCACAGGGACACTGCCTGCTTGGTGGGGTTTTCAGCTGACGGCCCCTTTCTGGGCCCTCACAGCAGCCCTGGCTGGGTGTCCTGCACCTGCTCACGCTGATGAGGAAGTCAGGGGCGCAGCACGGCGACGGGACTTGCTCAAGGTCACTTCTGCACCTGCTGTTTACCTGGATGCACCAAGGTCCCTCCCTGTCTGCAGTCTCTCTGCAAAGCTGCTGCTGCTGCTGCTGGCTTCCCAGCGCTGCTCTGGGAGTTAAGGGAGAGGATGTGGGTGGAAAGGTCTAGAACAGGACGTGGCACACAGGGCGCTCCGCAGTTGGCAGGTGCACCTGATTCTTCAGACAGGGCCCCACATGGGCGGGAAAGCAAGGCTCAGTGCGGGGGCCCTGGGCGCCGCTGGGGGGTGAGCACTGGCCACGCTGCCGGGCCTCTGCTCTGCTGTTGAAGCCTCTGTGTGTGCACCCCCATCTCAGACAGCAGGGAGAGCGGACGATTCCTCACCCCACCTTACAGATGGGGAAGCGCAGGCGCAGAAAGGGCACTGAGGAGTAGTCTAACAGGAAAGGAAGGAAGAAGGAAAACCAACGCAAGCTCAGAGCACGATGAGCCTGTAAATGAAGCCTCTGCCTCCAAACTCCAAGTGACCCTGGACGTGCCCCCTCTTTCCTCAGCCCCTGCCTCACGCAGCAACCCCTCTTGCCCCTGGAAGGCGCTCGGCTCCCACCGCGCTGGCCAGGAGCTGTGAACCCTGCAAAGCTTCCCAAGTGGCCCCGGATGCTGGCGCCAGCGGAGCCTGCTTGGTCTACGTCTCGTTTCAACTGCGCCACTGGAAGCCCCTGCCTGGTCTGGGGGGAAGCCCCCTCGCCCTGCCCTCCCCCACCGGGTCCTGTGTGCGTGATGGACCGGGGTGGGGGAGGGGCGCTGAGCGGTCACCCACCGGAGCCCAGGCGTCTCTCCCTGGGCCTCGGCATCCTCCTGAGAGGCAGGAAAAGATAAAGGCAGCGAGCTGGCAGGGCGAGACTCGGGAGGCAGCCGCGCACCAGCCGCTGTGAGAGCAGCCGGCTTAAAATAAATTTGTTTGTTTTGCTCGGAGCTTAAAATAAAGTTGAATTAAATGCCAACGTTTGAGAACTGGAGGACTGCACAGAAGAATCCAGATTTCTGGTTGAAAATATCCCGGGGTCAGCTGGGGGTGGGGAGGCAACCGCCATGGGCATCCGATGGCCCCCCGCTCGGGTCTCCCTGCCTGGCCTCGTTAGGGGTGGTTTCTCACGGGGCTTCCGGGGGCGAGGCCACAACACCCAGACCCTCTCCTGAACACGCGGCCCCTTTGAGGCGGGGCTGAGCTCCTGGCACAAAGCCTTCCCAGTCATTCAGCATACACGCTGGATGCTAGCAGGTGGTTTGCACGTAGCAGGTACAGTCTGAGCACCGTGCACACAGCCGACAGCCAGATTCTCCTGTTATCACACCCATTTTACAGACGAGGCCACCGAGGACAGAGGTTACCCTCCTGGGCCGAGCACACAGCGGGGGTGGCGCTGGGACTGTGCTCTGCCTGCTCGCTTTTCTGGCGAGTGGTGAGTCCAGGACCCAGGCCACATGTCCATCTCGAAATACAGAAACTCAATCATCAACCACACCCGCCCCTCGTCTCTCATAGTTTCATAGTTAATACCTCCCCCGTCCTGTCAATCGACTTGCTAGTCCTCTCCACAGCCAGGGAGACGCAGGTGCCACTACCAGGCCCGTGTGAAGATGAAGGCCCGGGGAAGGGAAGGGACCCGTCCGGAGCCACACGCTGGAGGCGGCAGCCGGAGCGTGGTCCCGGCGTCTGCCCGCAGGGTCTGTGTTCTGGGTATGCTCGCAGGCTCCTGCTGCCCCGCCGCTGGCCGCCACACCGCTCAGCTCCTCCCTCGTCCACCCGGCTATCCACGCATCCATCTGTCTGTCCAGCCCTGCATCCCTGCAACACCCAGCTGAGACCTTGTGCCTGCACTGCCCCTGCGACAGACCTCTGCAGGGTGCTGCACGCCCCGGGAAGGTGCCATCCTGTTTTGGTGCAAATACTTCTGAAATCCATGCAAAGTTTTTTATAACATGCATTTTTTCACAAATTTTTTATAAAAATGCCCTCATATGCATGGATTTCAAAATTTTTAAACACCAAAGTAAACCTACCTTTTAATTCTCTCGCCTAAAAACTTCCTGAAGCAGGCTGGGAGGGACTGGTATCTCACACCTCTCCCAAAACACAAACTAAACAGCAACTGTACGACTCTCAAGTTTGCCATAGTCCCCAGCACTCCCTATCGCATTCCACTGGGACTGCTTCATCCTCTCGTGCTCGGCACCTGTAGTTACTACATGGCAGATGCACAAGCCTCCGTCATTGCCTCTCCTCGTCCGCGAGACGGGTGCAGTCGCCCTCCCTACCTCGCGAGGCCGTGGTGAAGGTGAACCGGATGACGCAGGGTCCTGGCCCAGCCCCTGGCGTCCAGCAGATGGGAGTGACCGTCAGGACTGCTCAGGTCACGCTTATCGAATCAGGTGTGTCTTCTTCCTCCCTAACGCAAGCCCCTTCCTCCTTCCTTCCTCTCCACGTGGCCCTCTTGGCCAGGGACAGCCAGGAAGCAGAAGGGACGGCGAGCGGCAGCCAGGGGGCTCACCCCGCAAACAGAACAGGAGGCCCCCGCACGCCCCTCCAGGGCCGGCCCCAGAGCCCGGGGACGCTTTGCTGGATGCCGGGACCCTGACCTTTCTGTTCCGGAGAAGGCTCCAGGGGTGCAGGGAGCTGTGTGGGTTCCAGCTTTTGTCCCCAAATCTGTATCCTGCCTCCCCCAGGCAATCTCCCTGGCTGAGGGTCCCTGGGAAAAGTAGGAGGGGGGCTGGGGGGCTTTTGAGAGGGGCTGTCAACTCCCCGCCAGGCTCCCTGCTGGCCCAGCCTCTTGAGGGGCTGCTGGTATCCCCTGTGCCCAGAGCCAGTGAGGTCAGTGGGAGACAGACCCCTCCCCCGAAGTTCACAGTGACCTGTTGCTGGGACGACACCGGGCTGTCACCTGGACAAACGGACGCAGATGGGGTGGCAAACACCTGGGAGGACCAGCGAGGCGGCAGGGGGAGCGGGGAGAGCACTGGCAGGGGTGGAGGCCAGCTGGGCACCTGCCAAGGACGCCTGTCCCAGCGCTCAGAACACGAGCAACACAGCCATGACGGTGGCGGGACGAGAGCAGGGCCACTCTGGGCCACAGGAGCACGCGGCTTATTTCCACCCTTGCACGTACCCCACCCCTCCCCCCAGGCAGGTCCTATTTTCATCTTTGTTTCGTGCATTACAAAAAAAAAAAAAAAAAAAAAAAAAAAATGGGGTCAGAGCATCAAGACCTTGGCTGATGTCTCTGAGTTAAGAAGTTTGCAGACACAGATCCGAACCCTGACTGTGGCCACCCTGGCTTAGCCCAGGCTGCCTCCCCTGCAGGCGCACCTGTGCCCTGGCCTGTGCCGAGGGGCTCCACCTGCCTTAGCGGTTGTTGTCACCACCCCCACTTTACACGGCGGAAGACGGAGGCACAGTGAGAGTGAGGTAAATGTCCAAAGCGACAGGCAGTGACAGGACTTGAGCCAGGGCCACCAGCCTGCAGAGCGTCCCTCACAGACTCCCTAGGGAGCAGGGTGAGGCCAGAGATGGCCCCTTGCCCCCGGCACCCCTCCTGGGCCCGTCTGGGCCAGGCTCCCCCTCCACACCCAGGACTCAAAGCCAGGCAGGCCCCCCTCAACAACCCCCCTCCCTGCCCTGCAGATGCCGGCCCGAGGGGACCACGGCAGGGCCCCAGCCTCCCATACCTGGGCTGGAGCCGGCAGTGCATCCCGCAGGGTTCTCGCTGGGCCCCCGGACAGCGCACAAACCTCCCACGACCTCTCAGTTCCAGCAGCAACAGCCACGGCCCGAAGTCGCACCCCACGAGGTGGCCACGGCGCCTCCCTTTCTGGCCGGGGGAGCAACGAGGAGGATGCCGGGTGGGGAGGGGCTGAGGAGCGCATCTGGGGCTCCCCGGCGCCGTGGCTGATGGGGCAGCGGCCTCTGCCAGAGCCACGTGGGTGACGGGCATTTCTCCGAGCCCCTGGCCTCCTCCTGGGACGCCGCTCATGTGAGCGTGAGGCTCCTGATCCTATCAGCGGCACCCTGGCTTGGGCCCTGCTTACCTGGAAGTGCTTTTGTTCCGAGGACGCCCTGTACCACCGGTTGGCCCTGGGAACGCAGCGGGAGCATGGCCACACGCGCCTGGCCCAGCCCAGGAAGGCGGCTTCAAAGAAACAACCCACGTGGGGGGAACGGCTGGCATGAGCCTGGGCCAAAGGGCCCAGAATCTCGCCTCCTCCAGGAAGTCTCTCTGGACTAAAGGGAAAAGAGGTAACAGAGTCCCCTACCCACCTGCCTCTCAGTCCCCTACCCACCTGCCTCTCGGCCCGAGGCCCGTCCTTGCTGGCTCCCTCACTCGGGGCCTGAACGTGTCCTCTGCGTGTTTATTTGAAACACCTCGGTTGTCCAGGACGCGCCCCTGTTCCTCCCATCTGTGAGATGCTGCTCACTTGTCATGGTGCTGAGACGTCATGGTGCAGGACGGCCGGATGGCTGGCACGGACTGCACCCACCCTGGGGACTCCCGCGGCCCCCAGCTTTCCACTCCGTGAAACCCGGCTCGGGTCTGGGTCCAGATCTACACAGAGAGAACCTCTGGACGGAGCCAGTGTGGGGACGCTGGTGCCGGGGGCTCCCATGAGCCCGTGGCTGGGTGGTGATGGCCGGCGCTCCAGCCCCATGACTCCCACCCCCACCCCACGGGAGGCGCAAACTTGTAACTGGATGAGGACACTGCAGAAAGATCTAGAACATGGACCAACAGACATGCCGGTGGTGGCGCTCGGGAGAAGGCACGCGAGGGTTCCGCGCCCCTCCTGCGCAGAAGTATCCGCAACCTTTCAATTCCATTTCGCAGACGCTCTTCAAAACGTCTGCTTCTGCTCCTGGCCCCGCCTCCAACCCTCAGCTTCCTGCAGCCGACGCCCTGCCCTGCCACCCACTGCAAGTGCTGAGCGCCTACTGTATGCCACGGCCGAGGGGCAGAGGGCGGCAGAGAGGGGGAGGCAGGCTGCCGTGGGCCCGTGGGCTCGCTGCCTGACCGTCACAGAGCTGGGGAGACACGGGGGCCCAGGCTCAGAGCCCGGGCATTTGACTCTGGCACTCGAGGCCCGTCCTCGGCCCACTCCTCCAGGGAACCGGGCAGCCGCGGAGAGCGCGGGTGGCGCACTGGGAGTGGGGCTGGCAGTGCTCTGCCCGTGACGACATGGAGGCCCCCTCTTTCCAAGGAGGACGAGTTCAGTCTCTGAGGTCTCCCACAGCTCCCAGAGGGCTGTCCCCGACCCACGGGCCCCTCCCCAGGATACAGGAGGCTGCTCAGGCCTGGTGGCTTCCCGGCTTGGACATGCAGACAGAGCCCAGAGGGACCCTGGCTGCCACCAGCTGCCACTTCCTCCACTTTCACTGCATTTTGCTGTAAGCCTGGAGCGCAGAGCCAGACTGCCCTGGGGTTCAAATCCAGCCTGGGTTAACGCTCAGTGCTCGCACCCCTCCCCTGTAAAATGGGACAGTTGGTTTGCCCACCCCACAGGCAGGCTGTGGGGACGAAGGGACTCCTGTCGCTAAAGCGCTTTGAGTTCAGTGCCCGCTGCGCTGTCTCCACCCCTGCTGTCTGGTACACTCGCTCAGCCGGCAGGGACGGAGGGCATCCGTGCGCAGCCACACAGCCCCGGTTGCTACCTCCCAGCTGAGTGGCCCGGCCACGTGACACAGCCACTCCGTGCCCTGGTTTCCGCTCCTGGGGAACCGGGATAGCGCAGCCAGGCGTGTCACGGGCTCTCGGTCAGGGCCAGTGGCTCCTCCTGGCTGTCCGGCCAAGCCCTCCACACTGCCCCGAGAGAAACTCAGGGCTGCCTTGGACAGAGCTGCTTCCGCGGCAGGGAGGTCACCATTTGGAGCCCGGGGCCCTGATTCCGCCCACCCAGCAGCCCAGGCCTAGAGCCGGGGGCCGGCCCTGTTCCCGTCCTCTCCTGGCTGCACAGGCGCGGCCGCTCAGGCACCCACCCGACCGCTGGCCCCTCCAGGGCGTCTCCACTGCCCGTCGGTCACAGCCCAGATCCTCTGCCCACACGGCCTGCCTGGGGCCCTGCGCACCCTCCCCTAGCAGCTCTGCCCTCCTGGCTGCTGCTCACAGCCGCCGGAGCGGAGCCTTCCCGAGGGTCCCAGGCCTCTGTTCTCTCTACCCTGCCGCCTCCCATGCTCTCTTCCAGGGCCCTTCCTGCTCCGAAGCCTCTTCCTGATTCAGGTGCTCTCCGGCCCGCTCAGCATCCAGGCCAGGGTCTCTCTTGTTCCAGGCCCAAGGGCACCTGGGGGTTATCAGGAGTCGGAGCAGGTGCTCACGAAGCCCCTGCACACGAAAGCAGAGCTGAGCCCTGAGCCCGGTTTCAAGTGCCCTGGGGGAGGGGGGAAGACGGCGCATCTCGGCACTTACATAACAGAACAGGCCGAAGCCCACGGGAAATGCCACGGCCTGGTTGCCAGCTGCACGCTTCTGACCGGCACGGGTGGCCCCTCCACCCACCTCGGGAGCGGGACGTGCCACCGCCTCCCCCGGGGATGGCTCCCTGTGGCCTCCTCAACCTCCCCCCACCTGCCAGGAGCTGCTGGGTCTCGACGCTCACACTTGGGCCCCAGGATGTCAATCATTTACTATACAGGAGACGGCATTCAGTAAATGCGGGCCGATTCTGTGCCGGGGTGGGAAACAGTCTGGCTGGCCCCCACGTGCCTGGGTGATAAACCAACCTCCAGAGAAGCGAGAGGGCAGGGAGAGAGGCCCACGGCCAGCCGACCTGCAGGGTGCGTGCCGGCAGGTGCAGCTGCCCTCGCACTGCCAGGGGTGTCCTGGCCGGGGAGCTGCTTCTCCCTGGCTCTAGGTCTTTTCGTCTGTGCAGAGGGCTGGCGGTGCCACCTGGGAAGGCTGGATGGGATGCCGCCCAGGGCCCTGGCTCTTGTGTAACAGGGCATGTGCGGCGTGGATGGCCAGGTTCAATGCCTCTGTAACGCCAGCGGGGCCGGGCCAGGCAGTGACAGAGGCCCATATGAAGGGCTCAGGGACACAGAGCAAGATGTGGCTGAGCCCACAAAGGTGCCAGAGAAGTCTCCCAGAGCCACCCCAGGGCTGGCACACTGCCCCCTGCACCTTCCCGCGCCAGGCACCTGCCGTGCCCAGCTGCTCTGCTCCGCGCTTTCCCCCAGGCTAGCTCTGCCTGGCTCTCCCCAGAGCCTGCTGCTGCCCCCCAGAGGGGCTGCCAGGTGCAGGACCGCTCCAGCTCCAGACCCTGAGCTTTGCACGACCACCAAACACACAATCGCCACCATGGGCCTCTGCTCCTCCCACCTGACTGCCCCACCCTGAGGCTCCCTGTGCAGCCCAGGCCTGGTCCCCAGGGCAGAAGGACCAATGGGGGCCAGTGGAGGGTGCTGGCATTTCCTGCTGCCTCAGCTCTGCCTGGGCTCCCCAGGGCCAGTGGGGCCCGGGACAGATCCCGGGACGGGTAACCACGCGCATGCATCGTGAGGCTGCCTGCTCCCACGTTCCACACCATGCTCCTCACTCGGACACAACACCAGCCGCCTGGCGGTTTCCCTGTGTCCCCGCAGCTTGGCCGAGGGCAGGTGGCCCCAGCCCGTCGGCCCTCATGTGGCAGCCTCCTCCCCAGACCGCCCCCCACCCCACAAAGGCCCCGGCTCCAACTTACCCCTGCACGTCTTCCAGTTAAATGAGTGGACTCAGGGCCGGGGGAAGGGGGCCCATGTCTTGCTGGCTCTGGAGACTGGGTGACGGTGTTCAGCTCTGGAAGAGGCAAGAGACAGCACGGGTCAGGGGTGGGCAGCCAGGGCGGGGCGCACCCAGGTCAGAAAGGAGGGTGTGGGTGGCACATGGGGTTCAGCCACGACCTCTGGGCCAGGGCCAGGGCCAAGGGCAGGTGGGGTGGACACAGGAGAAGCAGGGCTGTCCCTTCCCCGGCCTCCCTCCCAAGACTGACCCAGAGACACAGGACCTGCCCCCGTACTCGGCATCCAGATCTTCTCCACGTGTCTACAGGGTCCCTCCAGGGAAGCGAGTCCCCCAGCAGGTGGCCTCCCTGCCAGTGGCCAGGGCACAGGGGCGTGGGCAGTGGCCCAGGGGGTGGGCACGCACAAACAGCTTAGCCTTTCGGAGTCCCTGCTCTCCCACCTGGAGGGCAGGATCACACCTGCCCGGAGCTTCTTGGGGGGCAACCGAAACAGAACCCACGGAAGACTGGATCCGACACAGCTCTGCGCCAGGCTGCCTCTGTCTGTCATCTGTCATCTACCCTCCATCTGTCGGCAATCAGTCATTCTATTTGTCACCCAACCAACTCAGCGTTTACTCCTCTGCTCTATCAAGTATTCGTCTACCCATCCATCCACATCTATCTATTACTTCTCACTGTGAAACAGTTACTGCATCACAGGAAGTTGCAAAGCAGTGTAAGGGGAGGTCCTGTGAACCCCCCTGTCACCCCAGGCCCAACATCTTGCAGGGTTGTAGCACTCACTCAAACCATGCACGCGACCTGGACCATCCACAGCGGGCTGAGACCGCGCCAGCCTTCCGGGTGCTGTGTGCCCACTGCCACAGCTGCTCCTCCGCCGCAGCCTCCCCCCGGTCCCTCCCCAGCCGCTCCCCTGCCCCTTCTGACCTCCATCCTGCTCCCTCCGTAACACCGTCCCTTCTATGATGTCATAGCAGTGGACCCACACCTCATGCCACTGTAAAAAGTCAGCCCGGTTTTCTGGAAACCCAGCCAGGCTGCTGTGTGCCTCCCTGACTGAGGTGCCCCACGGCACAGGCCTGCCCCGGCTGGGTTACCCCCGTGTCTGGTTTTTCATCAACACTCAGGCACAGGTGTTTTGTGTGAACGTATTTCCCTCTATTGGGGTACACACCCCAGAGCAGCGCCTGGTAAGAGGCGGCCAAAGTGCCCCCAGAGTGGGGAGACTGTTCCCCTGGCCGCCAGCAGAGCCCAGTGCCCTGGCCCCCAGCATGCTCAGGGGCACTGGTGTGCTCCTGAAGTCCAACCTCAGCCTTTCTCCCCGGGGCCGGCTTCCCCGCTGACTCCTGACGTGGGCACCTTTCCGTAGCTTGTCGGCCATCTGCCCGCCGTCCTTCGAGAAATGTGGCTCCCAGGCTTTTGCTCTTCTCGCAGCTGGACGGTTGATTCACTGGTTTGTCTTTGCAGCTGAGCTGCGACAGTTCTTCCCTGTGCAGCCCCAGCCTAGCCCCCGGGGCAGAAGGACCCACGGGGGCCAGTAGAGGGCGCTGGCGTTTCCTGCAGCCTTGGCTCTGCCTGGGATCCCCTGGGGCCAGTGGGGGCCAGGACAGATCCCAGGACGGATAACCGTGCACCGCGTGCGTTGTGAGGCTGCCTTTCTCATGTTCCACACCACGCTCCTCACTTGGACACAAAACACAAGCCGGCCAGCTGTTTCCCCGTGTCCCCGCAGCTTGGCCAAGGGCAGGTGGCCCCGGCCCATCGGCCCTCACGTGGCAGCCTCCTCCCCAGACCGCCCCCCACCCCACAAAGGCCCTGGCTCCACCTCACCCCTGCACGTCTTCCAGTTGAACGAGAGGACAGGGCCAGGAGGAGGGGCCCATGTCTCGCTGGTTCTGGGGACTGGGTGCTTGCTCAGATTTTGTAGCTTGCAAATCCTTTCTCAGAGACTACAGTTTGTCTTTTCATTCTCTTACCAGAGTTGGTTCTTTCTTTTTTTTTTTTAAGATTTTATTTATTTATTTGGAAGGTAGAGTTACAGACACAGAGAGAAGGACAGACACAGAGAAAGGCCTTCCATCCGCTGGTTCACTTCCCAAATGGCCACAATAGCCGGGGCTGGGCTGATCTGAAGCCAGGATCCAGGAGCTTATTCTGGGTCTCCCACGTGGGTGCAGGGGCCCAAGCCTTGGGTCAGCTTCCACTGCTTTCCCAGGCCACAGCAGAGGCTAGATCCGAAGAGGCACAGCCAGGACTTACAACAGAGCCCATATGGGATGCCAGTGCCACAGAGACTGAGCCTACTACACCGTAGTGCCAGCCTCCGAGTTGGTTAGTTTTTTAAAAAAGGTTATTTTATGGGGCTGGAGATGTGGTGTAGCTGGTAAGGCCACCGCCTGCAGTGCGTTGGTTTGAGTCCTGGCTGCTCCTCTGCCGAACCAGCTCTCTGCCTGGGAAAGCAGTAGAAGATGATGCAAGTCCTTGGGCCCCTGCACCCACATGGGAGACCTGGAAGAAGCTCCTGGCTTTGACCTGGCCTAGCCCTGGCTGTTGTGGCCACGTAGGGAGTGAAGCAGTGGATGGAAGACCTCTCTCCCTCTCTGCTCCTCTGTAACTCTGCCTTTTAAGTATATAAAATAATCTTTTAAAAATTTTTATCTATTTGAAAGGCAGAGTTACAGAAAGAGTACAGGACTGCTCCCAACCCCTAGCTTTTCATGGCCAGCAAGTACACAGCCGCCCGCACCGATCTCTGCCCCTCCCACCTGACTGCCCCAGCCCGAGGCTCCCTGTCCGTGGACGTCCCTGGGCTCCATCTCTATTTGCTGAAAAGGTTACTATGTGCCCTGCATCGAACCATTCTTTTATCTTTGTTAAACATCCATCAGGCATATCTGTGTGAGTCTATTTCCATGCCATCTCTGCCCCTCCATTGACTGTGGGTCATCTCCGTGAACCCAGCACACACTCCATGGCGGTGTGGTCAAGCCCTGGGCAGGTGCCCGGTGTGGCTGTGGAGTCCGTGCTGGGCTGCAGCGCTGGCTCCTCTGCTTCTGAGCCAGTTTCCTGCTGGCCCACCTGGGAGGCAGCAGATCGCGGCTCAGGTGCCCTTCTGCCCATGTGGGAGACGGGACGGAGCTCCTGGCTGCTGGCTGCTGGCTCCAGCCTGGCCTGGCCCTGGCTCTGCTGGGCATTTGGGGAGTGAACTGGTGGATGGAAGATCTCTCTTCATCCATATCTTGCCCTCCCTCTGTCTCTCTGCTTTTCAAATAAAATGAACTTAAAAATCTCAGACACACTGATCCTTCTCACATATTTATTCTTTTGTTTTTAGCTATTCAAGCTCCTTTTCTTTTTTTTTTTTTTTTATTTAACAGGTAGAGTTATAGACAGTGAGAAAGAGAAAGAGAGAGAGACAGAGAGAAAGGTCTTCCTTACATTGGTTCACTCCCCTAATGGCTGCTATAACCGGTGCTGTGCTGATCCGAAGCCAGGAGCCAGGTGCTTCTTCCTGGTCTCCCATGCAGGTGCAGGGGCCCAAGCACTTGGGCCATCCTCCACTGCCCTCCTGGGCCACAGCAGAGAGCTGGACTGGAAGAGGAGCAACCAGGACTAGAACCTGGTGCCCATATGGGATGGCGGCGCCGCAGGCAGAGGATTAACCAAGTGAGTCATGGTGCTGGCCCTGCTCCTTTGCTTTTCATATAAATTTTAGAATAATCTTCTATGATTACACAGATTCTGCTGGGATTCTGATACGAACTGCAGAGGACTGACATACTTCCACAAATCCAGTATTTAATCATCAATTACGTTTATGTACATCTGATTCTTTCACCTGTTTTCAGTTGTCAGCATGCAGATTCTATACTTGTTCTGTTGAATTCACACCTAGGCACTTATTCTGTTGTCAATGGTTGCAGTCGGCACTGTATTTTCAATCTGGATATCCACATGTTTGTTGCTAGTATCTAGAAACAGCACTGATTTTTTTTAAAAAAGATTTATTTTATTTGAGAGGTAGAGTTACAGACAGTGAGAGGGAGAGACAGAAAGGTCTTCCTTCCCTTGGTGCACTCTGCAAATGGCTGCAATGGCCGGAGCTGCGCCGATCTGAAGCCAGGAGCCAGGCGCCTCCTCCCGGTCTCCTACGTGGGTGCAGGGCCCAAGGACTTGGGGCATATTCCACTGTTTTCCCAGGCCATAGCAGAGAGCTGGATCAGAAGTGGAGCAGCCGGGACCAGAACCATACAGCGCTGGCCCCTAGAAACAGCACTGATTTTGATGAACTCATCTTGTATCCTGTGATTTTTTAGAATTACTTGTTAGTTCTGGAGGTTCTTGCTCATTTCATTTGTCTGTAGATCCTTTAGGATTTTTTTACACAATCAAGTCATCTGCAAATAGGGAGATCCTTTATTCTTTCTGTATGTCCTTTCTTATACTGTCTGATTGCAGTGATTGCGATTTCCTGACAGCCAGGCCTCAGAAGGGAGCTGGAATTGGAAGCGGAGCCTGGACTTCAACCCAGGCTCCTGGTTGCAGGACACAGGTGTTCCAAGTGTCTTAACTGCTACACCAAATGCTCCCCCGCCAACAACGGTTTGCTGAGTCAACCCCGCATGTCTAGAACAGCCTGCCCGGTGGCGGTGCCTAATGCTTGTTGCATAGCATTAAATTCTACTTGCTAAGGTTTCATTAAAAAATTTTCACTCCTTTTTCGCAAGGGATGTTGGTTTGTACTTAAAAAAAATACTGTGTGTGCCTGGGTTTTGGAAATTATTTCTTTCTTTCTTTTTTTTTTTTTTTTTTGCCAGGCAGAGTTAGACAGAGAGAGGGACAGAGAGAAAAGTCTTCCTTACGTTTGTTCACCCCCCAAATGGCTGCTACAGCCGGCGCTGTGCCGATCCGAAGCCAGGAGCCAGGTCTCCCATGTGGGTGCAGGACCCAAGCAATTGGGCCATCCTCCACTGCCTTCCCAGGCCACAGCAGAGAGCTGGACAGGAAGAGGAGCAACTGGGACAGAACCGGCGCCCCAACCGGGACTAGAACCTGGGGTGCCAGCGCCGCAGGTTGAGGATTAGCCAAGTGAGCTGCGGCACTGGCCGAAATGGTGTTATTTTTTGAACTTTTGGTAAAATTCTCCCATGAAGCTATCTGGTCCCAGGCACCCCCTTTTAGGGCTGATCGTACTGGGTGGGTCAGGCTCACGTGGGTTTTCTGAGACTCTGGCCCATTTAAAGCTCCCCGATTTCCTGTGTGGAGTCTGTTCCTGGCACTTCTCATCCGAGCCGTCCACATGGTCCGCAGCTCTCGTGTTTCTAGAATTTTCCCAATGTCATTTGTGGATCCCTTCCAAGCAGCACCGTTCTCTCATCGATTTTCTCTTCTGTTTGCAATGTCATGATCTCTGTTTCTGTTTGTTATTTCTTCTCTTCTGCTTGATCTGGGGTTCACTTCCCTCTTTCTTCACTAGGTTCTCAACATTGGAGCTTTGTTTATAGATTTGGGACTTTCTCTGCTAATTGTGCGTTGATGCTGTAACTTGCTGTAACTTTCCCTCTTCGCAATGCTTTAGCTGCGCCCTACACATGTGGATACACTGTGTTTTCATTCAGCTCTGCCTATTTTAAAACTTCCTGATTCCTAGATGTAGAGTACGGTGTTGAGTTTCCGGGTGCTTGACCATTTCCTGTTTCTCTGAGGTCAGAGGTCACGCTCGCTGTGTGCTCCAGGGGCCGGACACAGTCCACCTGGTGCTGCTCTGCGGACGTCCGCTCCGGGGTGGAGGTTATGCAGCCGGGGAGTCGGTGCCCGGGGTCCATGCTGCTGCGTTCCTGTCCATCTGTCCGTCTGTGCGGACCTCCTGCCTGGCTGTCCTGGCAGCCGCTGAGGCCGGGGCCAAGCATGGCCCGGCAGCACCCCTCAGCTTCACGACCTCACAGCTCCCGCGTTTGTGCACACACACCTAGCACTGCCATGTCTTCCCGCTGAGCTGATCCTTCCCCTCCGCGCCCCGAGGTCAACCTCGTCCGGGCTGAGCATGGCCTCTCCCGCCTTCTGTGGACTCTAATTCTGTGGTGCGTGTTCCACCCCCGGCCTTCAGCCTCCAGCAGTTTGCAGCCTGATGGCGTTGATCTTTGTCTTTGGTGCCTCCGGACGATTTATATCTCACGTAACTACTGATACGCTAAAGTTTAAGGCTGCTGTTCTAGTGTTTGTTTGTTCTCTCTACATACATCTGAAACCATGTCAGACAGGGCTATAATCTGATAATAGAAAACTCGGGAGAAGACGGACGTTTCCAACACTTCTGCTTGCTGTGTTCCCTCTTGCTTCCTGGTAGTCCAGGGTTCCTCATCTTCTAGACTTTCTCCTTTTCAGGTGCAGAGCTTTTCTTTCTAAAGATTTCTTTATTTATTTGAAAGTCAGAGTTACAGAGAGGCAGAGAGAGAAAGAGAGAGGGAGAGAGAGAGAGAGGTGTCTTCCATCTGCTGGTTCACTCCCCAGATGGCCCAGCTGGGCTGATCCAAAGCCAGGAGCCTGGAACTTATTCTGGGTCTCCCAAGAACATGCAGGGACCCAAGCATTTGGGCCGTCTTTCACTATTTTCCCAGGTGCATTATCAGGAAGCTGGATTAGAAGTGGAGCAGTTGGGACTTGAACCGGTAAACATACGGGATGCAGACAGTGGCTTTACCCGCTACACCACAGCGCTGGCCCTGAGAGCTTTTCTTATCCTTTTTCAGGTTGGGTGTTCTGGCAGCCAGCATCCTCGCTGGACCCCCACTGAGGATGCCACCCTGTCCTCCCCAGCCCCAAGGGATACAGCTGCTGGTTTGAAGATTCCGGGGTGACAGCCCCTTTCTTCCAGCATTTGAAAAGCACCGTGCCACCCCCTTAGCAGCGTGGCTTCTGTCACTCGAGTCGTTTCGCCTGTTAGGTGAGGCTCTGTTTCTCTCCCAACTATCTCAATATTTCCTTCCTTTTCCGAGTTTTTGGTCTTGGTGTGGATTTCTTGGGGTTTATCCTCTTGAGGGTGTGCTGAGCTTCCTGGATCTCTAAGTGTTTTTGCTTCTCTTGGCCAATCCTGGGGGGCTCTCAGCTCTTGTTTCCCAGCCCCACCCTCCCAGAGCCTTTCCGTGCAGCCCTCGGGTCCCTAATGCCTTGCCGCTTGTCTTGCTGCTCCATTTTCCTTTCGTCATTCCGATTAAGGGGTTTCTGCCCCTGCACCGTTCGGCATGGCCACTGAGTCTGTGAAGTCGGAGGTGCATTTTCCCAGATCTAACATCTCAGGGGCATTCTTCACATGTGCCGAGACTTTCTATGCTGCTATTTGGTCTGGGCGCATTCCCCGAGGCGTGGCTATACCGTGCAGGCATGTTCCCCGAGGTGTGGCTACATGGTGCGGGTGCGCACCCCAAGGTGAGGCTGGACACATTCCCCGAGGCGCGGCTATGCGGTCCAGGCGCATCTGATGGTTCCCAGGCCTCTGCCACTTCGCCGCTGTCATTCATGGATCATCTTTTTTTCCATTCACTTCGAGAACTTCCTGTTCTCACACGACCGTGAGTGAACTCAGCAGACACGTGGGCACGTACTGATTACGAGTTCTGGGTCTGGTTAAGCTGGCTGTGGCTGCGGCACTGTGCCTGGGAGCAGCGGTGGGAACTGTGCTCCCGGGCCGGCCTCACCTGACGGCCCCTCTGCTGGGAGGGTCGGGCACCTTGCTACTGCCCCCAGTGTGGTCTCCCTTGACACCAGGGGTGTGGGCTGAGGTCTCGCTACCTCCCAGCCCCTACTCTGCCTTCCCTGACACGGCCCCAGCATTGGGGCTAGGCTTCTGGGGAGAGCCTTGGGCCGTCCAAGCCTCGTGTTCCCGCTGGGCCTTTGTGGCCGTGGGTGGGGCTGGAGCAGAGCAGGTGTCGTCTGCGTAGCTGGCTTTCTCTGCCTGATGAGTGGGCTGGAGAGCAGGCTCTGGCTGGGGCTGTGGTGGGTGTGCCCACGGCCCTGTCTCCCTTCTGGCTTCTTCAGCGCCAACCTTGGCACAGGGGACGCAGAAAGAAATTCCCGGGCACTCGTCCCTGCTGCCGTGCGGGTCGCAGGGCCTCGGCCGGCCTGTGGTCTTCCCTCTGCCTGCGTGGTTTTCCTGTGTTTGTCTTGCAGGTGACGTGCAGGGGTTGGTGGCTGGAGAAGGCAGAGGCACATCTGAACCCCATTTCCTGGAAGCAGAACCAACCCGAGGCTTCCTACCCACTGGAATGTTCCAGAATTCCTTCCTGCTTCTGAACACTGCCAACCAAGTCATCTTCTCCGCAGCGCCAGCTGCTGTGCCCGGCTCCCCGTCTTCCACGAGACTCGGGGAGCCCCCACCTGTGCAGCCAGGAGACAGGTGCACTCGGGGGGGAGGGGTGAGCCTTCGGAAGCACCTGTCCCTTCCATGGCTGACGTGGCCACAGGTGACTTGGGTAAGGCCAAAAGCTGTGGATTTGTTCAAACTGGAAATCAGCTTTTTTTTTTTTTTTTTTTTTTTTTCAGAGCGTGGAGGCCTGGCCCTGTTGGTGCTCTGCAAGGGAGTGGACCTGGGGGTCCAGAACATGCATCCGCAGAACACGGGAGTCCCCAGCACTGCCTTGTCACGGCTCTGCTCCTGCCCTGGCCTGAGCCGTACGCTCCCGTCTACAGCGAGCTTTCACGTCTGTGCCTGTTTCCCTCCCTCCACAGCTCGGTGGTTTGGGGGTGACAGGAAGCACCCATGGTCCTGGGCACATTGCAGTGTCTTGCACATGGCTTGAGTCTGTGCCTGAGGGGTCTTCAGCATGGGGGTGCTGGGAGCTGGGGGGGCCTTGCCGAGGCTGGGTCTCAGGGGAGGTCCCCAGGGAGCAGGGAGTTCTCATGGGACTGTGGCTGTTTTCGCAAGAGCGAGTGGTTAGGAAAGAGCAAGGCTGGGGTGGGCCGTACGTCCAGCAGTTAAGTTGCCACTTGGGATGCCGGCATCACCTGTTGGAGCCCCTGGCAGAGTCCTGGCAACTCCACACCCTAGGAGGCCGCCGTGATGGCTCAAGTGGGAGACCCAGATGCTGCCCATGTGAAACGTCGTGATGGAGTTCCAGGCTCTTGGCTTCGGCTTAACCCAGCCCTGGCTACTGTGGGCGGTTGAGGAGTGAACCAGCACAAAGACGCTCTCTTTCTCTGCCAGTTTCAATCAACCAGTCAGTCAATCAAAATTTTTAAAAAGAGGAAAAGAGCAAGCTGGTCCCCCTGCTCCCTCTGGCTCCCTGTCTTGCCACATGCCGGCTCCCACGGGCACTTCCAGCACGGCCAGGTCATCTAGCAGATCCTCACCAGAGTCAAGCTGACGCCGTGCCAGGCCTCGAACCGCAGACCTGAGGGCCGGTCGTGGGGCCTCACCTCGGGAGTCTGGTTTCAGCAACGGGAAACACACTAACACTGGGGGACACGGAAAAGCGTGTGAAAGTGGCACTCACGGAGGAATAAAAGCATTCTGGTTGAAAGACATCTTGAGGTTCGTGCATAGATTTTTCGTAACGCGTTTTCTGCATACTGTGAAAAATGCTGCTTTCCATCCCAAATCCTCTGATGTTGAGTTCCGTTTTCCACGAGGCTCCTCAGGCCCCCGGCACATGTGTGAGGGATCCCCAGCTTCCAGGGCTGGTGACCGAGCTCCCCACTGGCAGAGCGGGGTTACACGCAGGTCTTGTGACTGCTTCCAGCATCGGTCTTGGGTCTCTGCATCTCCTAGCCACAAATGGTCTCTGTGTCCACATCTATCGGAGTGCAGGCCACAGGGCCCCAGGGGTTCCCAAGACCCTTTCTCCCAGTAACATTAGCAGGTAACTTTGTGGTCTTGGCCCTGCTAATGGCACGAAAGGACTGGTGAGTGAGGTGCTGGCGTCCTAGCATGAGTCGGGGCAGTGGCCCCCACGTGGGTTAGCAGTCGTGGTCTCCACAGCCCCACCAGAAATATCCTGGATCCCGAGGGGACATCATCAGTCGTGTCCAGCCTCTACCTGGGACCCCTGCTTTTGCCCGTGCAGGGCAAGGGCTGCTGGGAGAAGGCACTGCCATCTGTGGAGCTGCAGCCAAGCCCGCTGTGTGGTCATGCCCATTTTTCTTCCATAAGAGGACAAGAGCGTCTGGCCACCGTTGTCACACAACAACCCTATCATGCTGAGGACCACAGGCCAGCCTGTCTGTGGCCGAGGGAGCGTCTGCGCTTCCCAAGTGAGAACCACACGTTTGGGAAAACTTGCCTGCACCTGCTGGCTGAGCGCGAAGGCTTCCTCGCATTTAATGGCGCTTCTCACGAGGTCAGAGGTGAGGCAGCAGATGCACCTGCTCCGACCCCGCAGCAGGAAGTGTGCCAGCACTGGGACGGTTGGCAGAAGTCGGCACATGACTGGGGCCCAGAGTTCCAGAACCATGCGTGGGTGAGAGTCATCACAGCGCGAGGCAGAAGCAAGCAGATTTCCGTGTAGAGTGGAATACAGGAGACATGAAACATGGCCGTGTTTGTGGGCATGGCCTCCGCTTCTTCACTGCAGCCCTTTCTAAGGTGCGGTGACGGGGGAATTAGGATGTCCCAAGTCTCAGGGCCCTGGAGACGGGGACTTTTTAAAAATTTTTTATTTGGCCGGCGCTGCGGCTCAATAGGCTAATCCTCCGCCTAGCGGCGCCGGCACACCGAGTTCTAGTCCCGGTCGGGGTGCCGGATTCTGTCCCGGTTGCCCCTCTTCCAGGCCAGCTCTCTGCTGTGGCCCGGGAGTGCAGTGGAGGATGGCCCAAGTGCTTGGGCCCTGCACCCCATGGGAGACCAGGAGAAGCACCTGGCTCCTGGCTTCGGATCAGTGCAGTGCACTGGCCCCAGCACGCCGGCCGTGGCGGCCATTGGTGGGTGAACCAACGGCAAAGGGAGACCTTTCTGTCTGTCTGTCTCTCTGTCTCTCTCACTGTCCACTCTGACTGTCAAAAAAATATTTTTTTTTTTATTTGACAGGTAGAGTTATAGACAGTGAGAGAGAGACAGAGAGAAAGGTCTTCCTTCCATTGGTTCACTCCCCTAATGGCCGCCACAACTGGAGCTGCACTGATCCAAAGCCAGGTGCTGGGTGCTTCCTCCTGGTCTCCCACGCAGGTGCAGGGACCCAAGCACCTGGGCCATCCTCCACTGCCCTTCTGGGCCACAGCAGAGAGCTGGCCTGGAAGAGGAGCAACCGGGACAGAATCCAGTGCCCCAACCGGGACTAGAACCTGGGGTGCCGGTGCCGCAGGCAGAGGATTAGCCAAGTGAGCCACTGCGCCGGAGAGATGGGGACTTTAAAGTGAGGCCACTGGGACAGTATCCTTGTAGGAGAGGAGATCTGGGAACCCAGACAGGTGCAGGCACAGAGATGGCATGAGGGTACTGGGGCAGAGCCTGATCCCCACCGTCAGCCTGGAGGCGATGCCCCCAGCCCAGGGTATCTGTGAAGGTGGCCACACGGCTGCTCGTCGAGTTCTGGTACAGTAGCGATGGAGACGTCTTGGCTGTCTGAAAGGCCTCCGCTTTCCCGGGACTCCGCCCGAGGCTGGATCTTCCTCACCAACGTCAGCCGGAAGGCAGCCGCCGCGGCGGGACCAGCTGTCTTCAATTAAGTCATTAAGGAGCTTTGCCGAAACGCGAAGCCACGTGGCTCTTCTGATTGAAAATTTTTTTTTTGTTTTGCAAAATATAGTTATTTATCATCAAATATTATTGATGTTTTCATCATGACTCTGTCATTGCTGCCTTAACACGGATTAAGAAATAGGCATTATTAAAAAAAAAAAAAAAGCCTTAGTTTTGAGTGCGACCGTGGTCAGTTCTGAGATGGAGCTCACGCAGGCGGCACTCTCTGGGGGGTGGGACAATCCTGAGAGATGGACAGGGTCCGGGACAGGCGCGCAGGGTCCCCGAGCCTTGGTGACTGGGATCTGACAGCCGAGAGGGCGGCCACCGCCCCTTCAGCGACTTCCTCGCCCCCAACCTCCTCGACTGAGATGTGAGCATGTTCATTTCAGGACATTTCACCACCAGCCAAAACTCACGCCACTCACCCCTGACAGAAGGTGACCACAGAGACAGGCCAGGGAGACACGCCCTCCGGCTGGTGCTTCCTGGCGCTGAGGTCTGCTCTCCATGCAGGCACAGCCTGGATCCAAGACCTCCAGACTGAAGCCGGGGCCTCGCTGTGGCTGGGAAGGCGGTGAGAACTGAGAACAGCACTCCTCTTCCCAGCAGCGATGGCCTCTACCACCTCCCGCCCTCCTCGCCAGCGCCTCGGCAGGTGCACGCCCCATACTCACGGAGCTCAGGGTTAATGGTGCGGGAGCTGGGGGCCAGGGAGCCTGCAGGGAGTCCCAGGGGACAGTCCTGTTCGGGGGCCACACATCACTCAGCTGGGCGGCTGAGCCCAGGACAGCCAGGCTCTGGAGCTGCTGCTCCTTGCCGTGCCCACTCAGAGTCCAGTCTGCCGGGAGCCTGTAGCGGCCTCGCCTCAAGGTTGCCCGTGCTCGGCGCTTCCTTCCAGCCCACCCTCCATCTTTCTCTTCCAGGGAAACAGCGCCCCAGCCTAGTGTCCCCAGCAACAGTGTTGGAAAGAGCCCGGCCCTGAGAACCAGTGGCACGTCCACCTGCAGGAGGATGCGTCAAAGGACGGCAACAGCGCAGGGCCAGGGAACACTCTACAGCACGGAACAGGCGCCGACCACACGCAGGCAGCCACATGGAGCAGCGCGAAGCACACCAGGGGCCCTGAGCAAGCCTGCTGCGGGGCCCATCTTAGAAACACAAAAGGGTTGAAGTCGCTGCTTGCGACGCTGGCATCCCGTGTGAGAGATCCAGTTCTGAGCCAGTCCCTTGCTAATGCGCCTGGGAAGGCAGCAGATGATGTCCAAGTGCCCCTGCCACTCACAAGGAGACCCGGAAAGCGTTCCTGGCTCCCGGCTTTGGCCTGGCCCAGCCCAACCTATCGTGACCATTTGTGACTACACCAGTGGTGGAAGATCTCGCTCTCTTTCTCATTCTCTGTCGCTCTTTTCAATAAATAAGTGTTAAAAAAAAATACAAAAGCAAAACTTGACATGATGAAGCTGCTTTTACAAAGGGCCAGGGAGTAGTGACTTCCCGGGGAAAGGGAGGGGTGGAGAAGGCACAGAAACCCACCAATCACGGGTGGCATCCCACCCTTGTGGGGCAGGGGAGCTCAGAGCACCCACGGTGTTACCAATCCAACAGGTATGTTGTGTCATTTCCTTTTTGAAGAATTACTTATTTGAAAGGCAGAATTACCAACAGCAGGAGAGAGAGAGGCAGGGAGAGAGACAAACAGACAGACAGAGAGACCTTCCATCCCAAATGGCTGCAATGGCCGGCGCTAGGCCAGGTCAAAGTCAGGAGCCAGGAACTCCATCCAGGTCTCCCTCTGTGGCAGGAGTCCAAGCACGTGGGCCATTTTTTTTTTCTGTTTTCCCAGGTGCTTTTAGCTGGGAGATGGAATGGAAGCGGAGCAGCCAGGACCCCTATGGATGGCCAGGGTGCAGCTGGTGGCTTCACCACTGTGCCACAGAGCCCAGCTCTGTGTAATTTCTATGGTATGCATCAGATATCAGGCCAAAGAGCGTAACAAAGGGAGGAACGTGCAGTGTCCGATCCACTCACTGCACCTTTCAGACTCCTGGAATGGCAACAGCTGGAAAGGGAACCGCGTTCACGCAGGACGGAGCCATCATGTTTTATGCTGGCAATGACGTGGACACAGCTTACATGTTCAGTCCTTGGGATGAGCTGAGTGGATCACTGTGGGGCTGGCCCCGTGGCACAGCTGCTGCTTGTGACGCCTGCATCCCATAGAGGTGCTGGTTCGAGTCCTGGCTGCTCCACTTCTGACCCAACTCCCACTAATGTACCTGGCAAATCAGCAGAACATGGACCCCTGCCACCCATGTGGGAGACCCAGATGGAGTTCCAGGCTCCTGACTTCAGCCTGGCCCAGCCCTGGCCGCTGTGGCCATTTGGGGAGTGAACCAGCAGATGGAGGACCTCTCCCTCTTTCTGTGTCACTCTGCCTTTCAAATACATAAAATAGATGAAAAAACCTAAATTACTAAGCAGCCAAAGCAATGGAATATTACGTGTCTGTCCAAAAAGTCACTGTTTCAAATGATTTTTAATGAGCAAGGAAAAGACGTGGCCCTCGAGGGAGAAACACAGAGCAGAGAAGTGAACTAAACCAGGACCGCGGCCAGCGTGACCTCAACAAGGAACCGGCTATGACTGCAGGCTGCAGAGAGACCCAGTGCTCCCCAGGTGCCCGCACTGCTGGGTTCCGTGCTCGTCTGCAGGCCCCGGCCTCTGAGCAGGTGCCCGACAGGGCTCCCAGCCCCACTCAACGGTCAAGGAGGACCTCACACACACACCACTGTCCTCCACGCCTGTCTCCCAGCACCCGACCTGCTCTTCCCCTCAAATCTCCCAGCAGACCCCGTCCTGGGTGCCTGATGAACCCCATGAGCCTGACTCCAGCAGGGTGGGGGGCTCAGAGGTTAGGAGGGAGGCAGAACCCTCCCTCCCTTGACCCCTCCCCCAGCCTTCAGCCTCCACGCCTGTCCACTGCCGGTGTGTCCCCTTCACCCACCTCCTTCCCTGGGGCCCACATGCCCCTCTGTCCAGAAGGAAGTCCCAGGTGCCTGGCTTCAGGCCCACCCCAGCCGTCAGTCTTTCCACCTGTCTGGGCCTCTGGGGGCAGGGTAGGGCGGGGCTGTACCTTGGACAGCTCCACAGTGGGCCCTGGTGAGGGGCCAGCCAGGGACACCAGGGCTTGTCCCTTCCCTTCCCACCAGCAGAGACGGAGACCAGCCCCAGCACCACCACTGCAACTTCCTCCCCACCCCGCCCCCGCCCCACCAAACGGACCAAGTCCCACCCCACTGCCCCCATTTTACAAAGGGGAAGGCTGAGGCTTCTGGAGGGGACCCCAGGACACCCAGCTTAGGGTGGCGAGGCCTGGATCTGAACCCAGGCTGCTGCCGGGCCAGCGAGAATGAAGCACCGGGGTCGTGTTCTCCCCAAGTCAGAAACAGACGAGCGGCTCAGCTGTGCTGTGCCATCTGCCGCAGCCGCCTCAGAGGCAGCCGCGTGGCCTGGTCGCAGGGATGGACACCCCGGCTGCCAGGGACTGAGCAGCAGACCTCCCGAACAGGGGCGGGGGGAGCGGCGCAGGCGGTGGAGACCGCAGTGGCCTGGGCCAGCAGCCTGGGGCCCAGAACTGGGTGCAGCCGGGTGCATCTGTGTGCAGCCCCTCTCAGTCCCTCAGTCCTTGCCCTACATGGGGTTGGGACCCACGGGCCTCTCGCACCCGCTGAGGTCGCCTTCCATGGCTGTGGGTGAGCTACCTGGTTCTCTGGAGCTGCCAGGGAGGAGGGGGGTCTTGGAGAGGGGCGGGGCCGGCTCAGCTCACCCCTACTGCAGCTGCTCGTGACGTTCCTCTCCCAAAGCCCCTCCTGCTCACGACCTCAGTCCCCAGGGTCCCTTCCCTGTAGCACAGATGGGGACGGGGGCTGCCGAAGGCCACACGGTAGGGAGAAGTGGCCCTCGTGGCCACACGTCTGTTCTGGGAACTTTCAAATGCAGCCCTCAGGTCAGCTGGAAGCAAAGGACTCTGCCAGCCCTGTCCTGGGGAAGCCGACAGATTTGGGCTCGCGCAGGGGGTCTTCCAGGGGAGCTCCCTTGGCTTCCATCTTCACTGCATGCACCATTTCTGGACCTCCCAGGCACGGAGGGTTTGCCTGACCCGCACAACCCATGTGACACCCGTGCTGGACACAGCTGCGAGGAGCACGGAGGGAGGGGTCTGCTCTGGGCACCGCCCCTCAGCTGTGCACCCTGGGTGCTGCCCGCATCATCACGTGGGGGCATCCAGCCTTGTCCCTTCCTTATCCACCTGCCCGGAGAGGCCAAGGGTGGTGAGGGCCAAGGCCCTTCTGGTCCAGCCTGGCACCGGGCAGGATGACGTCACTGCATGTGGGCAGGGTTCTGGCAGGTGCTGAGGGCACGTGGTGTCACATAGAGTGCTGGCGCAAGGCCCTCCATGGCTGCTGCTCGTCTGGTGCTCCATATGTGCCAGGGACCCTTCTCCAGCTCTGTGTAAACCCACTCATCCCCTCGCCTCCACCAACAGCGACTCCCAGAGCCCTGGCCACAGCCTGGCAGATCTAAGCTTCACCCAGCAGCCGCACCTCTGTGCCTGAGCCACAGCTGCCAGCAGGGAGCCCACGGGCAGGGGCTGGTGAGAGCTGGGAGTTGGTGTATAAATACCCCAGCTCTCTGCCCCTCGTGTGGCAGGTGCAGGCTCTGCCCTGACTCCCAGCATCCCCCAGGGTAACTACCCTGCCTGGCCACACCTCCTTCCCTTTCCTGTCTCAGCTCCCCTCTCTTATCTGACTCACGTTCTCACCCGGGAGAGCCTGGCCCAGGACAAGGAAGCACTAAGGTCACTCTCACTTCGGGGGGGTGGGTGGGAAGGAGGCGGATGCGAGGGCGAGGGCGGGAGCCACCTCCCAGGGAACAAGGAGGGCTCCTGCCTGAGCCTCGGGGTGGGGAGGCTGCACGCGCCAGGAAGCGAGTCCCCAGAGCGAGCGGTGGGAGCAGCGAGAGGCGGGCACCGAGGCAGAGCGGCACCCCCATCCCTTCCTTCCTTCACTGACGCAGAGGCCGTGTGTTGAGACCGATAACTTCGCACAGCCTGGACTGGGCGCTGAGGGCGCACAGGTTAAACGCACCAGCGCTGGAGCCAAGGGGGCCAGGTTACAAGGTCTCGGGTGAGGATCGCAGGTGCACCTGTCACCTGGCACACACGGTGGCGAGGCTGGTGTTTCTGGCAGAGGCTGGCCGGGGAGAGACTACCGAGAACTGCAGAGGAGCTCCAAGTTTGCATTCCTACCTCCTCTCCCCACCCTCTCCCCGTCCCTCTCCTCTCTCGGGGTCACAGGGAAATGGGCACAGTGAACCAAGGCCAGCACCAGGGACGTGGACCACGGGGGAGAGGCACCTGTTCCTGCCCAGTGATGCTGGAATTCACAGCAGGGAGCCACACGGCCAGAGAGGTTAGGACACCTGCTTATGGCCACACAGCAAGACAAGGGTCTGACATCTGGGCAGAAACACCAAGCTGGAGAGCGGAGCGCCATGGCAGAGCAGCCAGGGTTTGCTAGGGCGGGAGGCGTGGGGCCGCTTTCACCTCCTGACACTCAGGGCACGTGGCAGCAACGTGGCAGCACCCACCCACCTGCTGAAGCAGAGCACTCACCACGCCACACTGCCTTCTTCCAGGCGCCTCAAGAGGCTCTTAGCCAGAGCACACACTTTCCTCTGATTTCTCTTTCTTTTGCATTGAACACAGCAATCAACTGGACGCCCATTTTATAAACCAATCTCCCTTCTCCCACCACAACGAAAGGACATTTTTCTCCTCCATGTGACATGATGAGACCGGGTGCCACTGACGGGCAGCTCTCTGATCTCCAGAAAGGCATGGAAACCTTGCCTCCTGGGTCCCAGGATGCCTGTGGCCAGCACCCCACACCCTGTGATGGCCAGGAGGACCAGAGGTCCCCCCGCCCAGGTCCACAGTCAGCTGCGGCAGAGCTCTGAATAGAAGGAAATCGGTGCCGGTGAGGTCATGGTGAGAACGAGGGGGAAACAAGGAAGCCAACAGCACAGCCGCCAAGGCTGGCGCGGAGCAGACACTGCCACGGGCCGGCTGGCTGCCGGCAGGACACGGCTGGCCTGCTGGCTCTCTGCTGGGCACACAGTCTGGCTTTTCCTCACTTGGAGCAAGCCAGTGTGGGGCTCAGATGGGACTGGGGGAGGTGGGGACACACGCAGCTCCTGCCCATCACCTGTGCCCACGCCCCCTGCCATGGGCCAGGGTCTGTGGGGAGGAAGCCAGCCAGGACCCTCCACCTTCTCCCAACACACAGCTTCTGAGAGCTTGGCTCTGCTTCCCAATGAGCCGACGGGCCACTTAGCCAGAGTCCCAGAGGGAGGAACAGGGACTGAAGTCTGTGGGAAGAGGCGGAAGCCGCAGTGTGCACTGGGGCAGGTGGCACAGTCCCCGGGCTGGGCGAGGCTGCGCAGACCTCCAGGGCACGTCATGGGCACAGCGTGGGTGGGGGCGAGGGTGCCAGTCCTGGTGGCGCAGGCAGGGATGGGGAACGGCCTTGTCCTCCCCCCAGTCTCTCTCTCTCTCTCTCTCTCTCTCTCTCTCTCTCTCTCTCACACACACACACACACACACACACCCTCGGCTCTGTTTCGGTGGCTCAGTTACATACAGAGCTTTTGCCACAAGCATACTGGTCCTCTACGCTAACTCGTATTTAGAAACAGATCTTTCTTCCTTGGAAATCAGAGGTCAAACCACGGAGACAGCAGTTAAGACACAACCGCCCACAAGCCAGCTTCATTCAAACCAGAACCAGACCTACCGTATTTACCCGTTTGACCGCCTTGGGTTCCCAAAGCTGAGCAGGCTGGCGGGCGAGGGGCAGCGGCGGGGGCTGGGGCTGTCCCTGCCATGGGACCCCGGCGCCACTCTGTTGAGCTCTGGGCCTGGCCTGCTCTCTAGGGCCCTTGGCAAACAGGAGCCGTGCCCGCGAGCATAGCTCCTGAACAATGCCAGGGGAGCGTCACTGTGCCCGTCGCGAGGCTGGTTCTGACTTTCTGTGACGCTGATTTTGAACAATGTCAGACGTTGCACAAGGAATCTCGTAGCGCCTGGCTGTCCCGGGCCCCAGCTGAGGCTGTGGGGAGCTGGCCTGCAGCGGCGGGCACGTCCGCAGCCCAGGGAGCGGGAACACCCTGCCCACGCCGCTGCCTCCGCCGCCTGGCTCGGGAGGTGACTCAGCGCTGGGGAGGGGCGTGGGCGGGAAGCCGCGGAGGCATCACCGTGGGTTCTGACAGATGGGCCAAGGAGCTGCTCTGTGAAACAGGGGAGGGGCTTCTCCTCTCCCAAGGTGAGTGGGGCTCGGGCAGGGCTCCCACCAGCAGAGCCCTCACCACCCACCCGGGGCCTGGTAGCACTGCTGCGTCTTGGCCTGGCTTCTGCACCTATGCGAGCTGGCATAGGCTCCTGGGGTGGGGGCAGAGCCCAGCCTGCGGCTGCCAGAGCCGAGTGGCATCGCCCATCTGCCCACCCTGCAGAACAGGTGCCGCACTCCCTCCCACCCTCGGAAGGCCCCGCTCTTACCCTGGTTTTACAAATGAATAAACCAAGGGTAGGAGCTGCCCGAGGTCATGGAGCCTCCAGCCTCCGAGAGCCAGAGCTGGGATGTGAATTGAGGTATGTCCTGAGCCCCCAGTGGCCCAGGCAGCCCCAGGCCCCACAGGAGATGCTGGTGAACAGGTGAGGGCTGGGGCTGAAACACTCACTTCGGGCAGGTGCGGTGTCTCTGGGGACCCCAGCCTGTGGCCTCATCTACTCTCCACGATGGTTCAGTCAGGCCCCGGCTGCTCTGCCCTCCACAACCCCCAGCCCCCAGCTCTTGGTCTATGCCAGCACACACTCAGCAATGTCAGGGTGAAGCGAGGTGACACAAGGAAAACGCTTCAGAAAACGAGACGCCCACAGAATGCTAAGGACTATTACTATTGACTGAAAGAGCAGAGCGGGAAGAGGGCCAGTGAGGCTGGCCACGGGGTCTGGATTCCATCCAGGACTTGGCCTCAGTTTCCCTGAGGTCCAGCTGCAGGCATAGCACAGAGGGTGGTCCCTGCAGAACTCTGGCTGAATTTGGACTTGGGAAGGGGTTGGGGGAGGGGAGGAGAAGGGATCAGGGCTGCAGAGGCTGTGGAGGTGGGGCCTAGACAAGGCCTTCTTGGGGAGACCCCTTTAATGGGCTTGAGGAACCAGGGCAGCTCGGGACTGGGTGGGACCCACAGTCACGGCTTCGTGCTCACTGAGGCTGCGCCCCAGGTGTCTGTTGTGGGGCAGATGAGGAACCAGGAGCCACCTGGAACTGGGACGGAGCCCAGGCCTGGTCCCAGGGGAGCAAGAATGGGCTCTCTCTGAGGGGCGGTGGCCCTGGGCTCTGACAGGCCCTGGGCACTATCTGGGTAGGCTCAAGTTTGTCTGGGGTGAAGAGCAAGGCTCCTGGCTGGTTACTCTCGGCCTGAGCGGTTGCTAGGCGGCCGGCTGACCTCACGAGGGGCCATTGTTTCTAACTCAATAGGCACTTTTGAGTGACAGTCCCAGCTCCCAAGTCCCAGGGGCCCCTGGGCTCCTGTGACACATAACCAGGGACTGCCAAGAGCAGGGGCAGCTCAGAGAATCAGACTATTGGCTGGGGCTGTGGTGGGGGGAGAGGGCTGCACAGGAGGGACTGGGGGGAGCTGCAGCCTTCCTGAGTGGGAACTGGGGAGCCCCGGGTGAGAAGCCAGCAGCTGCCTGGGGTCAGCCCCACGCGTGCCCTGACCCTGTATTCCCCACGCACCTTGTCTGCTTTGCCCAGCAGCCCCACGTGGTGGGGTCCTTAAGACCCCTGTGCTGTGGGACAGGAAGCTGAGGTCAAAGGGGCACAGCGAGCCTGAGGACCCCAGGAGCACCCCGGGTTTCCAGGTGTGGCAGGCAGAGTGACAGACAAGTCCCTGGAGCCTGGCTACTCTGGGTGGGGTCCCAGCTGCCCATCAGTGGCCCTCTGCTGGGGGCTTGGCCTAGAAGACCCGCGCTGGCCCAGCGCAGTGCCTGGTCCTCCACGGCGGCAGAGGGAGCAGCAGGGTCTGTCCCCATGGGAGCAGGACACAGGCTGCCAAGGCCAGGCCCCGGGCCCCTGAGAGCCCCCACAAGGACCTCTGGGCAGCCCTGCCCTGAACCTGGCCCCGGGGACCCTGCGGGGCGCCAGCAGTGAGCCCCGGGGCCTGCGGTCACTCTCAGAGCAGCAGTGGAGACTCAGCGGTGGGGGGACCACTGAGCAGCTTGGGGCTGAGGGAGGAGGAGGCCTGGGGGGGAGCAGGTGATGTGCTCCAGATCCCGCAGTGAGTGACGCAGGCAGAGACCGCCCACCCGCCCGTCAGCTGAGGCGCTGGCTCCTCCACCATCCCCCAGACCCTGGAGCCCAGCCCCCTGCCTCTCTGGGGCAGAGGCAGGCCAGAGCCCCCTGTGGGACTGGCGGGAGGCCCTTCTCCCACTGCATCCCATCACTAGGGCTTCTGGCCTTGGCTTCCTCGTCTGAAAATGGGCACGGCAGATGGTGAGAGTCAGATGGCCACACGGAGCTGGCGCCTAGGGCCTGCGGCTTCCATGAGCTCCGCTGGCCGCAGGCTGCTCCGCCTCCTGTGCTCCCGGTGGGGTGGGGGGGCGGCTTCTGCCTGGCTCACGATGCTTGCTGGATGGCTCTCTGCCTCCCCCCAGAGGCTCTCACATGCCCATCGAGGTCAGAAGTACCCCCTCCTCCAGGCAGCCTTCCCTACACCCACCGAGCAAAGCCACGTGTTCCTTTTCGTGCTGGGCTCTGGCTGCTCGTGTTGGTACTGGGGCCTGCCTATGGCCAGACCTCTGGGCTCCAAGCCTGACCCTGCCTGAGTGATGCAGGTCCAGTGCTACCTCCTCTCCAGACTCCGCCCTGAGTGGTGAGGGTCCAGGGTGAGCACCGTGGTCCATGTGTCAAAGCCTTGGTCACCAAGTCTGATGTTAGTGATCAGTGCTGAGTGTCCGAACAGGGGAGCCTTAGCCTGGCTGCGCTGTCTGAAGGTGAGCCCCTGAGGGCTGTTCAGACTGAGGTGGAGTGGAGCCCCCACCATCAGACTGTGGGCCCCCACCATCAGACGGCGGTGGCTTCCCAGGAGAGCCCAGAGAGACTGACAGGAGTGTCCTCTGGGACCTCCCTCCCCACGCCTCTCACTACCCAACAACGTCAACAAACACCAGGCTTGGGGCTCCCCAAGTCTTCCACTGTGAACCTCAAAACACTTGTTTCAGGTGCTGAGCTACTGTGGTGCAGAGCTAATGCGGTGGGCTTGTGCCAAAGGGCCACAGTCGTTCTTTTGAGAACACCTGGGACCACCCCCCAGCTCTGCTTCCCACCAGGTTCCTGCCAGTCTACGCTCCTGGAAAACCCAGGCTTGCCAGGGCAGGGATGTGTCAACTCAACCTCTCCGGGCCCCTGCGACATGCAGGGGACAGCTCCCACCCCCACAAGCCTCTTCTCGGGGAAGGGACACAGATGAACTAAACACCCAACCGGCAGAGACGGATCAGGTGGGGCTGCCGGACAGAAGCACGGAACGCGGGGCCAGGGCAGAAGTGGGGGGTGAGGGGTGGAGGTGAGGGCGCGACCTTGAGGCTCACACTGGAGGTGGGGGACGGGGACAGCGAGCCCTGGAGGTGAGGGGGGCAGCGAGGGCCGAGCCCTGGAGGTGAGGGGTCGCCGGCACTGAAGAGCCAGGAGGAGGCACGGCGCCCGCTCAGAAACTCAGACGCCCGCCACTGCTCGTCCTTCTTCACACAAACCTCGTGGTCATGCCACGGCCTCCAGCTGTGTGTGGGGTTACCGAGCACTCGGCAAGGCTCTGATGCAGGTGCACGGAGTGGGGCCCACGGTGGAGGGCTGTGCTCTAGGTCTCGGAGCTGCAGGTGCCGAGTCAGCCCTGAGCCCGGGACTATGCCAGCTCACGCTGTCCCTCCTGGGACACTGGGCTGCCTGCCGTCCCACGAGAGATGGCTCCTAACTCCCGGGAGGGCCCCCTCCTTCCTTCCTGGGCTCGGCACTGCTGATCGCCCGCCCCCCCCCGCTCCCAGCCTGGGCCTCTGTTCTGAGACGCAGAGGTTGGGGTGCAGCTCAGGCCCTGGGGTCACTGCGCTGGCTCAGGGAGGCCCAGTTCCAGGGACTCAGGGATGTCACCTGCTGAGGTGGCGAGGGTGGGGTGTGTGGTGGACTCCAGGAGGCCACCGAGCAGCCCAAAGGGGCCGCTGGACAGGGGGTAGGGATGCTTGGAGGCCTCTGCTGGCCCCGTGCCACCTCTGGGTCACAGCAAGGGTGCTTGCCCTGTCCACTGGGGCTCAGATGGAGGGAGTCCCAGCCTCCCCAAAGGACGGCCCAGGGCGCCGGCGGCTGGCGGACGGGGTGCAGTGACCTGGGAGTCACCGGCACTCAGCCTTGGGCTGTGGGCCACGGCAGTGCCTTCTCTTCCTGGGCTGGGCCGCAGCTCCTGGTGGGAGGGCACCTTTCCCACCACACCAGGAGAGGCTGCCTGAGGGTGCAGCGAGGGGAGACGGAGAGGGAGGCGAGGGTGTGATCCCACGGCCTCGCTCCAGCCTCTGAAGCAGCTGTGCCTGAGCCCACTGCTCAGGGACCTTTCAGTAACCCAGGCCAGCTAACCCCTCAACCAGCCGGAGTCGCGGCCCAGCAGGCCTCCTGACTGCACAGCCCACAGCCCTTCTTGGAACCAGATGGGAGACGGGAACTCAGGGAAAAACACAGGAGCAAGAGGCGAGCAAGGGAAGGGAACAGGCGGCCCAGCAGCGAGGGGGGCGGACCAGAGCAGGAGAGCAACAGCAGGTGGCCCTGCCTCCAGGAGTGAGGCCCGTGTTCCCCCCTCCCCGCCCTGCTGGTTATACCCTGGGCTCACAACAGAACCCTGTATCTGCCAGCCCCGCCCATCGTGTCCCACTGTCCCGCCTCCCGTCAGCCCCGCCCCTCACACCTCACTGTCCCAGCCTCCCGTCAGCCACGCCCCTCACACTGGACAGCGGAGACAAAGGCTTTTTCCTGCGACCCCGCCTGCTCTCCATACTCTGCACCTGGGAAACGCAGGTGCCCAGCAGGGCTTCCGGCCCCCTGACTGCGGCTTTGCTTCACCACACGCCTCCCCGCGGCACCTCCGGCGCACCCCGCAAACCCCAGTGCGGCTCCGGCTGTGCCCTGGCACATCTCCCGTCCGCAAACCCGGGCCCGGGGAGTGTTGCTCACTTCCCAGGGCTGCACCCAGTGGGCAGAGAGGCGTGGAAGCCCCATGGGTACCCAGGGGCAGCACCAGCCGCGGGGCAGGAGCCGGGAGAGCTGCTGTCATGATGCTGCAGCTGCCTGGGAATACACGGAGATTCCAACCCCCGCTGGGGGTAGGGCGGCCCAGGTGCTGCCCTCCCCGGCTGCCCCAGGAGAGGTGGAGAGTGGCGGGTATCAATGGGGGGGGGCGGCTCTGACAGGTGCCCGCCGAGGCTCCCTCGTGCCGCCATCTGCAAACCCAAGCCCAGGCCAGCCCAGGTGCCCCTGGACTGTGCCCGGGAGCCTCACCCTCTGCCCAGTCTGGTCCCGGCTCTGCTTCCCCATCTCTGGACAGGCTCCAAGGGCAGACGCTGGCCCTGAGTCCCCTCAGTCCTGTCCCCTCGGCGGCGGCTGCCCTCCCCAGTCCAGCGGCTCCATCCAGGTGGTCTCCAGACCCCTGCTCCGGCCATCACTCCCCCTCCGGCAGCCGTGTCTTTTGGAGGCTGGACAATGTCCCAGCTCCACATCTGCACGCCCTTCCTGTTCTCCAGGTTCCCACCCCAGGGCCTTCGCAGGTACAGCTCCTGCGGCCGGTGGCACCCACACCCTGCTTGCTTCCCGGCCAGTCCCCTGATCATCCAGGTCACGGCTGCAGGAGGAGCTCCTGGACCAGCTCCGGGGAACCTCAGCACCAGGCTTGAGAGCCTCCCGTGCGTAGCTCTCGGCCCGGATGGTCGTCGCAGGGTTATCTGGGACAAGAGCTCCTGGGAGCGCGGAACATTCACACCGCGGTTTTACCCTTGGAGCTTCCCGGTGTACTGGATGGACACTGGGCTCAAATGACCCAGTAAGCGACAGGGACCAGTCAGTGGATCTGTGGACCCCTGACAGAGTGGGCATGTGCCACATGGAAGCCCCAACACTTCCACAGGTGAATGCCCACGGTGCCCAGCACATGCCGGTGGATCGGAACACGCCAGTCGGCAGTGGGGCTGCCCCATGCATGGCCCAGGAGCAGAGAGAGGATCTGAACACCGCGTGGCTCTCACGTTGCTGCCTCAGCTGCTGGGCGCTCCTGCGTCTCCAGGGGGCCAAAGAAGAACCCCCACCAACCCCCCAAGGGCCTCCCCCACAAGCGGCTTCCCTGGTTCATTTCTGGAGCGTGGAGCTGCGAGCTGGGGTGAGCCTTGCAAATACACCGACAGCTGGGCTGCTCTCCCCGAGGTGCTATGATCCGCTTAGGTGCCGCGGGCTGAGGAGCGAGGGCACAGAGCTGCAGCTGGGGCTGTGTGCCAGGCACGGAGTGCAGGGGCTCCCGGGCTGGCAGGGACTGTGGCCAGACGTGCTGGTGTGGCAGGCGTGCTGGGCCTTCTGTGCAGCTTGGGTGGCTGAAGCGTCGGGCACGAGCCTGGCCTGGGTGAGGAGGGGGCTGCTCCCGTGACAGCTGCGCCTGGGGCTGGGGATTCTGCCCTTCTGCTGGCTGTGGGGGGACGGAGGAGACTCAGCGGCAACAGCAGCTGAGTCCAGTTCCCTGCATTGCCGTGCCCGCCCTTCTCCATTCGCACACCCCCAGGAGGACAATGTCTGGGCCTCAACTTAGCCACTGACGTGGCTGGTAAATATTCAATAATCAGGCAAGACTATGGACACTGCTTGTAACAGCAAAACCAGAAACTTCAACGCCCACGAATAGAGATGAATTAAATAAATTATGCAGGGGCCAGCACTGTGCCTAAGCGGGTTAAGCTTAGCATGTAGCGCTGTCCCATATGGGCGCCAGTTTGAGATCTGGCTGCTCCACTTCCCATCCAGCTCTCTGCTATGGCCTGGAAAGCAGTAGAAGATGGCCCAAGTCCTTGGGCCCCTGCACCCATGTGGGAGACCTGGAAAAAGCTCCTGGCTCCTGGCTGTGGATCAGTTCAGCTCCAGCTGTTGGGGGCAACTAGGGAGTGAACCAGTGGATGGAAGACCTCTCTCTACTTCTCCTTCTCTCTCTGTGTAACTCTTTCAAATAAAAAAATAAATCTTTTAAAAAATAAATTATGCAGTACCCATCCACATTTCTTCGAATGAGGATATGGTCTTTGCATAGGATATGTTGTGATTAAGTGTGTAGGCATAACCAGTTTTCCCTCTTTGCTTTGGCTGCTAGGAAACTCACAGACAAACTTCAAGGCTACATGCAGTGAATGAGCCTTCCCACGGTGCTATCTTCTTTCTCCACCACTATTTTCTGATTCCCTAGCTCATTTCTTCCCAGGCTTGTCATACTGTGTAAACAGGCTGGCATAGATCCCCTTTTTTCCTTTTTCTGATGATGTGATAGACGGATCACAGAAAGCAACTTGGGTTGCGCACTGGTTCTGTGCAGGTCCTGAGCTGTCAGCTGACTCCTGTCAGTCACACAGCTCAGCAGGGACCAGGTTGGGAATAAAGCCCCATGCGACCTGACCCCAGGAGCTGGCGCCCTGAGTACCTTCCACACTGATTCAATCAATCACCTAATCCTGCACCACCGAACCTCTGCGCCTCTCCCTGTTCTGGGGCCATCCTCCCCCCCTCACGGGATCGTGGCCAGGCTCGGTTGGTTTGGGACTGACTCATAAGGTCTGGCGAGTGCCCAGGCCCCGGGCACCCGGATTCCACCATCCATTCCACCATCTGACTACAGGGTCAGAGCACAAACAGAGCCAGAGTGGGGCTGGGGGCTGCGGCCTCGGCCCCCCCATTGCCCACATGACCAAGTCCCTGCCTCAAATTCCCTCTGGGCAAAGCGTGCAGAGTGGCGCCTGTCTTCCCGTCAACCCCACAGCTGCCCCTTCCGGCCCCTGGGAGCCACAGGGAAGGTCTGCTGGCCACAGAAGGGACGGATGCAGGGGGCAGAGTGGCGGTGAGAGACCCCGAGGGGAGCGTCCACCAGAGAGGGACCACGAGCGGAGTGTCCACCAGAGAGACCACGAGAGGAGCATCTACATGGTGAGAGACCCCGAGGGGGGCGTCCACCAGAAAGAGACCACGAGGGGAGCGTCCACATGGAAAGAGACCACGAGAGGAGCATCCACCAGAGAGACCCCCAGGGGGGCATCCACATGGACAGTGACCACGAGGGGGAGCACCCACACAGAGACCATGAGGGGCGCGTCCACAAGGTGAGAAACCACGCTAGGAGTATCCACATGGACAGAGACTACGAGGGGAGCATCCACATGGACAGAGACCACGAGGGGAGCATCCACAGAGACCCCCGAGAGGAGTGTCCACACAGAGACCACAAGGGTAGCATCCACACAGAGACCACAAGGGTAGCATCCACACGGACAGAGACCACAAGGGGGAGCATCCACACAGACAGAGACCACGAGGGGCGTGTCCACAAGGTGAGAAACCACGCTAGGAGTATCCACATGGACAGAGACCACGAGGGGAGCACCCACACGGAGAGAGACCACGCCAGGAGCATCCATAAGGACAGACACCACGAGGAGAGCGTCCACCAGAGAGACCACGAGGGGCGCGTCCACATGCAGCAGCGCCTCCCTGCACCGCCCCCAGCGTCCTCCCCTTCCACGCAGGCTGGCCCTGCCCTCTCCCATGGAGAGTCTGTGAGACTTTCCACTTAGGAGCCACACAGGCTCTCTGAGCTCTCCTGCTCTGGGCTGATTTGGCAGCCAGCTCCTCCCCCTCTGGGCCGTTACCCCTTCACGTGGAACATGAGTGGCAGGCAGTGACACCTGCCGTGGCCTTCTACTTCCCGCAGGAGGCTGGCTGGGACCTGCCCAGCAGGGCTCATGCCGGGCCCCGATGCCGCGGGAGCTGTCGCTGCACCAAGGCAACCGATACACCTCTGCCCACCTCTGGGGAGGCCAGTGAGGCCCCACCGGACCCGGATCCGCTAAGTGGTGCCAGCCCACCCAGCCAGGGCTGGATTCTGGCCCCTCTCAGCCCACACCCTCAGGCCGGTCCAGGCCTTCTCAGAGCAAGCTCGCTTGCAGTCACTGGCAGGAGCAGGTGCGCAGACCGACTTGCCTGCTGGTCCAGGACAGAAAAGCTCCCAACGCCAGGCCCAGTGGGGGAGGCCACAAGGGCCCCAGGTCTCGGGGAGCCAGCGCTGGCAGCTTCAGAGACGTCCTTTTGGAAGTGAGGGCTCAAAGATGGAGTGGGTTTGAGCCTCAAGTGTGACTGCCCCAGTAACAACACGCGCCCCGGCACCGCTGCTCCAGGGGCTCGTGGAGTGGGCCCCTTCTCCGGCTGCCCCGTCCCGGGGCCTGATTGCCAAGGCTCCGAATGCAGCCTGGCTGCTCCGTGTTCCTCACTTGCCTTTTGTGGGAACCACCATGGGGGCAAAAATACAAACCCGGCGGCCGGGCAGGCAGAGTCTCGTGGTGCTACAGTCTCCACTGAGCCCCCCCACCAGCGGTGTGGTCGGGCACGGGAGCTGAGAGAGCTCCGAGTCCAGGGAGGCTCCGAGCCCCACCTGAGCCCCGCCCGCGCCTGCCTCCAGAGCCCACGCTCTGCTCTCGGGTGACAGTGCCCCAGTGACAGTCACGGAAGCCCCTACTGCGTGCCAGCCGCTGTCCTGACCATACAGGCTGCTCATCTCATGCCTTTCCTCTCACCGAATGGTGCCAGACTAGCATCCTTTCTTATTTCTGTGGTTATAGGGGACTTTTATGAACTAGGAAAAAGTACGCAGCTAGCGCATAACTCTCCTAAAAGGACCTCGCTCCTTAGGGCAGCGCTCCGCGGGGCATGGAGGTGACAAAAGCTGTGAGTCCAAGGGGATGGAGGAAGCCGCGTCCCCAGGGGCCTGGCGGTGTCTCAGCTGGAAGGTGCTCAGGCTCAAGGCCCTGGGGGGACTGTGGAGGGGAGGAGGCCCCGAGAAGGGGGAGGGGGAGCCGAGCCAGAACCGCATGGCGGGAACAAGGACGAGCCTGGTGCACCACGTTCCCTGCAGGGCACCTGTCGCTGACCCGGATGTTTGCTGGTATGTGAGCCCCTTCCTCCGCCTGGGGAGCTGGCGCTTGTGTGGCTCAGAACTGACTGCCCCCTTCCAGGACCCGAGAACGCCTGTGGCTGCCTCCACAGCCTCCCTGGCTGTGTGGAGCCAGAGGTGGAAGCCGGGAGCTGGGGAATGCTGGAGAACAGGTCTTCCCCCGGCACTTTGTGCTGCGGAAACTGGAGCCTCCACGCTGGCGGGGCAGCCCCGAGTTCAGTTCCCAAGCTGTACCTAGAGCTCCTGGCGCCTTCTCTTTCTGCCCGAGCAATGCAGGCTCAATTGCTGGGGCCTCAGCCTGCAATCCGACGGCCCCAGCACCCCGTGGGCCACTGGTGCAGGGGCGCCGATAGGCAGCACAAAAGGCCAACGCCTGACTCCCACCAGGGCAAGCTCACTGCAGGGAGAGCAGAGGCGAAGGACGTAGGGACCCCCACCCTGTTCCAGCACTGCCTCTACCGGGGCTGTGCAGCCTCATTTTTGCCGGCACTGGCATGGATTTCGTAGCTTAGATTTGGGGCCCTCCAGCGACCCCCAGCCCTGCAGGTGGGAACCGTCTGGCCAGACAGCTCTCCGCAGGCTCCGGGGGAGAACCTGCATTCCTTTCTTTTCCGGAGCACAGAGCCCTTCTGCACTCCCTGGCTTAAGCCCCCCTCCTGCCCCACCAAACCTGGCCCCTGGCCCCTCTCCATTGCTGTGGCTCACTCTGACCATGGCTGAGGAAGGCTGTGGCTTTTCAGCACCCACACGGTTAGCACGCCCCCCCCCCCCCGGGCCCTCGAGGGAGCTCTCCCCCCCCAGATTCTTTCCGTGCACCTGCAGGGTCCCTTGGCCAGGTGAGGTCACCTGTGCGTGCATTCTGGGGGTGAGGACATGGATTTGGGGGTGATTATCCTGTCTACAAGAGGCTGCCCTCTCACCCACTAAAATTCACGTCCACCCCACGGGCACAGATCCACTCACTGTGTTCCATAGCAAAGACCACCCCGATGCAGACTCCAATCTCCCGAGCTCAGAAGCCCTAGCCATGAGTGCCACCACGCCCGGGGCACTGCCCCTGCCGCCTGTGGGCTTGGAACGTGGGAGAGGCGACACATCTGCTCCTTGGGGTGCCCAAGTGGGTGCCCAGCAGCAGCCCAGTGGTCAGGGACATCCCCATTAAGAGAAAACGGGAGGACAAAGGTCACTGGCCCCGAGCCATTCTGAGACGCAGCCAGGCGATCCCCCTTAGGTTTCGAGATCTGAGGACGACCCCCCACCCACCAGGTCGGCTTGCCCAGGTGTGCGTGAGCAGCAGCAGGCACTGGCAGGGTGAACCGCGCTCCTAGCCACGGTCCTCCCCGGAGACCACTTTGATCGTGCTCTGCTCTGTGCACCCCAGGCTGGTGTGACGTCCCCAGGAAATGGGCGGGTCCCCAGCGCATGTGGCTGGACGCCCTGCTCGTCCACACGATGCCCGCGTGGGTCCTGGCACTGGACGCAGACTCCTGAGGGCTTCTGAATGCACCCGGGGCGTCTGAGCGCTCTGCGGGGCTGAGCCTCGGAGCTTCTGACCCACTGCGGCTCTAGCCGTGAGCCGCCTCAGATCCAGCCGCCCCCGCGGCGAGACAGGCCGAGGGCCCCCTTGTTTCCTGCACTTAGATCTTCTTCCCACGCTTTTTCCTTTTCTTCTTAACATTTTCTTGCACTTAAAGAAATTATGTTATTTGAAAGGCAGAGCGAGAAACAGATAGAAAGACCTGTATTTTTTTTAAAAAAGAGCTCAATCGTTTAAAGTTTATTTTATTTGTATTTGAAAGGAAGGGGGTGAGATAGAGGAGGGAGAGAGACTGATATAATTTATGCACTGGTTCACTCCCCAACCACCCACAACAGCCAAGGCTTTAGCCAGGCCAACTGTAGGGCCCCGGGGCTCCATCTGGGTCTCCCACGTGGGTGGCAGGGGTCCAAGCACTCGGCTGTCTTCCATGGTCCCCCAGGATGTACCAGCAAGGACCCGGATCGCAAGCAGAGCAGGCGGGACTCCAACCAGCACTCTGAGGGCAGATGCAGGAACCCCATGCTCCACTTAACCCGCTGAACCGCAGCACCCCTCCCGAGAGAGGCCTCCTGTCTGCTGGCTCACTCCCCAAACGCCCAGGGGCCAGGAACGCCCTCTAGGTCTCAAGCACTTGAGCCATCGCTAGCCGCTCCTCCCTGGGGGCTCATGAGCAGGAAGCTGGAAGTGGATGTGGAGCTGGACTCAAACTCAGGTGCTCTGATATGAGAAGCAGCTGTCCCACGTGACGTCACCACCACTACACAAAGCACCTGCCTCCCCCCACGCCCCCGCCCGCCTGCTTCTGCGCACGAGAGACAGAGGGAAGCACCTTGCACCCTGGGGAATCTCAGTCTCAGGCTCCACTTCCCTGCCCACCGACGCTGCTTTGCACATCATCGGGGAGGCGACCCTGCTAAGGTTTCTGCCACCTGATAATGCGGTGCCCTCGCTTCCGGCTTCCAGGAACCCGATCCGCACGTCCTCCTGAGCCCTCACGGTGGCCTTCCTGGCCCTCTTTCCGCCAGCAGCCGTTGGCGCCAGTCCTCATGCCCGCAGCCACTGCTAACCACAGATCCACCAACTGCGTGCTCCGGGCAGTCTAGTTTTTGTTTGTATTTTTCCCCCTAAATCATACTTCCCAAAATTCTCTCAGCCTCCACCCACAGCGCAGTTCCGCTCTACCTTTTCAGGTATTTGTTAAAGCAGCAGCCCACCCTGGGCAGCCAAATCTGCATTTTTTTTTTCTCTGTTTCTGTCAAAGCAAATTAGGACAAACCTAGAATCTTCACGCAGCACAAACGCATCACCAGCCCGCAGGTCAGAACTTCAGTGAGGGGCTCGCCCGGCACAACAGCAGCAGCAGGAGGACCACGCCTCTCCCGGGGCTCCGGGGGAGTCTGCCCGTCCCTCTCCAGCCCAGAGAAGCCCCTGCTCCACCGACCTAACTAAGGTGAACTCTTGCTGCCCTCACAGAGGCACCTACGCAGAGCTGGGTTTAAATAGAAGCTTCTGGGTCAGCGAGTGGCCTACTTCATTCTCCTCGTCTATCCCAGGCCCCCGATGACAGGAGAGAGATTCCTCTGCGTTGCACCTGCTCTCAGGGTCCATGCCAGATTCCAGAAGGCTAAGGAGGGGGAGATGTTCTAGAAGTTTCCACATACTAAGGATGGTCCAGGGGAAGCAGGGTGGCCGTGGCCAAGACCGACATGCTGCCCACAGCCCTAGGACTCTCCAGGCAGAACCCCTGAGAGGGGCAAAGCTGGGGAAGGCTCTCGCCTGGGGCTGGTGGCAGTGCCTTGTAGTAGTGACCAGAGCCTCGGAGCCTGTGGCAGAAAAGCGAGCAGTGCTATAGGTGACCGGTGACCTTTGCCCCACAGGCTGCGAAGCCCACCGTGCCACACAAGGCTCGGGTGCCCTCAATCCAATGGTGGACGTCCTGAGCAAGCGAACAGAATACAGAAGCCTCGGTGGTCTCCATGAGGAAGGGTCCCTGGGAATAAGACACAGCCATGGGCATGGGGCAAGCACTCTTGTGAGTGCTGGTCTGGACGGGCAGGACGGCCCTAGGCAAGAAGCACCCGTCTCAGCTCATTCTGGGACCGAGGAATTGGTCATCTCTAGAACGGAGCCCCGCTGCAGTGGTTAGGACGCTGTCTGGGATGCCTGCTTCCGGTGCGGGAGTGCGTGCTTCCAGCCCTGGCTCCTGCGTGTCCGATGCAGCTTCCTGCAAACGGGCGCCCTGGGAGGCAGCAGGCGATGGTTCAGGTACTTGGACCCCTGCCATCGCATGGGAGACCCGGATGGAGTTCCAGGCTCCTGGCTTCAGCCTGGTCCAGCCCTGGCTGTTGCAGGCATTTGGGGGGAGTGAACCAGCAGATAGAAGATCTCTTTTTCTTCCACTGCAGGGGTGGAGCCAGTCCCCCACCTCGTGTGGACTTTTGTTTGGCCATGTGAGCAGAACATGGGCTGCCCAGCGGAATCTGGACCACAGGAGGCCTCGCAGGTGTCCACCTGGCCTCGCCATGAGCGATACCACCACTGCGAGTTTGCTGGCTCCAGGCCGCGGCTCGGAGACAAGTGGAGCTGGCCTGGATCAGTCACCCGCGGATCTGAGCTCAGGAGGGGCCTGCTGAAGCGTGCTTCTCAGATACACGCCGTCCACGTGGCCACGGTTAACACACAGGGGATGGCAACAGACGACTCCCGGGGTCTCGGGGAGGACCCAGGGCAGAGTCACACAAAGCCCTCAGATGAGAGCTGGCCCCTGGGGCAGGCGCCGAAGCTTTGCACACGGAGGAGGATGACGGTCGCGTGGCAGGGGGCCACGACCCCGAGTGACACACCGGCCGCCTCACCGGGGAACTCTGGGTGTGCATTTTACTAAAAAGCATGTAGACAGTGCCTGGCACTTACCAGCGCTGGGTAAGAGCTAGCTGTCACAGGAAGCCAGGGGAGGTGTGTGGGGACATGGCACTGTGCAGCCACAGAACCGGAGCCACAGGGTCAGCCACACAGGTGAGAGGTTGGGGCTCATCTCCAGAAGGAACTGGAAGACACCAACTGGCACCGGGGGCTGCTGGGCACCCGCAGTACTCACACCACACAGGAGAGACGTGAGCGCTGGAAGGCTTCCCGGTAGCATCCACCGTCAACCCAGGTCACTGTCACTGGGAGGCCCAGTCCAGCGCTCTTTCTCCTCTGCCATGGCAGGGACATGCCCATCTGCACCTGAGCACCAGCAGACAGCGCTGGGATCTTGGTGTATCTCAAGCCACGTGGGCATGCCAGCCGGCACACACCGTGGCTCAGCACAGCGCAGACCACGGAGAGTCTCTCCCTTTTTAAAATTCAGCCAAACACACTTCTGCATTGGATCTTCAGTTTTGGACTGAGTTAATTAAAAGAAAAACAATGCATATTAAAAGGCCAATCTGATTACTGGTACACGTTAGTAATGCTATGAATAATTGATTGAGTGTCTATGTTAATTGATTCCGGAATCAGTGATTTTTGCCAAGAGCTGCTGCTATTTTGAAATCAGTAATAACTTCAAACTGCACCAATGGCACAGCTGTCACACAGGGGTCAGCCTGGGCTTCAGCCCACCTCTACCTCCCGTGCGGCCCCCGTCCCTGCCCCTTCCCACCCAGCTTCTTCCCTGGGTCCTTGTCCACCAGCCGCTCCTGCGACCAGCTGTCTGTGGCCGACTCCCAGGAGCTCTGATCTGGCAGGGTGGGAACCCGCAGGGCCAGCCAGGGTCCGGGGCCATGGCAGAGCAGAGGTGCTCGCCCCGAGAGCAGCGGCCCCCTCCCCTGGATTTGCACCCCGGCCTCCCAGCTGCCGCTGAGTCCACTGCTGTGTCCTGGAGCCCCCTCCGACCCAGCGCATCTCAAACCAGCCCATTCTTGGTCTCCCTCAACTCGCTTCTCCCCATTGAGCGGTCAGCTCTGTGTAAATGGCCTCTCCATTGCCCTCTCTGCTCAAAGCCAGCCCCGCCCCCAAACATCCACATGGCAGGCTGCTCCTGCCTGCTACCCCTGTCGCTGTCCGACCAGCGCACTCCTTGCTGCTTCTGTAAACAGTGTGCTGCTGAGAATTCCTGCTGCTCCCTGAGGCTCTGTCGACGGCTTCTGTTTCCTGGAGGCAGAATCCGACGTCTAGGAGAAGCCAACTGCGTGGTTTCCAAAGTTATCTTCTGCTTCCTGTATCGTCTCTATTTTCTCCCGGGTTCTTTCTGGTCCCTGCAGCCCTCAGATGCCCGCGTAGCCTGGATGTCTGCTCCTTCTAAGGGGAAGCTCCACGGGGCGGCTCCGCTGCACCCTGGGGGCCCCCACTTGACGGTGGTCGGGGAAGCCTCTTTGGGACTGCTCGGTTTCCCGGGAGCAGAATCGCCCAGTCCTTTGCCCAGAGCCTCTGTGGGGGCCCCTGCCTGCCATACCCCCGCCTCCCTGGCTGTCCCCCCTGACAAAGCCTGGGCTTCACTCTGAGGGGGAGGGTTTTAGTGATGCTCACTTTCTCAGTTTTCCTAACTCTCATCCCTCTGTACACATGCCACTCACCAAACACAGAACACCTAGCACCTACTTTGGTACTTCTTTAATTAAATTAGGTTGGGGCCAGCACTATGGCAGAGTGGGTAAAGCCGCTTCCTGCAGTGCCGGCACCCCATACAGGTGCTAGGTTGAGTCCTGGCTGCTCTACTTCTGACCCAGCTCTCTGCTGTGGCCTGGGAAAGCAGTGGAAAATAGTCCAAGTCCTTGGGCCCCTACACCCACAGGGGAGACCTGGAAGAGGCTCCTGGCTCCTGGTTTTAGATTGGCCCAGCTCTGGCTGTTGTAGATATTTGGGGAGTGAAGCCAGCAGATGGAAGACTCTCTCTCTGCCTCTCTGTAACTCTGCCTTTCTGACCACATGCACAGGCACACATACACAAATTATGACATGCAAACACACGGCCACAAGCACACACACATGACTACATGTACATGCACACACAACCACACGAACACACACGACTGCATGCACGCACATGACCACACACATGACCACATGCACACACATGACCACAGACACACACATGACCCAGGTACATGTGTGTGTCAATCAGGGCTAAAGACGGGTGTAGAGAAGTGTGTATGTGTGTGTGTGTGTGTGTCAAAGCCCAGGGAAGAGAGGACACCTGTGGGCACAGGCATGGAAGCAGGGCGCCAGGCACGGCAGAGGCAGGCCCTGGAGAACTGAGCGGGGAGTGGGGAGCTGATGCCAGCTCCAGGCAGAAGGAGCCGGCAGGAGCTGATGCCTGGGAATGGAGGGTCTGGGCAGTCTGGGGACAGCGGGGACATGGGATTAGGGCAGCAGGGACGCTCAGGCAGGGCTCTGTGGGGCAAGGAGTCTGCAGAGGACCCAGGGGTGCCGCGGGCAGTGGGCAGCTCTCGATCATGGGAGTGGCAAGTGGACCCCAGCTGGGGTGGACTTCCGGCCAGGGTCCGCAGGGGGGGAACGGTGCCGAGAGGGCCTTGCTCGGACCGCAGCGCCTGCACAGGAGAGCTCCCCCGCGGGGCTGCGCTGCGCTGCTCGGGGAAGCTGGGCCAGCAGGGGATCCCGGGCTCCAGCACGCCAGAGGAGGCCTGGCTATCAGCAAATCTGGCTTCCAGAAGGAGGCCTCGGAGGCCTCGTGAGTCCAGCAGCAAACAAGGCGGGGAAATATGAGGTGGTTCCTCACGCCCAGCCTGTGCTACCCTCGATGTGAGGCAATGTCTGGGGCCCACTTTCAGCACAGAATGCAAAATCCCCGTCAGCTGACTGGCAGGTGCAGCACGACTCACTGGGCCAGCACGATGCCCTGGAGCAGCCAACTCACAGGGGGGACTTCATCGCAGGGAAGGGAGGATGGGGTGACTAGGTAACTCAGGCGACATCTGGGAAGACTGCACAGCCCCCAGTACTCAGCCAGTGAGGAACCTGCGGAGGCACCTGCCTGCAAGATTTTTTTTTTTGACAGGCAGAGTGGACAGTGAGAGAGAGAGACAGAGAGAAAGGTCTTCCTTTTGCCGTTGGTTCACCCTCCAATGGCCGCCGCGGCTGGCGCACTGCAGCCGGCACACCGCGCTGATCCGAAGGCAGGAGCCAGGTGCTTCTCCTGGTCTCCCATGGGGTGCAGGGCCCAAGCACTTGGGCCATCCTCCACTGCACTCCCGGGCCATAGCAGAGAGCTGGCCTGGAAGAGGGGCAACTAGGACAGAATCCGGCGCCCCGACCAGGACTAGAACCTGGTATGCTGGCGCCGCAAGGCGGAGGATTAGCCTAGTGAGCTGCGGCGCCGGCCTGCCTGCGAGGATTTAAATTGCTTGCTGTACCCACTCAAGGCGTATCTGATCTTGCAGGAGGGATAACAGAGTCTCTCTTTCAATGCAGTTCCAGAGTCCAGGTCCACCTCTTGTGTGGAGAGGGGAGGACAGGGGTGGACAGGGCAGGAGGTTTCCCACACTTCACAAGCACTACACAGGGACTGTCTCATTTCTTCTGCACAAGGGCTCTGGACTGTGAGGGTTGCTAATGCGCCCATTTCATAGATGAGAAAGCAGAGTCTCTGTCCAAATCTCACAGCGATGTGCTGGCAGAACAAAGCCTCAAACCCAGGCCCGCTGACTGTGCCCCAGGCCTCCAGAGGAGCTGAGAACCCTGCGCTGACATCTGAGGCAGCGTGCTGGAGACAAGGCAAGGCTGGGGGTTCTCACGCTTGCGGGGCCCGACATCATCAGGCAGCTCCAGCTCGCCAAGCCTGAGCTCCCCTGCCTTACTCAGGCTGCTTGGGCCCAGCGTGCCGTGGACCCTGGGCTCACCCTGCACGATCCCACCCAGGTCCAGTGTCCATTGGAAGACCTGGAGAGCCAGGTGGCCTTGGCATCCAGCAGGCAACATCTCTTCTAGTGGCTGTGCCTTTGTCTTATTGTGCACTTGGCCCAAAACACACACCTGGTCCTCCCGAGCATGGTGCGTCTGTCACTGGTCAGGACAAGTTCAAGTCAGAACAGGCATGGCTCCATGAAAACCGGGGACAGGCTGGGCACCAAGCTCTGGCCCCCAAAGTGTGGTCCCCGCACCAGCAGCCCTCATCCCCGGGAGCCTGGCAGAAAGCCAGACCTCAGCCCCTCCCTCAGACCCCCCAAGTCGGCATCTGCAGTGAGCAAGACCTCCAGGAAAGCCAGAGGCGGGGCGCCACAGGAACCCCTGAAACAGGCCCTGGAACCCAGACACAGCCCTGTCTCCCACTGCTCACCCGGCCTGGGTGTGGCATGGACAGTGACGGCTGACAGAGAGAAAGTGGCATTCCCCATGTCCCTAGGCGGGCCCGGGGCAGAGCTGGTCTGGGATCTTGCACTTTGGGTGTTCCCTGTCCCAGCCTTCGTCCCTGAGGCACAGCAACTGGAGGCTGGCCAGGGCCAGGCAGGAGCCTCCGAAGCCTGGCTGTCCTCATTCATGTCCCGGGCTCAGAATGGCTTGTTTTCCTGAGAGGAACAGGCAGTGCCTTCGGGGACAGTGGAGCCGCCGGGCCGGGCACTCCGAGAGGGCCCTGAGCTGCGAGGAGCAGGCTGCATCCTGCCAGCTCACCAAAGCGCAGTCTTTCCTGGCACGCTCACGGGGACACATCCCCGGCAGGGTGACAGAGAAGGGCAGGGTTCCCAGGGAGCCAGGGATTTCCTTGGAGATACTGGAAGGGACCCAAGGCACCGCCATGAGGCTGAGCCCCGAGCTGGGCATCCATGGACTGAGAACCTGCCCAGAGTGGCCACGCACGGGTCTTAGCCATGTATTTCGTGCTAGAACACATCACACGAGACCTCTTATTTTCTCTTTCTGTCCTGAACTTTGTGCCTTTAATGACAACCAGTCCCAGAACCCAGAACCTCATGGCCTCTGCTGTCATCAGTGTGTGTGACCGGGAACAAAGGCCTCAGCCTCTCTGAGCCTCAGTTTCTGCTTCTGTGAAATGGGCTAAAATTAAAACGATCGTCCCAAATGTTATGGGGGACGTGGAGCAAGAGGGTCCTCATCCCTGATGGTGAGAGCGTGAGATGGAACTGTTATTTGTGGGAAAAGCTTCACAGCCTCAAGTAAACGGCAAATTTACCTAGGAACTACTCCACGGAAGACAAAGGAAAACAGACGCCCGCACAGACTCGTACACAAATGTTCACGGAGGCTGAATTCCCAAGAGCTAAAGACTGGAAACAGTTCAGACATCCTCCCGAGGAGCCGAGGGAAACACACCCTGCAGTCCTCCGGTAAAGTACTAGGCAGCCCTGAAAGGGGGGCCCAGGAGCTGCCCCCCACCCCCAGCACCAGAGCTGAGTGTGGTGGAAGCAGCTGGACACTAAGAGAATCCTGCCCGGCTCCATTCACACGCGGTTCCAGAGCAGGCAAAGCATGGACAGGAATGACAGCCACGGCCCTGGCCGCCCCGGTGGGTGAGGCGGCACCAACTGGGAGGGGGCCCGAGGGGCGTCCTGGGGGGGCCGGGGGAAGGTGCTAGAACTGGATCTGGCCTGCACAGAGGTAAAACACCCCCAAGCATGCATGCGCTTGGAAAGACGCGTTCCACGGCACAAGTATAGACACGAGTTACAGTGGGGGAGGGGCCCAGGGGTCTGTCCTCCCCACCGGGCTCTTCTGAGCCCTCCTGTCCCTCCCGGCCGACGCTCGGCCTGACTACCGTGGAGCCGCCCCGGCGAGTGGGGAAGCACCGCTCATTTTCTTGCGCCTCTGCAGAATGGAACAATGGGCTCTTAGCCTAGGGAGAAAAAGCTGCGAAGGGGCCTGGACTAAGGCCCTGCCCCTCCCTGCCCAGGTGGCCACGGGGGGGTCTGTGCGGCTGCCCCTCACATGTGAGAGCCCCAAGGGGTCTGCCCAAAGTGCAGCTCCTCCCCGCGCGCCGCCACAAGCCTGGCATGGTAGCTGCATTCCGTGGGTTTGTGTTGCTGGCAGCTCCTGGCAGGGGGTGGTCCTGGGTGTCCTAGTCGACAGAAGGTCCCCAAGGATCCCGCATCGGTGAGGAGTGTGGGTCATGGGCCTCGGGTCACACGTGGCAAAGCCAACGCCCTCTAAGGGGGCGGTGGGGGGAGACGCCTCACTGCCACACGGGTGCCCGTGCAACGCAGCACACACCGGAGAAGCGGGCCAGCTGTGGGCCGCGCGGTGTCGGTAGCATCCTGGAGCCTGTTTCTCTCTGCGTGGAACTGAGCTCCTACCTGTCCCAGCTCCCCTGTGGCCCCAGCGTAGGCACAGGTGCCTGGTGACCACCGGCGGCCTGTGGGGCTGGCAATTCTGTGGCTGAGCCTGGCCCTCCACGATGCCTTCCCCCGCACACGAGCCCTAGGCCGCCCCGGCCTGTCTCATTTCTGGGTCTGATCCCCGTGTGTGGCAGCCCCGCCCCGGCCTTTGCCGACACTGCTGCGCCCAGGACAAGGGTGAGGGCTTTGTCTCCACCTCGCCCCTGATCTTTTACGGCATTTCGGGGACCAGAAGAACGCAGGCTGCAGAACGAGGGTCTGCAGGCCAAAGCGGCTGCCATCTGCTCTACGCCTGACATCACAGCTGAGCCGTCACGTGCTCACTCCCGCATCTGCCGCCCTCTCGCCAACAGGGCAGGGCGGAGCAGTGGTGACAGCCGTCCAGCCCGCATGGTTTACGCTGCTCCCTCTCCTGGCCCCATACAGAAGGTGTGCGCTGGCCACAAGGTTTCACACACGTCCTCTGTCACATCACTGCGGCTTGCAAACTGTCCTTGTGCCCATTCTACAGAGACAGAAATTGAGACCAGGACGTGTTCCGGGATGGAGTCCACCAGGGCCATCAGCCACCTGGGATGGCGAGACGGGGATGCCACAGGAGGGCGTAGGGGTGGGAGATGCTGCTGTGTGCAGGGCCTGGCAGGTGAACGCAGAGCACAGGTGCTGGCCGGCTCCACCTCCCGCCCCAGCAACACACGCGTGTGGTTAATTTAAACCCTGCAGCAGCCTGGTAAACCGCCACGGCATTCCAATGAACAGGAGCCTTATTTTTAACAAGACACACTCTGGCGCTTGCGAGAACATTTAAAAATACCTTCCCCGGCTCCAGAACAGCACTGTGCGGCAGCCAAGCCTGGGAGAAGTCCCGAGTTTTGGGGTCACCGTCTTGTGGGGGGCATGCAAAAGAGGCTGGGGTGCAGGGGTGAGGCGGGACGAGGCCCTGCAGGGCACTGATCCCGCCCTGTCCATCCGATTCTCTCTGGAAGGGGTGGGGGTGCTCAGGGAGGAAGTCCCTTCTTTCATCCAGCCAACAGGGACGGCCTGCACTGTGGGCTCAGGGATGGCACACGGCAGGGCCCTCGCTCCCAAGGCTGACGTCCCAGGGACACGGACGTGAGTAACCAGCTGGCCAGACTGCTGCAGAGACGTGTGTGCCTGGGGATGCAGGTACTTCTGCATCTGGTGGCGGAAGGGCGCTCAGGTGGGCACGGAGGGCTTCCTGGAGAAGGGGACCTTTGAGCCGAGAGGACAGGGCAAGGAGGCGCTGCTGGTCATGGCAGATCTGGAAGACCACAGGCAGTAGAGGGCATGGCGAGGGCCGAAGCCAGTGGGGCTGAGCTGGCGAACAGGCAGTTGGGCTGCGACTCGGCGGGAGCAGGAGGCAGAGCCAGGCCACACACGGGCCAGCAGATCACGCAGAGGGCCCGGCAGGACCCCGGTGCAGCGAGATGCCGGGTGGGGACGGGGAAGCCCCAGCTGGTGGGCACAGGGTTTAGTGGCTCGCTCACCCCTGCAGTTTGTCCTAGCACGTGCCCAGCACACAGTAGGCACTTCACACACAGATCCTGAGCAACCAGAAAGCCCAGGCAGCTTAGGCGTGGGCAGTAGACCACGGGCTGCGGGTGAGCGAGCCTCCTGCTCTGCTTTCTGTCCGACGCCTCTTGGCGTTTGCCCAGCCGTGCGGTGCAGCAGCACGTGATGACGTGCTTGGCTGTCTCAAAGCCCTCGAGAGTCGGCCGGCCTCTTACGAGAGCCCTGGCTGGGAGCGCTGAGTTTGGATCAACGCTTGGAGTCGCAACAGAACGCCAAGGTCCAAGCGCTGAAGAAAAAGGAGGTTGCCCCCGACGCGTTGTTTCCTTCAATGCCTCCTCAATGTTGGAAAAAGGCCGCAGAGCCCGCGACACCCAAAGGGGTCTCACAAAGGCAAAGCCCAGTCCTTGCCCCCAGGCCCAGCGCATCCTGGTGATGTCATGGGCTCCCTGCCTGGATCCTGTGTTTCATTCAAGTCTTTACTGACTCACGTGGCTGACGACAAAAGATGCCGGCGGTTGGAAAGCTGTGTCATCGATACAAGTTTTGTAAATGTGATCTCATTTCATGGCCTCCCACCCGGAGGGAATGAATGATTCCGATTTCCAGACACGTGAATCCCAAGGGCGTGACAGGACGGACGGCCTCTGTGTCCAGCGGTGCTCAGGCTGCCCTGGCTCTCCCGCCTCCAGGTTGCGTCCCAACAAGGGGCTAGCACAAAAGCAGGAGCACAGGCAGGGCCGAGCTGTGGGGCTGGGCGGGAGCAGGTGTGGCACCTGTCACCAGCAACACCTCGGCACAGCCTGGAAACCATCCAGCCCTCATGCCAGGGCCCCCATCACAGCCCCCCTAGAAACCCACCTATACCATCGCTGGCTGGGCGCCTGCTGCCTGCTGGGCCCTGGGAGCCCAGGAGCAAAAGCCCACAGGTGAGGCCACTGCCTCCCACAAGCCATGGTCTGAGCAGATGGCAGCTCCTAAGCCCATGAGACAGCTAAGGGAGTGACATGAGGCTGTGCCCCGTGCGTGTGCAAGCTGGGGAGAGGCGGCCAGGGCATGGGCGTGGCTGGGGAGGAGGTGGGCAGAGTGTGGGTGTGGCCAGGGATCTTGTCTGCTGCCCTCCTGCTCATTCCGCCACAGCCCCTGGGGGTGTGCACGCTGGGAGGCGCTCTCTACAAGCCACGCCCTGGGAGCCTCTAAGTGCTGCAGACCCAGAGGCAGGAGCTCGAGAAGGCGTGGTCACAGCCCTGGGGCAGGTGCACAATGCTGAGCTGGCCTCTCTCTACGGAAGGGAAGGGGCATTGTACCTGTGGCTGAAATTCACAGGGGATTCCAGCACCCACTGGTCACAGGAACCTGTGCTCCCTGAGCCGCCTCCGTCACTCCTTAATTACCTTCCACTGCCGGGCCATATATGGCGCCAACTCTCCGTTCCACCTCCTGCCTGGTGTCACCAAACATGATTCTACCCCTCCAACTTCATCCCCTCTCGGCCCCTCACCCCTTGCGTCCGGTCCAAGAGCATCAGCATGTCCTGCTGACACAATCTGGAACCAGACCCCTGCCCACCTCCTGCTCGGTCACACCTGCACCCTGCCCACTTCCTTCCCGGCCATGCCCATGCCCTGCCTACCTCATCCCTGGCCACACCCACACTCTGCCCACCTCCTCCCCAGCCACGCCCATGCCCTGGCCGCCTCTCCCCAGCTTGCACACGCATGGGGCACAGCCTCATGTCACTCCCCTGCACAAATCCCGCCAGTGGCCAGCTCTGTAACCACAGCCCAAGGCAAGCTCCGTTCTCCGGCCTGCAAGATCCAACACGATCCAGCCTCCTGCGGCCTCCTCCATAGCTCCCTGCACCTGCCTGCTTCCTGTCTCACCACTGTGCAGGTGTGCTTCTGCCACACGGCCTCTGCACTGCCAGCCCCTCCACCTGGACGGTATTTCCCCCAGATGGAAGTCTTTCTCTGACGATTTAGAGCTCGGCTCCAGGTCCCCCCGTCCCAGGCCTTCTGTCACCACCTTGCCTAATGTCCTCTCGCCACTTCCTGTCCCATCACTCTGTTGTGATGATCCCAAACTCACTTCTCTGTTTACAGATGAGCACCTCTGTCCAGTCACGAGACCCCAAGTGCACGAGAACCCACCGTCCCCCTCTGGTGTCTGGAGCTACGACCTGCAAACAGCAGGTGCTCAACAGACAGCTGTGACTTAACTCATAGTGCGTCTGGCTTCAGGCTGTGTGTCTGTGCTTTCCCTCCTGGTGCTGCTTTCTCTTTACTGGTCATTGTTGTTGGTCAAAGACATTCTGAGGGGCTGGCACTGTGGCGTAGTAGGGTCAGCCTCCGCTGGTGGCACCAGCATCCCATATGGGTACCTGTTTGAGTCCCACCTGCTCCTCTATCAGTCCAGCTCTCTGCTATGGCCTGGAAAACAGTAGAAAATGGCCCAAGTCCTTGGGCCCCTGCACCCACGTGGGAGACCTGGAGGAAGCTCCTGGCTTTGGATCGACCCAGCTCTGGCCATTGCAGCCATTTGGGGAGTGAACCAGCAGGTGGAAGATTTCTCTCTCTGTCTCTCCCTCTCTGTCTGTAACTCTACCTCTCAAATAAATAAATAAAATATTAAAAAAAAGACATTTTGAGAAAGGAGAAGCAGTAGCCACTGTCTGCTTCTGATCAAAGCCAACAGGTCATCACTTTCGCCCTGGGATGCCCCTGTTCTGCCATCTTTGGAAAAAGTGCTATCAGAGATCTCAGACACCGCCCCCGCCCCGGTGCCAGGCTCCATGCCAGGAGCCTTCCCAGTGGGGCAGACGCACGGTCGCCCCCCACGCCTGAGACTACGGAGGCCCAGGGAGCTGCAGCAGCCTGCTCACATCACCACGTCACCTGGCTAGGAAGCGGTGGGGTGTGCAGGCGAGGCTGCCCCCCCGCCCCGGGGGTGGGAGGGCGCTGAGTTTCCTGCAGAGAATCTTTGCTCTCTCCTTGAGGGTCCCGGCTCTCGACGCTGTGTCCTGCCAGCTCCCCCGGGGGGAGGCGCTGCCCAGACGCTGCTGCTGCTGGCCACAGATGCAGAGGCGTTGGAGCCTGATGGGCTGCGTTCCCAAATTAAGACCCCTTCCATGGCTCAGAGCCCACGGGGGCCTCCCAGAGAGGGCGAGCGGGTGGGTCTCTGCTACAACACCCCCGACACCTGGCTTGCTCCGGTCGTCACGTCACGTCCTGCCCCTTGCCACCTCCTCGGGGAGGGCCGTGTGGCTCTGCAGCCCCCGTCCCTCTCCCCATCATGACGCCCGCTCCCTGGCACGGCTGCTGCAGATCCCTCACTTCCAATCTTTATTGTCACCTCCTTGTCCCTCAAGCACAGAACAGCACCTGGTCCCCAGCAGGGGCTCAGCACTATTGGTTAAGTGGACACGTGAGTGACTAGACAGACACGTCTCCATGGCTGACTGATTCTTCCTTCTGCAAGGTTTTCTCATAGAAGCCACATAAATATAAAGAGGGAAATATCTTCAAATACAGCTCAACAAAGATGAAAATAAGAGTGTCCAGTACCACCCCCACGCCTGGTGCCTGGAGCACTTTCCTGTTTTGGGTTTTACTTGTCCACGGCCACAGGTTACCTTGTGGCAAATTCATTCACTGAGATACTACTTACCCTGTGGCCGTGGACTCTAACCCGAGCCCTGTGTGTGCCGGCCATGGGGAAGCCACAGAGACCCTGGACAGGAGCACAGCTCCTCAACCTGTGTGGCCAGCATCGGGGCTGGACACCTCTCTGTGGTCAGCCCTCGGGGTGCACTGGCCACTACCCACAGCATGCCAGGCACAGCGGCAGGACCAGCAGCGCCCGCTCCCAACACTGCCAAGTGTCCCTGGGAGCCGGGGGTGGGCAGAGCCCAGGTTGCAGGAAGAGACGCCTGTTTACAGAGGACGGCACTGCACACTGCCTCGAGTGCCTGGTGATGGCCGCTGCCTGTCCCCGTGACCCCTCACCCCTCCGCATCCCTGGATGCCCGTGCTCGGTTCACACTGCCAGTCCTCGGGCTCGATGCTCAGCTTGGGTCAAAGACAAGCCGGGGGGACTGTGGCACCACCTCCGGCTGAGCCTGGGCCAGCCTCGCCCAGCCTGACCAGCAGCAGCCACCAGGGGCTTCAGGAAGACGGGACCACGGGTCATGTGTCCCACACCAGGTAACCCCAGCACATTATCTGGGGCCTCCTCTGCTGAGTGGCTGATGGGCACGGCACCATCAAATCTCGACTGACTTAAGAGGCAGAGATGCCTTCTGTACCCATTTCACAGATGCAGAAACTGAGGCTCAGAGAGGTCACGTGATGTGAAGCGACGGTGAAGAGGCAAAGAGCTAGAAACAGACCCAGCAGGAAGTGCCCTGCCCTCTGTGTGTCAGGTGCAGCCGGGCTTGCAAAGAGGGCTGGGGGTGGCCGGCATGGCTGCGGGCCTGGGCGTCAGGGATCAGGAAGACTGCAGAGCTGTTGCAAGGGTTCTTGGATCCTGCCTTTTCTCTCGGGCACGTGCTGGTCCAAGCCCACAGATCTATGGATGGGGGGAGGGCATCAGGGAGGCCCCGAGGTTTGGGATGGGGTGGGTGGGCATCCATTGGGGCTCTACTGGCAGAACTCTCCTCCTGACCTCGGCCACCCCCTCTGGCCCAGCAACTCCCTCTCCAGGGAACGCAAGGCTACTGCAGCCCAGCAGGGTGGAGTTCCTTGAGGGCCCCTGTGGGGTCGGCTTGTGGAAGGGCTGCTCGTTGAGTGGCCGTAGCCAAGTCCACCCGGGCCTGGGGACACAGAGAGGACACAGGTGCAGCCCCAGGGGTTTCCAGACCATGAGAGGCAGACAGACTGAGAGGCGTCTACAAGGGGGCCAGCGCTGTGGGGCAGCCAAGCTAAGCCACCACCTGCAGTGCCGGCATCACATATGGGCTCCAGTTCAAGTCCTGGCTGCTCCACTTCCGATCCAGCTCCCTGCTAATGTGCCTGGGAAGGCAGTGGAGGATGGCCCAAGTGCTTGTGGGCCAATCACTGCATCTGGGGAAGCTGGATGGTGTTACAGGCTCCCAGCCTGGGCCGGCCAAAAATCAAAGTGCTGAGAATGTGCCAGAGGCGGGGCAGAGATGGGGCCGGTGCTGCTCCTGGTTCCTTGTGGTGCGAGCAGGCACTGTTCTGTCTCTGCATCCAGCTGAGTCTGGGACAGGCACGTGTGACATGCTGCACGGCCACGCAGGACGGGGAGTGATGGGTGGGCAGAGAGGAAACAAGAGTTTTTTCTGACATGTTTGGAGCTATCCATCATTGCAAGTTAAATGTAAACTCCCTGCAAACATGGACACTCGAGTCCCACACCTCACAGACCAGTGTCTGCTCACGTCCCCGGGGCCTGGACCTCCTGAGAGCAGACCTTTTTTTCTCTCTCTTGGGGCCGCTGGCTCAGATTCTGCCTGGGAGTGCAGGGGCCCTGCTGACCCCCAACACAAGCTCATTTCACTTCATTTCCAGCTGCCTCCCTGGAGCTCCACGGTGCACTCCACTGTGCACTGTGCCTGCTGCCTTTTCCCGGGGAGCATCACAAACCTGCCATCACGTGGGAGGGGCACTTAAAATTCAGTTCTGTTCCACAATGGAAGGAAGATGACCTAGCAATTCAACCCAAACCCACAAGTCTTAATTGTAGCAATTTCACTCCATTATGTACGCCACATTGGTCCCATTTTACAGATGAGGGGACTGAGTCACTCACAGAGCCAGGCGCAACAGAGCTTGCATCTGAACTGAGGTCAGAGGGGTCCCAGAGCCCACGTCCACATAATCCAAGCCCTGGCCAGGAACCGGCTTTTTCTGTGTCACTGCCTGGGCAGAGACACAGCCCTCTAATGAGCACCTGCATTTGTCTTGCTTTGTACTAAATTCTTTCAATGCTTCAGCTCATTCATCCCCACAGCCAAAAAGAAGCGAGTATCATCACCCCCATTTCACAGAAGGGGACATGGAAGCTTAAGGGGTTAAGGTCACCAGACAGTTAAAGGCATCTTCTAGGGTCTGCTTGATCCTAAATGCAACCCGTTTCTCCATCCAGATGTGGCTGCCACACCCGATTCTAGAATCAAAACCACAGGGCACAAAGCTACACTGTCACACCAAGAGCAGAGCTCAGGAGCACCCAGCCGATCAGGACCCTGGACAGCTCCACGCACCTCCATGGTGACACCAGGATGCTAAACTCGTCCCTCCCTGGCTGGGTCTCTTTCATGCCCACCTGGAAGCCAGTGAGGGGCTGGTGCCTTCCTCGGAAGCCACAGGCATTAACAGGTGTCCAGGGCTGTCCCGAGGAAGGAGGGGGCAGGAAGTCCTTGGGGCCTGAGCGTGGCACTGGATACCCCCTCCAGATACTCCTGGCGACGGGTGCATTCCAAGACTTGTGCTTCATCCACAGTGGGCACCTCTTCCCTGGGCGGCACCTAAGGCGTGCCCTGGTGGGGTAACCTGCTCCTAGGTGCACACCAATGGTCAGTGTGTAGAACGCGCACTTCCGGTGGCAGCATCACTCTCCTGTTGGCAGCAGCCCTGCAAGGAGGACGTGAGCCCTGAGGGGAGCAGGAATCGCAGGCTCAGCAGCAGCAGACAGCTGCCCACGGCTGCATGGCCAGGAAAGCTCAGAGTCGAAACCCCAGTGGGCACTACCTAACAGAGACCCTGCCACCTTCCACGTGGGGCAGGATGCTCATCAGAACCGCTGTACCGATCTTGGAAATGTTTGGGGGGCAGGACAGTCCGTGTGACTGCAGACGAACCCCATTCGTGAGTCCACAGGAACACAGTGCTCACGAGAAGACCCCACCCCTTCCCACGGCCCCGACCCTGTCTCCCACCGCTGCCCCCTTCTGACCCAGGCTCCGGCCACGCCAGCGCCTGACGCTTGCTCGATTGCATCAAGCTGGTTCCCGCCCCTGCGTGTTTGCACTGACTGCGCCCTCTGCCATCCCGTCTCTGCAACGCTGCCTATTTGTCCCCCGGCCCTCAGCTCCAAGATCCCTGCTTCTCAGAAGCCCTCTCTGACCACCCAAGCCATGCAGCCACCCATCACTCTGTCTCGTCACCTTCCCTCCTGATGGGACCCTAAATCCCAGGAGGGCAGGGCTCTGGGGGCGTGGCCCTGGCCGTGCCTCCACCCCGCACGCATCTGCAGGAGGCGGGAACCCCACATCTGTCTCATCGGTGACCACGTACTCAGAGCTGCAGGTGTCCAGTGCGCCTCTCATCAGATGCCAAGGCTCATAAAGCAACGTTCAGATGGGCGTTTCTAACAGCGCTGGCTGTGACGGGAGCGGCACTCCCCCGACGATGGCTGGGAGTCGCATTAGGCGTGACCCAAAGAGCCTGCGTTTCTTCAGATGTGACAGAAACAGCCCCAGCACGACGGTGAAGCCCTTGGCCATCACCTCTCCCTGACCTGGTCTCCACAGGGAAGCAGAGCTCACTGCAGGGGGGCTCAAGACGTCCTGCAGGGCCAGTTCTCTCTGGTCCTCAAGTGAGACCTCTCCAACTGTCTGCCCGCAGCAGCCCGGGCACCGGAAAACAGACAAGGAGACCGGAGTCCTCGGAGGAGGGAGGCGGCGGGAGGCAGAGAGCGAACTTCGTCAGCTTCCCCCAGGCACATGTGTGACAAACTCAGCACAGAGGGCACAGGGCACGCCACAGGGGCATGCATGCGTGTCGCCGCAGGATCTACACCCAGCCCTCCCGCGCCCAGGATTCAGACGCAGCGGGGTGGTCAGAGAGACAGACCCTTGGCTGAAAAGGAGAGAGGCAGCCAGGAGCGGAGCTATGGGAGAGCTCAAGCCCCTGGCCCCTCCAGCCTGCCGTGCAGCACCCGGACCAACAGCTCCCGGGGCGGGTTCTGAGTCTGACCCTCTGTCCCAGCTGTCTGTTGGCTAGCTGTGACTTTGGGAAGCTCCGGCAGTGCTGCTCGGTGCCTCAGTTTCCCCACCTGCTGAGAGAACAGCAGTAACAGCACCTGCTGCACACGGCCTTGTGTCCTGTTGCAGCTGCCGCCATCAGGACAGCCACTGTCCAAGCATCGCCTCCTCTGTTGTGGCTGCCGACCCTTACAAGGCCAGGGGGAAGCGGCAGGTGATCTGGCCCACCCACAGTGTGCCCGGCACCTCTGCGCATGGGCAGGGGGCTCTGAAGCCAGCTCCAGGGGCGGCAGGGTGAGGGGACAGTGCCAGCTGCAAGGTGGCTCTCAGGGAAGACAGAAATCAGACAACCAGCAAAGTAAGCCCCTCGGGACTTCTGGGAAGGGCCAGGTCCCCTGAATGCGGGTTCCAGGGAGCACTGATGAAGACAAGAAGTAGGCAGGATTTGGAGTGGGTGGAGCTGGCCACCGTGACGGCCGAGGCACCCCGGAGCCGTGAAAGCAGCACCTGCGGGGCTGGAGACCCTGAGTTCAGACCCCAGTGCTTGCTCCCACTCTGCGGCCCTGAGCGAGCGACGTGACTCCTCCGTGCCCCAGCTCGCTCGGCTGCGCGCTGCTGGCCACCGCAGAGCTTATGTTAAGAGTAAGGGAGGGGACAGACGTGAGCACTGAGCCCTGCTTAACAAACATTAAAAGGCAAAATGGAGGCCTGCACCCCCAAACTGCCCCCCTCCCGGGGAAACAGGATGGGGCCCCAAGGCGCTGGGTTTTGAGAGGGCAGCTCCTCCAGCTCTTCTTCAGTGGATCCCAGACTGGCCCTCACCTGAGGCTTCACCCCTGTGGTGGCCTAGAGGCGCTCTGACGGACAGAGGCAAACTGAATGCAAATAAACAAAACCCTGACTGTGCAAACTGCTTGCTGACTGACCACGAGGACGGCACTGCAGGGGGGTGCCCGGGTCCCAGCCCCGCCCTCCCGGCCCTCAATCTCATGAAGCAGACACGCCCACAGGGAAGGCATCTCTTGTAACAGGTAAGCGGCCCCCAGCCCCGTGTTAGTACCCGGCGCTCCGTCCGCGGATCTGGGTCAGATCCCAGGTCCCCAGGTCGCTGGGGCCTCCTGCCCGCGTGCCTGGCGCCTGCGGGGGGCGTCTTCCTGGAATAGCTCCAAGGGCCCTGCTAAGTCAGCTTCACAGGCTGCCTGGAGGTCAGGACCGGGTCTGGAGCCCGGTGGGAGTCAGAAGCCCCTCTGGGAGCCCCCCTTCCCCTCCCAGGCCTCCCCGAGCTTCCTTTTCTCACCACTGGTTCCCGGAGGTGGCCTCGCCCTCCCGAGCACCTCACCCTCGCCCAGTGCTTCTGCTCACCCTCCCCAGCTGCCCCCTCCTCCTGGAAGCCTCCCACCTGTGGCCTGCACTCCCCCCGGCCCTGCATGCCAGCCTTGCCCAACTGGGCAGGTTTCGCGTCTGTCTGTCCCCACCTCAGCCCCCGTGCTGCCCCGCAGGGCCCTCACACCACTGCAAGCAGTCGCGTCTCTGCCCCAGGTCCCACCTGCGCGTGCTCGGTCAGCGTTGCCGAGCAAATGACCCTGCACTGAGAGAACAGCCTTGCAGGGGTCCTTGGGAAGCTCACAGAAAATGTGTATCACGGAGAGAACTATGCGCGGACTTCCACCCTCTTCTGCACCAGAGTAAGTTTATCTTAATTCCACTGTTCCATGTGCTTTGTGGTTGACAAAACCCCGTCCTCAGGGAGCAAATGCTCCATGAGGGGGAGAAAGACCAACGCAAGGCTCAGATACACAAACAGGCCATTTTAGAACGAGTACCACAGGGTGCAGGTGGCAGGAGACGGCCCGGGCTCCGGAGGACTTCCTGGAAGAGGAGGCATTTGGGGACTGGTGACGTGACCTCTGGGTTCAGTCTGTCGGCACAGCCTTGCCTGACAGTGGAACCCAGCAAGTGGCTAGCGGGGGCTGTGGTCTCGGAGGACAAGGGACTGGGGTCCCACCTGGGGGTGGTGAGCAGAACAGCTACGCCCTCCCCCAGGGCAGCTCCGCTGTGCCCGTGCTGGGCTGTGCAGGATCAGGCAAAGCCTCCTGCTGTTGGTTTCATTCCCCGGTGTGTCCCTGCAGGTGCACGCATGCCGACACGGGAGGAGGGCTGTACCCACGGCGGGAATCCTGCCCAGCTGCAGCCTGGCACATGACCACCTGCACCCGCCTCCCGCTCCCCACGCTCTGGCGGGGGCAGGAGCCCCTCCACCGCCCCAAGTCACCCCGCTCAGCCCTGGAGCACAGACTCAGCCCGGGCCCTGCATGTTTAATTAAAATGGAATCACAGCTCACCCAGGACGCAGGGCCAGACAAAAGGCCCCTTCAGGCGGGAGCCGGCTCCCCTTACAGCGTGGCCAGATGGGCGAAGCTCGCGAGCCTCTGCTTGCAAGCTGCGGACAGGCTGGGTGCTCTGCTCCCTCCCGCGCAGCAAGACCCCCACCCTCTGTCCTGGGCTTGGTCAGGGGCCTGGGGACCCCCGTGCAAATGTCCTGGGGCACCTGGCAGCTGCTCACCTTAGCTGCCAGGAAACTGACCTTCATGGGGACGTGGTGGGAGGACGGTGTTGGGATGATGAGTGAGCCACGGGGACCAGACGGAGGCTGCACAGAAGCCCAGATGAAGGTCGGGGCAGGGCAAGGCTGCAGAGTCCCCGGGGAAAAGGGCAGGCCCTGCAGGTACGACCTAGCGGCCAGGGCCCCCGACGCTCCCACCCTGCATTTGAGCACCACCCCCCGATTCTGACACCTGCAGACCCTCGGAGGCAGCACCGGGTGCACACGGTGAGTGAGCCGGAGCCCTCACGGAGACAGGGAGCCCAAGGTACACCAGGCACGGCCCTCGGGCTGCCTGGAGGCAGGGGCTTCTCAGGACCTCCGACAACCAGGAGACGGGCAGCGTGCCTGGCCAAGGGTAGCAGCAAAGGGGGCGTGTCCCCACAGGCCGTGACCTCTGAGGGTGCTGCAGGAACATGCAGGGTTAGCACAGGTAAGCAGAGTCGGGGGCACCCTAATAATGGGACCACCCACTGGGCTGCCCCAGGGAGGCCCTGAAGCCCACAGTGGCACCGGACAAATCGGCCCCTTGGTGAGGGGAGTAGTGGTCAGGGGGCCAGGGCTCCTCATCTGCAGCGCTGAGCAGCGTGACAGCCGACCGGAGGCTGTAAGACCCTCTTGGACCCTCGGGAGCCACCATGGCGGCCCCTGCAGCGGGGGAGGGGGGGAGGGGCTGCCTGCTTGTTTTTCCTGATTTTCTCCAGCAGGGCTGCTCTGGTGCACAGCTCATTAATATGGGATTAGAGGGTGTTCAGCTGCCCCACCCTGGTGGTGACCCGGGCAGCCTGGAGGCCCAGGGGCGGGGAGGGGGGTCCTGGCCCAGAGGGTGCCAGCAGCTCTCCTGGAGGCTGGGATGCCCTCTGAGGACCCCCTGCACCTGCCCCCCTCCTGCCCTAGGCCCTCTCTGCACCTTGCCAAGAGGGAGACAGAGAGGAGAACGGAATGAGCCCGTTAAGGAGTCCGTGGCCCCCAGACCCCTCCCGTCTCCTCCAGACTCTCAGCTCTGCACGGCTACGGGGCGGCCTCTGCCCAGGCTTCCTACAGGGCTGCATGCACAAGGCCGACACACTGCACGCTGCCGAACCACGGCCCGGACCTCTCCTCCTGGTGCTCACGTAACGAAGAGCCCTGTGCATGGCCGATGTGGAATGCCCTCGCCACTCCCACCCCACACCCCCCACATCCCCTCATACATGCAGGCACACACAGACACAAATGCACACATCCCACTACCCCCTCACACACACACACACACACACACACCCCACTGCCCCGTCTCACACACACACAAACACACACACACACACACCCCACCCCACCACCCCCATCACACACAGACACCATTGCCCCGTCACATACACACACACACTCTACCCCATCCCACTACCCCCCTCACACACACATACACACACACACACACACACACCCCACTGCCCCGTCACACACACACACACACAGGTGCACGTGTGCATGTGCCGATCTTCCCTGCTAACCCAGCTGGAGCTCAGGCCACAGCAGCAAGGGAGAACTTAATTACATCCTTATTTGTTCTTCCTTTGTGTTTAGGTTAATTTCTACCATGAGAAGTGATAGAGTCCACTTAACTTTCAGAATAGTTTCTTTTTATTAAAAAATAACTCATTAGAGGGAGAGAAAGCCGGGCGGAGCGCCCCCTAGCCCTGGTGCACTCTCCAAATGCCCAGAGCAGCTGAGGGAGAGGGTGGTGGAGGCTGGGCACTGGACTCTACGCAGGTCTCTCAGGTGGACGTGAACCATCCCTGCTGCCTGCCAGGGTGCGCGGCAGCAGGAAGCTGCAGCCCGGCCCTGCAGGCAGCCCAGCCGCCAGACCAAACGCCTGCACGAGAGTTGCCTTTTCTTTTTTCTTTCTTTCTTTTTTTTTTTGACAGGCAGAGTGGACAGTGAGAGAGAGAGACAGAGAGAAAGGTCTTCCTTTGCCGTTGGTTCACCCTCCAATGGCTGCTGCGGCCGGCGCGCTGCGGCCGGCGCACCGCGCTGATCCGATGGCAGGAGCCAGGAGCCAGGTGCTTTTCCTGGTCTCCCATGGGGTGCAGGGCCCAAGCACCTGGGCCATCCTCCACTGCACTCCGTGGCCACAGCAGAGAGCTGGCCTGGAAGAGGGGCAACCGGGGCAGAATCCGGCGCCCTGACCGGGACTAGAACCCGGTGTGCCGGCGCTGCTAGGCGGAGGATTAGCCTAGTGAGCCGCGGCGCCGGCCAAGAGTTGCCTTTTCAAACAATGCAATCAAGCCAGGAACTGTGGCTTGGGGCAGAGGAGCACAAACGGCACCACTCACAGGTTTGGCGATACGGTGAGGGACACAGGGCTGAAGCTAGGGGCGAGCAACCTGCAGGATGCAGTCCACCTCACAGGAGGGTCAAGGACTGGCCACACTGTAACCTGATCTGGGCTCCCCCAGGCCTCCTTCCTGTCTCCCACCGCCCCTCCTCACCTGTTCCCCAAACCCTCGGGAGCTCCATCTCGGGCCATCGTCATGCGCATTGGGGCTGAGCCTGCACTGGGAACAGCCGCCTGCGTGGGGGACCTGCAGTGGTGCCAGGCCCGAAGGCCCTCACCCCCTGGAACTGCTGTGTAGCCTCTGCGGGCAGGTGCTGTGTGGACACCTGGCTGCCCCACAACACCCACTAATTCTGTGGCAAAATACACGCGCTACGTGTGCACGGGGTACCTCGGAGTGCTCAGCGACACCTCAACGGCAGGAGTGGAGTCTTCTTAAAAACAGATGCGAAGTCGCTTCTAACTAAGCCCGGTGCTCTGGGCCTCCAAAACCCCTCTGTGCCAGCTGCCCGCGGGGGTGGGGGTGTCCACAGGTCTCTGTTCTGCCCTTCAGGGTCTTCTACCTCCTTCCTCCCAGGAACCACACCCAGACCCAGAGCAAGGCAATAAACTGCTGCACTCTCAGACAGCAGAGGTGAGGGGCCCAGGAAGGAGGCGGCACAGCCTCCGCCACCTCTCCCGCCCACCAGCCACGCCGCCCATGGCTCCTGTCTCAATCACAGCCCCCTGGGACATCCTGCCGGGCGTCCCCAGGGCTGGCCATGGCGGAGGGTGCCACAGAAGGCCCTGGGAGGCCCACGACACCAGGCCAGCCTCCCCCAGCAGCGCTGCCTGCAGCTGAGCCGCAGCAAGCACGGTGCCCGACCACGTGCTGGGTCAAGCATTTCACACGCCTGCTCTCACTTCCCGCTCCACAGAACCCAGCGTGGGGCTGCTCCTACCGCTACCCCCATTTTCCAGGTGGAGAGACTGAGCCCGAGCCTGGGCAGGACAGCCGACGCCACAGCTGGCCGGGCACCAGGCTCCCAGTGCTTCCTGCATCCTGCTGCAGCAGGCGGCGCCCAGAGAGGCCAGGCGAGGGGGAGACTGGACAGGGGCTCTGCAGCTCGCCAGGACGCGACAACAACCAAACAAGCCACAACCCCTGAGGGCCCCACCACCCAGGGCAGCTGCGGGCGTCAGGGACACCCGGCTGCTGTTTCCAACAGTGCAGGCTGGGCTCTACCCCTCTTGAACTGCGTGAACCCCGAGGTGAGACACCCCAGCTCTCTGAGCCTGTTTGCTCATCCTTGACCCAGGGCTGATGCCGTTCCCCCTGGCCCAGGGCCAGCCGGTGTGGGTGAGAGTGGGGTTTGCCAGAGGCCGCAGCTCGGGGCCCAGCTGCAGTCTGCACCCTCTGGCTGCAAGGCTGTAGCCCCACCAGCGAGGGGAGACCGTGGCTGGGTACGGGGCTGTGCAGCAGGACGGGTGGCACCTCAAATTCTCCCGCTACTGCACTGGGCTGAAGGCCCCACTCCCTGTCCTCAGGACCCCGTGGGCGACCCTGTGTGCGGGGCAGGTGTGCAGGTGCGAGCAGTGGGGGCCTGAGAGCCTCTGCTGACACACCTGTTCTTACAGCACGGGTTCAAGCACTAACGCACACGTGTGTGTGCATGCATGTGTGTCTGTAAGACCCTCCCCCATATGCCCACCCACGCCTGAGAATCAGGCTCGCATCTATCTTGGTCACTGCTGTCTCCCCAGGGCCTGGCCCAGCACATAGTAGGTGGTCAACAAATCTAAGCGTCAGGCGAGTCCACACTCATGAGCGCCCTCTGCTGGTCCGACCAGTCTCCATTTCAGAAACAGTCTGGGAGTCCCGGATGCATCTCACGCGGGGTTCAAGTGTCATTTCTCAGCTGCACCTGCAGACTGAGAGGAGGGAGACGTCTGCCCGGCTGTCAGCAAGGGAAGAAGGGCTGGCACCTGCCCGTCAGGCTTGGGCGGGAACGCGGCAGGGTCTAGCGGTAGCTGTGCCTCTCTGGCGCCCTTGTGTGAGGAATGGCTAATCCCGGGCAGGGCGGAGCCCAGCACAGAACTCCTGGTAGTGGAGGGACCCCAGCCCCCAGCCCCCGGGGCCTCCCACCTCACAAGCAGCCCCTCTGCCTCGCTGCTACTTCTCCTGACCCCCAGGACTTTCCAGAAACCTGGTAGCGTCGCTGCATTCCTTGTGGAGGGGTGCGTGGTAGACCCCATACCGCTTGCTCCCGCCTGGATCCGGGCCTGGCCTTCCCGGCCGGGAACTTGCGGGCTGAAGGGGCGGGGCACCTCCTTCCCGCGCCTGCGCAGCATCACAGGCCCAACACGAGCACGCGGCCGGCGCAGGGGGCGCTTGCACAAGCCCAGCGTCCAGGTGGGGGCTGCACTGGGAACCTGCGGTGTGGTGACCATCCCGGCACAGACGAAGCATCTCCGAGGCTTTACCAGGGGCCTGGACTCAGCCTGCGCCCCTCTCCTCTCTGCCCCTCTCCGAGATGTCCCCTCCCCCCGCAGGCCCCGCTGACCGCTGTGCATCTTCCCAGACTCTCCGTGCTCACGGTCGGTGTGTCCTTGTCACTCAGTCACCTCTGCCACCCACCTGCTGACCCCACCGCACTGCTCTGGGGCAGGGGCCTCCATGCTCGTGGACACACCAGCTTCTCCCTCCTCACCGCATGCCTGCCATCTTTCCTAAGACGCAAAGCCAACCACACGGAGCCCTGCATTCCAAACGCTCCGTGCCAGGCGCCCGCCTCTGGCATCCCAGTCTCTGGGACCATGGCTGCGACTTCCCTGCGGGCTCCCCGCAGCCGCTGCTGCAGCCTGCCTAGCCTGGGCATCTGGATCTCTCTGCGGTCACTCACAGAGCCTGCAGGGTCCTCCATTCCCAGACAACTCCTATGCATCCCCCGAGACCCAGCAGAAATGGCCCCTCCTCTGGGAAATTGTCTCCAGCACTTGAGGCCCAGGTGCCTGGTCAGACTCTGTCCTGTTTAAGCACCCGCCTTCCTGGCCCCCTGGGCTGCTGCCGGCTGCATGTTCTGGTCCCCCTGGGAACTGCAAGTGCCCGGCACGGAGCCTGGCATGTGCAGGGCCCTCAGTGAGCACCTGGCAAAGCACGAGGCAAGGAGTCAGGGTCCTTCCGGGAAGCCCCAGGCCCATCATGTCCTGGACACAAGCCAGCAGTGAGCTTCCTTCTCAGAATGCTGTCCACCTTGTGTCTTGGCACGGTCAAGTGCGGCTGCCACTTCACGGAATCGCCAGCAACCTCTTCCCCACGCAGTCTCAACAGCAGGGGCCCTGGCGCCTGCAGTGCCAGCAGCTTTGTTCCTCTGCGGGTCCCGGAGACCAGGGCTCCCTGCTGGCCTCTGTGGGTCCATGGCACCCTCACCCCCTGGCCTGGTCTGTGCGCCCCCACCCTGGGTCCCAGGGCTCTGGGCCAAGGGAGCTCGCAGGACTAGGAGCTGACCGTGGCTCCAGCTGCTGGCAGCAGAGGCGGACTTAGTGGCTGCTGCGGAGCCCACGGCTGCCCCCACCCCGGGCTATGGCTGTGGTCATGGCCAGGAGCCTCGTCGCCCACCAGCCGCACCCCTGTGGGGCCCCATGGCCAGCTGCACCCAGCTCCCCAAATGTGCGGAGAGAGGACACAGGTGACAAAGGCCCTGGGCAGGGTTGGAGAGATGCTCTGAGGTCTGTGCAGGGAGACAGGCGCCCAAGGTTAACCCTCAATGAACCAGCTCCTCCATCAACCAGGCTTTCGGTCTCATGTTGTTTTAATGTGAATGTGGATAAAATTCACCAGCGCGTGGTGCTGGCATCCTGGCACAGTGGGCTAAGCCACCACCTTCAATGAGGGCATCCCGTAGGAGTTCTGGTTCAAATCCAACTGCTCCACTTCCGATCCAGCTCCCTGCTAATGTGCTTGGGAAAGCCACGGAGAAACTCCCAAGAGAGTTAGAAGCTCTCTCTCTCTCTCTCTCTCTCTCTAACTCTGCCTTTCAAACAAATAAATAAATCTGTTTTTAAAATTCATCGGTGTGGAGGTTGTCACTCTTACCGTGAGCACCTGCTGATGTCTCAGGGCTCAGGGGGCGGGCTTCACTGTCACCCAAAGGGGTTAACACACCCCAGTGTCCCCGTGCATTCCAGGGGTGACACTCAGGGCCCAGCTGCTGGCCACTCTTCAAGGACGGGGTTTCCATGTGGTCACATCGTGCCGCTGCTGACGCCACGTCCTGGCCTCCATTGCTTACAGTGGGCTCAGCTCAGTTCTGGAACAGTCAGGGTCGTGGTCCGACTGTTCCTGCGTCCTCGGCTCCTCCCTGCTGGCTCCGGTGTGTGTGATGGGTGTGCACAGTGCAGTGTGTTCGAGGAAGCTTCTAAACACTCCCGTGAGGTGTGTGCCGTGGAAGACGGCATGGATTCCCACAGGTTTTGGTTCCAAAATACTGATTTCTAAATTCCAGTCGCGCATAGAGAGGAGGTTTTTCCTGGCTGCTACTACTCCAGGCTTTGGCACGGGGGTCTCAAGGCCCATCACCTTCCTCAAGCCCCACCCAGCCCCGGTGCCGATGTGCCACACACGAGGGGTGAGAGTGGGCCCGGGGGCTTGCAGAGGGGAGGGGATTCCCCAGGGTCCCGTCAGCAGTAGCCTGGGGCTCCACATGCAGGCCACGGCCCCAGAGACCCCACTCTTCTTCCCCCTCCTCTCCCCGTGCGGCCGACCAGGGCCAGCTGCCCAGCCTCACAGAGCCTCAGCGAGCCCGCCTCTGCAGTGAGAGGGTGACGGCTGCTCCCGGCACAGCACTCATGCCGAGCGGCCGCTCCAGAGACCCGTCTCCTCCCTCCTCACCGCCCCCTCGCCAGGCTCCCGTGGGGCCCCTCACGGGAGACACCAAGAGCTGGAGAGGAGGCTGCCCAGGGTGAGGAAACATGGCCATGGCGGGCACAGTTGGGGCCCCCAGAAGAACACGAGCCCCAGAGCCTGGCTGAGGGAGGAGCTGGCTCTCTGGGCTGTTAAGGGCTGACCCCGAGGGCCTGTCCCCCTGCACAGACCTCAGAGGACGCCCCCACCCCACTCTGCCCATGGCACTTGTGCCTAGGGCCTCTCCCCGCACACCTGGGAGCTGGGTGCGGCCGGGACTCACAGGTCAGCTCCCTGCCCCAGAGCCTCAGGCCCCGTGCACGCGCAGGCGGCCCAGGGCTCGCGGGGGCCCTGGCCCTGTGCCTGCTTTCTCCTGGGATGGCACTGACCGTCCTGCCTGGGGTCCCTGGCAGAGTGGGTGGGGCCCTCTGCTCCCACCCCACAGACAGGAACAAGGGGCAATGGCACACGCTCATCTGTTCCCTTAAAATCCTTCCAGCATCTACATCAGCTTCTAACTCTGGCAGTCCCCGAGTGTGGCCTGGGACCAGTGATGCAAGTGCTCCAAGCCTCCACTTTCCCACCTGTAAACGGGACCAGCACCACCTGCGTCACGGTAGGCGGTGCCTGTCAAGGGCCCAGCACTCCCCAGGCACAGCGGAGGCCCTCAGCAAATACAGCTGCAGCTTGTCTCCCCGCCACTCACGCCTCCAGGCCCCCCGCTTGGCATCCCTCACAACCCGCCCCCAGGATGCACGGAGACGCCCATGTCTCCTCTGCAGCCACACTCAGCTCCCAAAGATGCCCAGCTTAGAGCCGGCACCCAGCCAGCGCCGGGCCCTGCACCCGCGCCTCGCTAGGCCTCGCCCCTGGGGAGGTGTCTCTGCACAGTGCCTCCCGCCTCCTCAGCCTGTCCCACCTTGGCCCTTCTCCTGGGCTTGTGTCCCTGAAGCCTCTGCCCACGGCTCCCTCCCCCAACTGCAGAAGCTGCCGCACGGCACCCCTTCCTGGGCAACCCCACAGGGAACCCCTTGCTCTCAGGCTTCTCCTCCTGCCTCCTTCCCACCCCCCAACCTGTCAGGTGCCTCCGGGTGTGGCTGTGGCCTCCTCCCCCTACCCAGACTCCCTTGCTGCAGGAGCTCCCCCAGATGCACGGCCCTGCAAACTGGGCCCTGCCTTGCTCCCAGCCGGCAGAGCCACCGCCAAGGCCACGGGTGAGCCCGTCAGAAGAGACGCGTGCGAACCCCAGCTCTCCCTGCAAACCCCAGCGGGCGCCACCAGCACCCACTCTGCCACGTCATCAAGAGCCTGACTGCCACTGGCCCCACTTCCTGGGAGACGCCACGGTCACGATTTCCTAGGCCACGGTTACATCATCCTGACCCAGGGCCCCCAGGGCCCAGCTGTGTTTATGCTAAGGGATGGGACAACTCAGGATGCCTCTGACACCAAACAGCCCTGGGACCTGGGGGCGGGCACTGTGCTCCAGCCCTGCCCCCCAGGGAGGGGAGGGGCAGAGACTGAGTTCCATCACATGGCCCAGGACCTGTCAATCACATGTGTTGGCCCTGAGAGCACAGCTGGGCACAGCCATGAGGGTGCCGGTGCCAGGCCCGCCACTGGGAAATAGTGCGGGCGGGCGTCACTCGGGCCCTCTGGGACCTCACCCCTGCAGCCGACAGTCTCCACGTCTGCCTGGCCTGAAGAGGCTGTGTGGCAGGCCAGCCCTCACCTGGGCTCTGTGTGTCAGCCCCCACTGTCGCCCACCCAGGAAGCGTCCCAGGAAGCCTGGAGTCTACCACTGCACGGACGCGTGGGAGCTGGTGGGCTGCGTGTGTGGCCGGCACCAAGCGAGAGCAGCCTTGGTGCGGACAATTGCTGGAGTCAGAGCCTACACTCCTCCTTCCTCCTTCCTCCTCCTCTTCTTCCTCCTGCTCCAGGGCAGCAGCAGGGCCCGGATGGACTGGCTCCACCGGAACACCCCGCTTCTCACCCCGACCCCACTGCCCAGCCCCCATGTCTCCCCCGACTGCTGCCCCCACCCCTGCCCCTCCAGCCCTCCCTCCACACAGCATGCAGGGCCCTGCTCAAATCCCTCACATGGGGCAGGCGGGGTGGTGCTGTGGTTAAGCTGCTGGGGGACAGCTGTAGCCTGTAACAGAGCACCTGGGTTCAAGTCCTGCCTCCTCTTCTGACCCAGCTCTCTGCTGTGGCCTGGGAAAGCAGCAGAAGGTGGCCCAAGTGCTTGGGCCCCTGCACCCACGTGGGAGACCCAGATGGAACTCTTGCTCCTGGCTTTGTCCTGGCTGTTGTGGCATTTGGTGAGTGAACCAGTATATGGAAGTGTACTCTCTCTCTCTCTAATTATCTCTAATGCTGCCTTTCAAATAAATTAAATATTTAGAAACCGGAAAAGCCAAGCTCTTTGCTTCCCACGGCGCAAGCCCCAGGACCGTTGTGACAGCACGGGCAGCCGATGGCGACCCCGGCCCTGTTTTCTCTACCACTGGACCTGCCTGTCAAAATCCCTCTGCACGGACGCCCAGAAACACTGACGCCTGAACACTCAGGGCCGAGCTGTCCCTCACTGCTGCACGCCAAAGCTGCTTCAGGGTGCCAGGGGGTCGATCAGCAAACGAAGTGTGGTGGAGGCATTCGTGGCTGACCTCGAGTGGCCAGTCCATGGTGCACAGGCTCAGCCAGCAACGGCCACCCTGTGGTCCCTGAGTCTCACAGAGGGCGAGGGACTGCTGGGTGCATGACGTGCTGAGAGCTGGCGTCACACTACAGCCAGGCCTCGAGAGGGGGCAGTGACCTCTCCACACTCACGCTTCCTCCCCTGAGCACTGGCCGGCTCTGACTCCAGTGGCCTGCAGGACAAAAGGCCACAGTCGCCTGGTACAGGCTGGCTCTGCGAGAGGCCACCTAGTCTGTCCCAAGTCCATCAGCAGAACCCAGCACCTCGGCCTCCCAGAACGGCGGTGCAGCCGACGACGCCCGCAGCTTTGAGTTCAGATCTCTTCCCCACGCTGCTCCTGCATCCAGCGCTCTGTGAAGATACTGGGCAGGGGCAGCAGGCGCAGCTCCCAGCAGTCCGCGGGGGAAAGCAGGTGGATTAAGCATGCTCTAGACTTGGTGGGGTGGGGGGCTGCATTCTGCAGTGGGCTTCCCATGGCAGGTGGGGGCACATGTTCTTTTGGGGACAGGACGTGCACAGAGGTGGCTGAATGACAGGAGGTCACTCCAGCACGGCTGCTATCTTTGTAGGGCGACATGTGGACACAGACACACGTGGGAGGAAGACTGCTGAGTACCGAGACGGCGCCGTCTGCAATCCAGGGAGCCGGGCCCTAAGAGGACCACACCTGCTGACATCTTGATGGTCCAGACTCCGGAATCTCAAGAAAACGCCCTCTGCAGCTGAACCACCGCCCCCTGCTGGTGGGCAGCCCTGGCAGGCGGAGACGGCCCCCACACTGCTTCTCCAGGAGCCCGTTCCGGGACGGAAGGAGGGCAAGTGACGTGGACGTGGGCTCTGGGGACACAAAACAGGCTGAGGAAAAGAACGCGACGCAGCAGCACCATCACTTTCTGTGCAGAGCTGACTGGCACGCACGCACACAGACACGTGCACACAGGAGCACGTGTGCACACATGCACACACATGCACGGGTGTACATACACAACACAAACATGTACACACATTCACATGTGCACACAATACACAAGCGTGCACGTGCTCGCATACTCACATACACACCACACAGTACACATGTATGCACATACATACAACTGTGTGCAATGCACACACGTGCTCACGTTCACATGTGCACACATATATACACACAGGTGTGCACACGCATATCCACACACATGCAGAAGGGCACCCACACGCTGCTGGGGCAGAGGACTGCCTCTAGGCACTGACTCCCACCCCGGGTCACACAAATGGCAGACACGCCAGGGCCGAAGTTCCGAAAACACCAAGGAGCACAAATAAAAGAAGTCACCTCTCAGCTTCCTATTCTTCTCCATGTCTCCCTCCTCTCCCTCCTGTCCCCCTCCCTCCTGTCCCCCTCCCCTCCTGTCCCCCTCCTTCCTGTGCCCCTCCCTCCCCTCCCTTCTGTCCCCCTCTCTCCTCCTTCCCCTCCTCTCCCTCCTTTCCCCTCCTTCCCTCTCTCCTCTCCTCCTCCCCCCTCTTCTCCCCTGCCTCCTGCTCCTCCCCCTCCTGCCCTGCTTCCCTCTCCTCTCTCCTCCTACCTTGTATGCTGATGTTTTTATTTTCTATTTTGTAAATTCACATGAATTTTGGCAAATTGCCTTTTCCCTGAGCAGTGAGCTACGAGCATCTTCCCCACGTTATGAAAAATTCATCTCACGGCTTTTGGTGGCTTCCCAGAAGCCTGTGCCTCGACGGACTCCCCGGGCCCTCTCGGGCACGCGCTGCTTCCTGCCTTCACATCAGCGCTGAGACAAACATCCCCGTGGGCCTGTCTCTGGATGCATCTTGGACCGTTTCCCTAGGGCCCATTTCCTAGAAGTGCAGTTACTAAGTCACTCCTGTTTCCACAGAGCGAGCGCCTGAAACACACTCGCTCCCCACCGCACACACGGAGAGGTCCTCGGGCCGTGTCGGAACTTTGGGCGTCTTTGAAGAAAGAAAGGAAGGGAGGGACAGCCTAGGTCATGGCCTGGTCAGGGCAAGATGCAGGGAAGGCGGCGGGAGCCCCGCCTGGGGCGGGGGCGGAGGGCAGCTCGCTGCGCCTGTAGCACGCGTTTTACCGATGGAGAAACCGAAGCACAGAGAGAGGGAATCACGCAGATGCCCGAGCAGATACTGCGCGAGAGGCCTGAGGATGGAAATCCACTTATCCCCGCCCCAGTGATGGAGGGCTCGACGCTTCCGCCACACCGTCCCGGGCAGGATCTGGGGGTGCTGCTTCTGCACAGCACAGCAGCGGGGGCCGCATCCTGCTCCGCCTTTATGCCCTGGCTGTGCAGGGCTGGGAGGCTGCGGCTGCTGTGCTCCCAGGGACACCCAGGTGACAGTAAGCACGCCCACCTGGCCCTTCACTCGTCATTCACACACAGCACTGTGTGGACGCGGCGGGAACAGCCACAAAGGCACCCACAGGACCAAGCATATTTGCAAAAACAGAAAAGCAGGAAGGAAGCCAAGAGGACACCCCCACCCCAACCTGCTTGTAGCAAGAGGAGAGTGCAACCAAAAAGTCTACTGGATTTTCCTATCTTGAGAAAACAGGATGTGTTCCTGGGTAAAACCAGGTCTTTGCAGTCAGGTGGGCCAGGGCTCTAATGCTGTCGGCCTCCAGTTACGCGGCCTCGGGCAAAGCCGCTTCCCTTCTCTGGGCTCCTCCCCTGCAGGATGGGGCGAACCCGTCCACCTGCTGCTGGGAGCAGTTGAAGTCAGAGTCGCATCACAGCCTCTGCACCGGGCCTGGCAGGGGGCAGGGACTCAGCACTGCCAGCTCCCACGCTGGTGAGCGCCCGCCAGGGCCAGGGGTACTGAGTGAGGGGAATGAGCACCATGATGAAACCCCAGGCAGGGCCGGGGTGAGTCCGTGGAACCTCCTGTTCATGGTGGAAAATCGGTTCTCTAGTGGCTCATGACCGCAGCGAAGGCAGTAGAGAATGAACTGCGTCCACACCCCCCCCCCCCGCCTTCTGGTTCCCACCGTGACTTCCCCGTATGAGCTGCACACTCCCCCACGGGCCTGTGGGATTCCAGGCACCCCCAGACTGCATGTGGGGGAAAACCTGCCAGGAACGCAACCCAAGCTCATTCCGGAACCTCTGTGAGACAGAAAACAGGTGCTGCCCAGCGTCTCCCGGGAGCCATGGCTAACCTGAGCCTGCAGAGGCATGGAAGCTTCCGCATCTTCTACTGGGCCCCTCCCCCACAGAGAAACACAAATGGCGGGGATTCAGGCTGCTGGGGGGGGGGCGGGGGTGTTGAGCATCTGTCAACACCCCTGGAGCAACAGGTGGCAGCCCAGGAACGGAACCAGCTCTACACTGCCCACCCCGGGGAAGCAGGCAGACAGGGAGCAGTCAGCGGGGCGCTGGCTGGGGCGTGCCGGTGCGTTCAGAGCCCTCCCAGGCAGGGCTCCGGGCACAAGCGTTGTAACTTTGAAAGCTTTCTTTGCAGACCATGTTTTAGAGCCCGAGGCATACTTTCTCAGGGCGGTGAGGGTTCCAGGCTAGCCCACAGCCCACAGACGCCTCCTTGCCCCAGGACAGCCCGGCTCTGAGGTTACTGAGCTCCCAGGATCTCATGTGCCACATATGCCTTTTCAAGTTTCATCATCACCATCATCACCATCACCATCGTCCTCCCTCTGTGTGCTGATCTCATTAGGATAATAGCTGAAAAATCACCTGATTGCATTAAAACACACTAAGTGTGACTGACTGATGGGACAGCCTTTTAACCAACAAGGACGCGCACTGATCCCAGCGTACCTGTGTTTTGAGAGGACAGCAAGGTCAAGCGGCTGGGCGCAGGGGTCACAGCAGGACAAAGGGGCCTATGGCAGCACTCAGAGCTGCTTCCAACTTCCCCCTCCCTCTTCTGGGCCCCACAGGGCTTGGGGAGCAGCTCCTGAGAGCCCCTGGGATGCGGGGGCTGACAGGCAGTTTGCAAACCGGTGGCTCCTCAATCGGGGTCATCAGCGGCGCCACCGCGTGCACACAGGTGAACCGGGGGTCTTGGCTCTGACACTCACCTGTCTCCTCGGCTGCTCTCGCTTCACGCTCTCAGTGCAGGGACCCCTGGGAGAAAACAAGAGTGGAGAGGCATGTGAGGGGGGCTCGTGCTGCCCACATCACACCTGTGCTGAAAAGCTCACGCTGGAGCCAACCCGGCCTTAGAAACACGGACTGCGTGTAAAAGCTGAGCTTTCTGGCTCCTCTGGGGCCGCCTGTCAGCAGGGGAGGGATGGGCTGGAGCCACGGGGAGTTGTCCCCTCTGTACCCACAAATGCCGCCAGCCTCACCCCGGCAGGCCCTGTGGGTGCTGGAGGCTGCAGCTCCGGCCCCATCGACCGACTCCCTCAGTTGTCTCCCTCTGAGAGGACACCTGAGACTGTGGAGGGAGCCGTCCGGCTCAGCCCAGGACACAGGCAGGGACAGCCAGACTCCCAGGCCCCGATGCTCCAGCCCTGGATCCCTTCCAATCTCCATGGCCTGGGGCTGTCGGGGGCACCGCCTGGGGCCTAACGGGGGTGGGGAGAGGTGAGCTGCGGAGCTCCTGACCAAGGACACTGCAGCTCCGGGGGGGGGGGCGGGTGAATCCCTTCACTGCCACCCCGCCTCCTACGGGGGTGCAGGGGACCATGCACAGCCAGGTTCAGGGAAGGCTGTAGGGGGTAGGTCCCTGACAGTAGCCAAGGATGCACCCAGCCCAAGGTGATGCCAGTAGAGGGGCTGGGAGGCTCAGCACACCAACACCTGCTGCCCCTGCACCCCAAGTCCAGTGACACAGCTGTCCGGATGGAGAGCAGACCTCAGGGGCAAAGGGGACCCACCTGGCACAGGGACCTGAGGTCTCGCTGCCCCAGACACCCGCAGGGACCATCAGCCACCATGAGCTGGCGAGCGCTGCCTGGCACCAACCCTTCCTGAGCGGGCCTGGGCTGGGGTTCACTGCCCCATGCCTCCTGCAGCCCGGCCTGGGCCCCGGTTCCCTGTGCTGTTCCCACCCCCTGGACACCATTCAAGTTCCCCTCAGTCCCAAGCCAGGCTGTCCCCTTCCTGGAAGAGCAGCCCGGGCCGCAGTTCCTGGAGCTCCACGCCGTGCAGCCAGCCGGCCAGCACAGTCACGGGGACGGACAGGCGGCCAACAGCACCCTCCCCACGCCTCTCACGGACGGCCACGTGTGGGCTTTGGAATCTGCGCCAACACCTGCTCTCCACACAAGGGGAAACTGAGGCCAGGCCAAGGGTGGGGCTCGCACTGGCTGCACAGCCAGGGAGCGGCAGGGCCAGCTGTGCTTGCCTGCCAGGCTGTCCCCTTCCTCTTGGCCTGGGACAGGGGCGACCACGGCCAGCTAAGGAGACTGGAACCCAGCTTGGGTGGCACATCCAGCCTTAGCGATAGGGGCAAGCTCCAGTACACCCTGGGCGGGCACCAGGCAAACCCAAGAGCCGCCGGAGCCTCCTCTTGGCCCCTGTAAACGGTGCTCAGCACAAGCTGACCGGTGTGTGAACAGGGTGGGGGTAGGGCTGGGCGTGATGAGGGTGGGGCTGAGCATGACGGGGGGCCAGGCTGGGCTTGGCGGGGGCCGGGCTGGGCTTGGCGGGGGCAGGGCAGGGTGGGCTTAGCAGCCACCTGGGCGGTGGCCAGGATGCTGCCCTCTGCAGAGGCCCCCACGGCCCACGGCGGCACAGCTGCCCCTGGTCACTTAGACACTGCCTGGCTGCTTAGCTCCACGCACCTGCTCCCCTTTACAAACATAATGTTTTAAAATTTTGATCGACATTATCATAGCTGTAGATTTCATCGGGTACAGGGTGACATTCGACACCAGCGGGCGACGTGTAATGGTCACAGCAGGGACATGGATCGTTTCTTTGCATTGGGCCCACACAAACCCCTCTCTCCCCGCCGCTGTCACCACCGTGGTCCTGCCGTGCTGGGGAACAGGGGAAGCGACTCCTGGTCTCCAGCTTGCAGCCCTGCACCTGTTAACTCTCCTCTCTCCACCCCTCCCGCCCCCGGCCATGGCAACTGCTGCTCTGCTCGCTGCTTTCGGGAGCGCTGCTTTTTCTGGCTGCCACATGAGGACCTATGCCTGCACCGGGCACGCCTCGCTTGGCATCGAGCCCCCCAGCTCGGCCACGGTGCTGCCCGTGACAGGTGCTCGTCCTTGTTCATGACTGAGCAATATTCCGTTCACTTGCTGACCCCTGCAGGCCCCTCCCTGACATCTCAGTCCACAGGAAGGGGGAAGCTCAGGCACCTGTGCATCTCGGCATCTTTCCCGTCTTGTTCAGCCAAGCCCACCTGCTCCCCACCCAAGGCCCTGAGCTTGTGGGCGTGTCCTTGGGTTGCAGGCAGCCAGGCTCCTCGCCAGCAGTGGCCCCGTCCTCGTCAGCAGGACCTGCTGGGTTCAAGACCGAAGACCTGTCCGTCCCCACTATGCACTGTTAACTATGCAAGAAAGGACACCCCAGTCCCCAGCCCAAGCCAGTGCTGTGGCGAAGGGGGCTCTCGGATCTCACCCACATCGACAGCAGCCGTGAACCCCACATTCAACCTGTCATCACTAAAGGTGAAAGGCTGGGAGGGGAATAACAGGTGGGGAAACCCCTGGCTCCCAGCCTGGAAGGTTCTGGAATGACAAGAGAGTGAAGCAGGTGAGGGCTCGCCCGAGCACAGGGCTGCTGTGGGGTGGGGGACTGAAGCCACCGCAGCTGCCGGGCTATGATTCTCATCCCAGATGGCTGGTGACCACCCCGGGTCCCCTTACAGTCAACAGCTGCGATGGGGCTGAGCTCAGCACACAGTCTCGGGTCGGGGGTCCTGACCCCGGCTTTGGGTTGGGAGCAGGCCCGTGTAGGTGGCTGATGGGCCACGGAGACAGCTGAATGGATGCAAACATGCAGGACACCTTGGGGATACCCACGATCCACACGGGGTCCCTCTCACAGCCACCCAGCAAAGGGACCTGGGGCCCGGTCTGTACCCACCCTTCCGGTCACAGTGTTCCCCTGAGGCCCCGGGGGGGCCGGAGGCGGCAGTGCAGTCTAAGAAGCCAGGCGGCAGCGGGCCGGCACCGAAGGAGCTCTCACAGCCTGGGCTGGAGGAAGGCCACTGGGGGGCAATCCAGGGGGCTTCACAGAAGAACCGGCGCAGCTTGGGGACTCGGGTGGGAGGCTGGCTCCACCCTGAGGGCAGGGGGTGGTCATGTGGCTCCAGCGTGTCTTTTGTCCTCAGTGACACCGCTGCTAAGTCACTAAAGCCATGAGTCCTTGGCTCCCAGGGACCCCAGCTTGCCAGCTCAAGTCCCACCTCTTCCAGGAAGTTCCCCAGGATTGAGTTGGCCCACACAGATCCCACAGCACCAAGGCCCTGAGCACATACCCTGTATGTCTCGCTTCGGAGGGAGGAACCCTGGGCCCCACCCCAGCTCTGCCCCCTCCTCTCTGTAAGGCACCGGGCAAACACCAGTCCCTCTCTGGGCCTGATTCCTTGTCTGTGGACAGGGGCTTGTGTCAGGTGAGGGCTCCCCAGAGTGAGCTCCGACAGATACCCAAGTTCCGAGAAGGTTCCTGACGCAGGCACCACGGGCAGATGCGCTGGGGAGCTGTTTCACGGGGGCGGGGGGAGTGGGGAGCCCCACACCCCTGGCTGACATCACGAAGCAATGCATACGGCAAGGTCCCGAAAGGTTCTGCAGGGTGCAAACCAGCTCAGCGTCCCGCGGCCCAGCGCCGCCTGTGCTAATCTGACCTTGGAACACGAGAGCTGCCTTCCTCAAACGTCCTGCCGATCTCTCGGGGAGGCAAGCCCGTGGCCTGGTGGCGCAGGTGCCCCACTATCTGGGTTCAGCTCCCACCTCAGGCTCCCAATGCCGGCCTCCTGCTAACACAGACACTGGGAGGCAGCAGTGATGGCTGAAGCGTCTGGGTTCCTGCCTCTCACATGGGAGACCTGCGCTGCATTCCCGGGATCCCAGGTTCAGCCCAGCCATGGCGGGCATTTGGGAGTAAACCAGCGGACGTCAGTGCACGCTCGCTCTCTCTGCCTCTCACTGCCGCCACCAGGCCCCGTCACGACCCCCGCAGGTGTCTCTCCTCTGGGGGCCGCATGTGGGCACTGGAGACAAGCTCCGTGCCTGAAACACACAGCGCGTGTTCAAAAACACTGGACTCCGGGGTTCAAACACTGACCCAGCCATGGGGCTTTGGCACGTGCCAAGAAAGACTTCAGCTCCAAGTACCCTGTCGGGCTCCCCCGACCTCGCTCACCTCTCAGGAAGGGGCTGCAGGACCAGCAGCAGAGACGGAGACCACCAGCCAGAGAGAACACACTTCTCCCACGAGGCTGGAGCCAGTGTTTGTGAGGCCTCGCCCTCAGGTGTGGGGGTGGGGACTGGGCAAAGCAGACGCAACCCCCCACCCCACCCCCGCCTCCGTGGCACCAGACTGGAGCCGCCGCGGAGGAGAAAACAGGCTCTTATCCTCGGCGGAGCTGGCAGCGGCGTCGCGATTTCCAGCGTCCTTCTGAAATCGGAGTCGACACGGGAGCATTTTTCCAAATCAGTGACACCGCTGCTGTGAGGGCCGGGGCAGGGCTCAGCAGCCCACAGGAGCCGCGAGGGGAGGCCGTGCTGGGGCCCCGCACGCTGACTTCCAGCCCCGCTGCCACCTGCCGGCCCGGGGTCTCCGATGACGCTTGGGGATGCCACCGGGACGTTCGGAAAGGCCACCCCCGGGCACTGTGTCCTGGCATGGGCTCTGGGGACCTGGGTCAAGGGTGTGAGAGGTAGAAGCAGGGGCTGGAGGTGCCTGAGACCCAAGGTAAGATCAGCAGGGTCAGGGCCCTGCCGAGTGCCGGCCGGTGTCGGGTTTCCGTATTGGTTTCCCTGCTCGGTCAGGATTTGACGCAGACAGCACCGGTGTGAGTTACAGAATCCTGACCCCTGGCCTCCGGGGAGGCTGCGGAGGGATCCAGGCCGGGGTCTCAGGAGGAGCTGTGGCTAGGGAGCACCCAGAGGCTGGGGACAGAGAGCCCTACAGCAGATGCGCAGCCCCGGGGCAGCAGTGATGCCCCTACGCCCGGGCCACCAGCCCCACCGCCCCCATGGCGCCGAGGCATCCTCTTGCCGAGGACAGCGCTGGGTGCGGCTGAGTGCAGCTCACGTCCCAGCCTCCAACACTGCTGCTGTTCTCTGCAGCAAGGAGCCAAAATAATTAGGTCCTTTTTAGTACAAGTGTTCTGATCCACAGGTGTGGAGGGAGGTACCAGAGCGACCAGAGCCTGGAAAATACTTGTCCAGTCCAGCAGCTCCACTCGAAGACAGCCCACAGGGTCCCAGCAGAGGTGGCCCTGCCTAAGCACACAGCCAGTTAGCAGCGGGAGCCCGGATACAGAACTCAGGCTTGGGGATTCCGGAAGTGCTCTGCTTGGTGAGGCCAAGCTGGGGACACCCCTTTAGGGTGGCCCTCACAGTGCAGGGGGAGGGCGGGGACAGAGCTGCTGCTGCCTCAGGGACTGAGGACACGACAGAGGCTGGAATTGGGCCTTACTGAGCTCCTTATCCCACAAAGCCAGTCAGGGATGAACACTCAGTGCTCAGAGAGGGTGCAGGGGGAGGCAGATGGATAGATGAGTGGGCAGGTGAGTGAGGGAGGGGGTGGAAAGTGATGGAGTGATGGGAAGATGGTTGGGGGATGGGTGGACAGGTGGATGGGTGGGTGGAAAGTGATGGATGATGGGAAGATGGATGGGTGGGAGGATGGCGTGATGAAGGGAAGTGGATAGATGGACGGATGGGAAGATGAATGCATGGATGGATAGTCGAGAGGAATGGACAGATAGAACGATGGAGTGATGGACAGATGGATGGGGTGGACAGGTGGATGAATGGGTGGAAAGCGATAGGTGATGGGAAGGTGGATGGGGGATGAGTGGACAGGTGGATGGGTGGGTGGATAGTAGAACGGAGGGAGGGAGACATGGATGGACAGATGGGATGATGGATGGATGGACAGAGAGATGAATGCATGGATGGGTGGGTGGACAGGAAGACGAACGGATGGGAGAAAGGACAGATGCAGTAATGGACGGCTGGGAGGATGCAGGGATGGACGGGCAGATGGGAAATAGAGGACTGGATGAGTGATGGGCCGATGGACTGAAGAATGGACAGACGGAGATGACTGGATGGATAGGTGACGGGAGGGTGAACTCAGAGACGGAGGGTGGACGCATGCTGAGTGGACAGATGGGTGACGGGCGGATGCTGGATGGAGATACGAATGGACAAAGTATGTGGTTGATGATGACGTAGGGCCCCCGACTCCAATTCACCAGGTTCAGTGTGTGAGAGAACCAGGAGCTTCTCTAAGACAGAGATAACGGCGACGTGTCAGACACCGTGACAGACTGGGGGTGCCAGAGGCCCTTTCCGGGCCCCGTCTGCGAGTGAGACGTGGACCCACACACGAGCATCACCACCGGAGGTCCAGAGCCTTGGCTTCCCCGCTCGCATCAAAAACTCGTCCTCCGGCCTGGCGCAAGCGGCCTCCCAGCTCTGGGCCTCGCTTTCCCGACGAGCCTGTTGAGTTCGTCTCAGCATTCGGCAACTCCTGCAGAATCTGCCAGAGGCCGGGGCCTCCACGAGCATGCCTGGGTGCTAAGACCCCGCTCGTTCTATGATGGCCTGTGCCGAAGGCAGCCAGGCCAGCAAGCAGCCCCAGGGCAGCATCGGCATGGGCTGCATTTTGCTGCACCAGCTCATACAAAGGAGAGAACAGCTAGTGGCCTGAGCCAAGCCCTCGGTCCCCTAAGTGATGCCACCCTTCCTATGGAGATACAGGTGAGCACGGGTGGGAGGGAGGGCAGGGCAGCGGGGGGAGCAGCTCCGGTGCAGCCTCCTGGGCCTCCTCACTCACCAAAGGCTCACTGAGCACCCAAGAGGTGCTAGGTTCTCCCCAGTGCTTTGGGGACTCTGGGGAGAGCCAAGGCTGCAGAGGTCACTTACTGAGCGGTCATTCAAGTAAATGACTGTCACCTGAGCCAGTTTCTGTAACGGAGAAGGTGGAGTGGGCACCACAACATGGGAAAAGTGATCCATGCTGAGACCTGCAGGCTGCCCAGGCTGTGAGCAGGTAACGGCATCGGGAGCGAGGTCTGGCAGGTGCAGAGGCCCCGTGATGGGAGGGGGGCCACATGTGCAAGGCCCGGCGAGGACGCCTGTGCTGCTGTGTGGGCAGGGCTCTGGGCCTCCCACAGAGAACAGTGGGCGTGGATGCAGGAACAGCAGGTGCAGGCCGTGAGCAGGGGGTAGCCCTGCCACCATCTAGGAATGAGAGCACGGTGGCCCAGGCTGGGCGCACACCAGCAGTGGGCAGGACCAGCCCCTGTCCACGCTCTTGCTGGCGATTATGGGGCAGGACAGCGATGGTGGTGGTGTCCTCCAGGATGTCCTCTGCCCCTCCTCAGGGCTCCACCAAGGCCCTGCAAGGTGGGGCACCTCCACCTGGGCCACACGGACAGGCAGCCCCCACTCCGGAGGTCCACACAACTCCCCAGGGCTCTACCATGGCCCTGCAAGGTGGGGCACCTCCACCTGGGCCACATGGATCGGCAACCCCCACCCCCGGAGGTCCACACAACACTCACTAACCATGTTACCCTCACAGCCACAATGCTGAGGGGGAGACCGCAGCCCCCAGCCTCTCAGAAGCCTACAAACAGATTCTTGGGAGTGATGCTGATTCCCTTCTGGGACGTCGCTACAGGCACTATGGAGCCACGGCTCCCAGGGCAAACGCAGGGTCAGGCTCCTGGGAGCCTCGGCCACATGTCCAGCGGCTGTCAAGTGGCTGGCTGGGTGCCTGCTCAGCTTGGGGACGCCTCATGGATCCGCCGCCCCGTGCGGTGACTCTCGACTACAACAGCCTCCTCCACCACAGGGTTTTCTCGCAGGGCTCTCCCGGCCTTCTGGGCTGAGAAACACGGGACAGCACGTCCGTGCCACGCCCCAGGGCCCTTCCAATGGCAAAGTCTGCACCAAACAGCACCAGGACGCCCCGAGCCCGACAGACCGCTGCCAGCAGACTCGCGCCTGGGAGGAGGGGCCCCCACCAGGGACACAAGAGTGCTACTCTGCCGTGTCCACAGGTGACCACGAAAGCATCAGGAGTTCAGCCACACTGGGGGAGGACGGGAACAACTGTGTGACCATCCACCACGCGTGCCACACGGCCCACAGGGGGTGTCCACTGCACGTGCCCCTCTACTGTGTGGGGGACCAGGGAGGACTTGTCTCAGGGTCTTGGACATCACCTGCTGAGTGCCTCAACCCCATCTTCACCCGCCCTGTGAGTGACAGTGGAGAGAGGGACGAGGACAGGTGGTGGTCAAGGGTGGGGCACATCGGGGGCTCGGCTGCAGCGTCCAGCCCTGCCTCCGAGCTTGCCTCGCACACCCCTGCTCTCCACACAGTTTTCACAGTGAGTTCCTTAAAGCCCTGCGTGCCCATTTCCTGCCGAGCCGGCAGCTCCAGCCCACAAATGGCATTGGCCCCTGGCATGAGCTCAGTTTAAATATTGCTACACAATGCCGAAGCACAAAGCCTCCTAGCACCCACGTGGGAATGAGTGGGGAGGGCAAGCGCTGAGACTCTGAGTGTCCAAGTCCAAGTGCCTGAATCCAAGGGGGATGCAGCGGGATAGGACGGGGCCCTCAGCAAGGACAGCCGGACTTCGCGGCCGTGTGGGTACACCTGAGCTTCCGGGCTCCTCACTGACCACCGGAGCCACTGGCAGCAGGAACTGCCAATCAGCTAGCACACAGCTCTGGGGCTGTGACCACTTCACTCCCGTAGCCCCAGGTCCCTGGCTATGCAGGAGGGGATGGGAAGTTAACGTTGTTAGTCTCTGCTTTCTTCCTGCACTTCAAACTTTACAAAGCACTCCAGCCTCCGGGGCTCAGCTCCTGGGGGAAGCTGTGTGTGACTAGGGCTGGTTCAGGGATGAGAAAGGCCGTGGGGCAGCACCACCCAGCTGCACGGGGTCCCTAACCACAGTGTCTCCCAGCAATGTACCCTGGGAGGGAGGGGCTAGGAGTAGTGGTTTAAGCCACCGCCTGGGACAGCTGCATCCCGTGTAGCCACCAGTTCACGTCCCAGCTGCTCTGCTTCTGACCCAGCTTCCTCCTAATGGCCTGGGAAAAGCAGTGGAAGATGGCCCAAATGTCTGGGCTCCTGTACCCATATGGGAGACCTAGAAGAAGCTCCTGGCTTTGGCCTGGCCCTGTGACCACTTGGTAAGTGAACCAGTAGACGCAAGATCTCTCCTTCTGTCTCTCCTTCTCTCTCTGTAACTCTTACAAGTGAGGGGCGAGAGCAGGCTGGAGAAATTGTGCCCCCCCTGGCAAGGAGCCCAGACGCCCAAGCCCCAGGGAGATGAGGAAGAACTTCTAGAAAGAGGGGTTCTTTTAAAATGCTTCCCTGGTTCAAACTACCCAGGGAACGTCTACTTCCAGCCAAGATGGAGTTACGAGGCCAGATTCACCCTTGCAAAACGGAAACAGAACTGAAGCAGATGTTGGAACCAGCAGCTAAGGATACTGCAACAGTTATTATGTTCTGTGTGTTCAAGTAGTTAGAGACACAGAGATGCCAATAAAAATTCTAGAAATGAAAACTACAGTGTATGAAATGAAAAAGACACTAGATGAGATCAACATTGTATTAGACACCATGGAAGGAAGGATCCGTGAGCTTGAAGACAGCCGGAGAAGCCGATAACATGAAACAGAGGAGAAACAATTAAACCCCAAAAGAGCTGCAGGACAACTCCAGGTGTGTGCCACGCAGGGGTCCATGCAGAGGAGGAGGGGAGGCAGCGAAGAAGCCACGGCTGGAGATGTGTCCCCACAATAAAACCAGACACACGGACTCCAGAAGCTGAGCGAACTACAGGCAGGGCAGCATGAAGAGAGGGACACGAGGCCCATCCTAGCCAGACTGTTCAGAACAGGGGACAACAGGAAAGTCTGCGACGCAGCCAGGGAAGACGGCGGCTAGAGACTTCTTATCAGAAACGATGCAGCTCAGAGGAGAGCGGGCAGCAGCTTGAGACGGGAAGAAAGAAGAGAGGCGCCGGCACTGTGGCACGGCGGGGGAGCCCCTGCCTGGGATGCCGGCGTCCCCTGTGGTGCTGGCTCAAGTCCCACTGTTTCATTTCTGATCCAGCTTCCTGCGAATGCGCCTGGGAAAACAGCAAATGATGGCTCGAGTGCTTGGGCTCCTGGATCTGGCCTGGTCCTGCTCTGGCTGTTGGGGACAGCTGGGGTAGTGAACCAGTTGATGGAAGATCCCTCTCTCTCTCCATCTGTGACTCTGCCTTTCAAATGAGTAAATAAAACTTAAAAAGAAAAAAAAATTAGAAACATAATCATCAAAATATTTCAAAATCAATGGCAAAGTAAAGACATTTCAGAGATAAAATCCGAAAGAATTTATCACTAGCAGCTGTTCACTGTAAGAGGCGTTCAGGGAGGTCTTTCACAGAGAAGAGAAATGGCAGATGGAAATACAGGTTCCCCAAAGGAAGGAAGAGGACTGGAAATAGCAACTACACAGGTGAAGACTGAAAAAAAAAAAGTAATTAAAAGGCTAAAGAAGACAACTGATTGTTTAAACAGGATAACAGTGGAACAGTGTGGCATTTAAGATATAGGCACAAGGGCCAGCGCCGCGGCTCACTAGGCTAATCCTCCGCCTGCGGTGCCGGCACCCCGGGTTCTAGTCCCGGTCGGGGTGCCGGATTCTGTCCCGGTTGCCCCTCTTCCAGTCCAGCTCTCTGCTGTGGCCCGGGAGTGCAGTGGAGGCTGGCCCAGGTGCTTGGGCCCTGCACCTGCATGGGAGACCAGGAGAAGCACCTGGCTCCTGGCTTCGGATCAGCGCGGTGTGCCGGCTGCGGTGCGCCGGCCGTAGCGGCCATTTGGGGAGTGAATCAACGGAAGGAAGACCTCTCCCTCTCTCTCTCTCTTTCTAACTCTGCCTGTCAAAAAATAAATAAATAAAAATAAATGAAAGAATATAGGCACAAGTACAATGTATAACAACGGCAGCAAGACGAGAGCAGGAAGAAGTACACGACCACAGGAAGGCTGCACAGGGCACTTCAAAACGGGTGTGGAAAGTGGAATTAAAAGTAAGTTTATTGCGGCCAGTGCTGTGGCACAGCAGGATAACGCTCTGCCTGCGACACCAGCATCCCATATAGGCACTGGTTCCTGTCCCAGCTGCTCAATTTCCCATCCAGCCCCTTGCTAATGTGCCTGGGGAAGCACTGGAAGATGGCCCAAGTGCTTGGGCCCCTGCACCCTCCTGGGAGACCAAGAAGCAGCTCCTGGCTTCTGGCTTCGGATCAGCCCAGCTGTGGCTGTTGTGGCCATTTTAGGAGTGAACTATCAGTTGGAAGACCCCTCTCTCTGTCTGTAACTTTGGCTCTCAAATAAATAAATAAATCTTTAATATAAAAAAGATTTATTTTATTGAGAGACAGAGTTACAGAGAGGTGGAAGGAGGGAATTAGAGAAGGAGGCAGAGAGGGAGAGAGAGATCCTCCATCTGCTGGTTCACTACCCAGATGGCTGCAACAGCCAGAGCTACGCTGATCTGAACCCAGGATCCAGGAGCTTCTTCTGGGTCTCCACTGGGGGTGCAGGGGCCCAAGCACTTGAGCTATCTTCTATTGCTTTTCCCAGGCCAAAACAGAGAGCTGGATTGGAAATGGAGCAGCCAGGACCTGAACTGGGGCCCATATGGGATGTGCTGGCCCCAATAAGTAAAGCTTAAAAAAAAAAAAGAAGCTGAGTGGCAGACTAACACTTAAAGGTAAGTTTATTGTGGTGCAAAATCCTTGTGAAATCCAAGCCCAGTTTTCCATGCTGTGATGTCTCGTGGACTTTCTGGAACCCCTCCCACGTGCAGTGGGGAAATGACCACTGAGCACAGATGCCGCGGCAAGCTAAGGTTCTGTACTATAAATTCCAAAGATGTCACCAAGGTAACAAAAAATCAGAGCTAACAAGCTAACAAAAGGAAGAAAACAGAATGATAAAAGACATTCAAGGCCGGCGCCGCGGCTCACTAGGCTAATCCTCCGCCTGCGGCGCAGGCACACCGGGTTCTAGTCCCGGTTGGGGCGCCAGATTCTGTCCCGGTTGCCCCTCTTCCAGTCCAGCTCTCTGCTGTGGCCAGGGAGTGCAGTGGAGGTTGGCCCAGGTCCTTGGGCCCTGCACCCCATGGGAGACCAGGATAAGCACCTGGCTCCTGGCTTCAGTTGGCACTGTGTGCCAGCCGCAGTGCGCCGGCTGCGGCGGCCATTGGAGGGTGAACCAATGGCAAAAGGAAGACCTTTCTCTTTGTCTCTCTCTCTGTCCACTCTGCCTGTCAAAAAAAAAAAAAAAAAAAAAAAAAAAACAAAACCACATTCAGTCAAGCCAGAAATCAGCAGAATGAGAGGAAAGAGGGGTCAGAGATCGGGGGAGGCAGTCGGCAGGATGACCACAGTGACCTGACCACATCTGCGAGTGCAGGGGCCCAAGCCCCAGGTAGAGGCAGAGCCCGTCAGACTGGACTGGGAAGCAAGGCCCCAGGAAGTGTGCTTCAAACATGAAGGCAAATGAGGTGCCAGGTAAACGCGATGGGAGAAGATTCACTACGCCAAGATAAGCAGAAGCTGGAGTGGCTATGTTACTGACAAAAAACAGAAAGGTTTATTTTAAAGATTCACAGCGAGCTGGTGCTGCAGCTCACTAGGCTAATCCTCCGCCTGTGGCGCCGGCACCCCGGGTTCTAGTGCCGGTCGGGGTGCCGGATTCTGTCCCGGTTGCCCCTCTTCCAGGCCAGCTCTCTGCTGTGGCCCGGGAGTGCAGTGGAGGATGGCCCAAGTGCTTGGGCCCTGCACCCCATGGGAGACCAGGAGAAGCACCTGGCTCCTGGCTTCGGATCAGTGTGGTGCGCCGGCTGCAGCGCACCGGCCGCAGTGGCCATTGCGGGGTGAACAAACAGAAAAGGAAGACCTTTCTCTTTGTCTCTCTCTCTCACTGTCCACTCTGCCTGTCAAAAAAAAAAAAAAAAAAAAAAAAAAAAAAAAAAAAAAAAAAAAAGGCCGGCACCATGGCTCACTTGTCTAATCCCCCGCCTTCGGCGCCGGCACCCCGGATTCTAGTTCCAGTTGCTCCTCTTCCAGTTCAGCTCTCAGCTGTGGCCTGGGAAGGCAGCGGAGGATGGCTCAAGTTTTTGGGCCCCTGCACCCACATGGGAGACCAGGAGGAAGCACCTGGCTCCTGGCTTCAGGTTGGCATAGCACTGGCTGTTTCGTCCATTTGGGGGGTGGACCAATGGAAGGAAGACCTTTCTCTCTGTCTCTCTCTCTCTCTCACTGTTTAACTCTGCCTGGCAAAAAGTTAAAAAAATAATAAAAAAAAAAAGATCTTCCATCTGCTGGTTCACTCCCTAGGTGGCTCCTCCAATGGCCAGGGCTGAGCCAGGCCAAAGCTGGGAGCCAGGAGCTGCACCCAGGTCTCCCATATGGGTGCAGGGGCCCAAGCACTTGGGCCATCTTCTGCTGCTCTTCCCAGGTCATCAACAGGGAGCTGCATCGGAAGTGGAGCAGCTGGGACTAGAACTGGTGCTCACACGGGATGCCAGCGTCAGCCCCGGCATGGCTACGTTGTTATCTGATGAGCAGATTGTACAGCAAAGAAAGTAACAGCAGGAACAAGCAAAGCCATTTCGTGAAGATAAAGGAGTCAACTCATGAAGTGGATGCAACAACTTAGATGTTTAGGCACCTAATAAGAGAGCTTAAAACTCACAAAGCCCAAACAGATGGAAATGCCAGAGAAACAGAAATTCACAGCCATAACTGGAGACTTGGGTCTCTCAATATGGAAGCCAGGACGGAAACAACGGAAAACATCTTTGCAACTTCGGGCATAGACCCAGGCAAATACCTCTTAAATATCATATCACAAGCACTATCCAGGAAAGAACAAGCGGATAAATTGGACTTGACTAACATTTAAAATTTCTGTTCTTGGAAAGACTGTTAAGAAAATGAAAAGTCAAAGCACCACCTCGCAGAAAGCGATAGCACATTGAATATCTGCTAAAGGACACATAAGCAGAAGGCGCACACAGCGCTCCCGACCCAAAATCCCAAGACAACAAATGACCTAGCACGAGACGGCGAGCACACCGAAGCACACGTTTCAGCATGGACGGGCACAGGTGGCCGAGTCGATCACGAAGGAAGTCCACAGCCACACCACAGCCCAAGCCTCGGGGGAACCAGTGCCTGACACCCCCGGGTGTCCACAAGACAGGGAAGAAACACGAACGCTCAGGCATGGCTGGCAGCAACGCAAAATGGGGCCAGTGTGGTGGAAACCAGCTCCTGTGTGAATCGGCTTCTGCCTCGTCAGGCTGCACGCGGCAGTGGAGGCGGCAGGAGCTGATGCACCAGCCTGGCACTCTTGGTGTTTCCAGAGGGCGGGGCGGGGGGGGGCGGCATTTTCTCCTGGCCACAGAGGGCAAAGACTTCCAGGGGAAACGAGGGCAGTGGGAGGCGGCTCCCAGTAGCCACTGGGACAGCAGGAACTGGGGTGGGGGGCACAAGCCAGTAACAGAAGAGACCCAGGGGTGCCCATTGGGGCTCCCGGGAGGCTGGGTGATGGAGGAGGAAGGCTCCTTGTGAGAAGGAATGAGGGTGGAAGGCCTTGATGTCCTCTTCCCCCTGGCCCCTCTCCCATGGACCTCGGGGCTGAGACAAGACAACGCAGGGGCTGTTGGGACATTCGCGGTCTCCCTCAGGTGCTGGAGGCAATGCTGGCGCGGAGAGGACCGGATCGCTGCGAGCAGAGAGGGATTCGCGCTGGCTGCAGGATCGAGTGCATCTGGCAGGGCTAACCCAGAAAGAGGTCCCTGAAAGCGACCCGTGGGGCTCCATCCTGAGCCCTGCCCCTTCCACGTGGTCATCACTGGCCTGGATGGCGTCTCAGTGGCTTTCTGACCATTGGTTGTAGCGGTGGAGTGTGACCCGAGGGAGGGAGGACAAGGGAACTCCCAGGATGCCAGTGGCCTCAGAGTCTCAACCGAACTCAGGGAAACTAGCACTTGGGACCGCACATGAGCCAAAGACACAGCAATGGGACAGGGCCCAGGCAGGAGAGGCAGGGCCCAGGCAGGAGAGGCAGGGCCCAGGCAGGAGAGGCAGGGCCTGGGTAGGAGAGGCAGGGCCTGGGTAGGAGAGGCAGGGCACAGGCAGGAGAGGCAGGGCCCAGGCAGGAGAGACAGGACCCGGGCAGGAGAGGCAGGGCCCAGGCAGGAGAGACAGGGCACAGGCAGGAGAGACAGGACCTGGGTAGGAGAGGCAGGGCCCGGGCAGGAGAGGCAGGGCACAGGGAGGAGAGGTAGGGCCCAGGGAGGAGAGGCAGGGCCCAGGCAGGAGAGGCAGGACCCAGGGAGGAGAGGTAGGGCCCAGGGAGGAGAGGCAGGGCCCAGGCAGGAGAGGCAGGGCCCGGGCAGGAGAGGTAGGGCCCAGGGAGGAGAGGCAGGGCCCAGGCAGGAGAGGCAGGACCCAGGCAGGAGAGGTAGGGCCCAGGGAGGAGAGGCAGGGCACAGGCAGGAGAGGCAGGGCCCAGGCAGGAGAGACAGGACCCGGGCAGGAGAGGCAGGGCCCAGGCAGGAGAGGCAGGGCACAGGCAGGAGAGACAGGACCCGGGCAGGAGAGGCAGGGCCCAGGCAGGAGAGACAGGACCTGGGTAGGAGAGGCAGGGCCCGGGCAGGAGAGGCAGGGCACAGGGAGGAGAGGTAGGGCCCAGGGAGGAGAGGCAGGGCCCAGGCAGGAGAGGCAGGACCCAGGGAGGAGAGGCAGGGCCTGGGTAGGAGAGGCAGGGCCCAGGGAGGAGAGGCAGGACCCAGGGAGGAGAGGTAGGGCCCAGGCAGGAGAGGCAGGGCCCAGGGAAGACAGGCAGGGCCCAGGGAGGAGAGACAGGACCTGGGTAGGAGAGGCAGGACCCAGGGAGGAGAGGCAGGGCCCAGGCAGGAGAGGCAGGGCCCAGGCAGGAGAGACAGGACCTGGGTAGGAGAGGCAGGACCCAGGGAGGAGAGGCAGGGCCCGGGCAGGAGAGGCAGGGCCCAGGCAGAAGAGACAGGACCTGGGTAGGAGAGGCAGGACCCAGGGAGGAGAGACAGGACCCAGGGAGGAGAGGTAGGGCCCAGGGAGGAGGGGCAGGACCCAGGGAGGAGGGGCAGGACCCAGGGAGGAGAGGCAGGGCCTGGGTAGGAAAGGCAGGGCCCGGGCAGGAGAGGCAGGGCACAGGTAGGAGAGGCAGGGCCCAGGCAGGGGAGACAGGGCCCAGGCAGGAGATGCAGCCATGGCACTGTCTGCTCTGAGCGGTGCAGGTGGCATACTGCAGCCGAGGAAGTGACCCGGCCCCAGCTGCCCAACAAGGCGGTGTCTGGGCTGACGGATGGCAGAGGCTCCTCTCTGGCTGCTCCACTCTAGCTGGAAACACAGCTGAGGGGGACATACTGTGAACAGGAGGAGGTTCTGCAGGACTGGGAAGGAAGTGAAGACACTCCCAGTGGGAAGTTGGACCCAGAAGAGGAGAGAAATGTTTGGATGACTCATCTATCCACCCGCCCACCCACCCATCCACCATCCACCCATCCACCCATCAGCCCCCACCCGTCCATCACCCACCATCCACCCGTCCATCATCCATCATCCATCCACACCATCCATCCGTCAGCCATCAATCCATCCATCCATTATCCACTCGTGCATCCACCGGCTACACAGCTACCCAGCACCCAGCCACCTCCCCACGCATCCGTCGTCCACCCACTCATTCACCCTGCAGGAGCTGTTGTAGTTAAGAGCGAACAGTCTAAGATTATGAATGCCTAGGAATGAATCTGGTTCTGCCATTTCCTGCCCGTGTCAACCAGGGCAAAGTCCTCAACTTCCTTGAGCCTCAGCTTCCTCCTCTGTAAAATGGGGGCAATGGCAGCAGAGTCCTTGTGAGCTTTGAAAGAGTCAATTCACTCGAGTGCTTTGAAGAGAGGCCAGACGTGCACCATACAGGGGGGCTCCACTTGGCTGCCTGAATCCACCCTGCTGCCACTCACAAAGCTTCAACTCCATGCCAGGCACCGCACTGGGTGCTGGGCGATGAACAAAGCAGGCAGAGTCAGTGGCCGCGAGCATACGGCTTCTTGGAAGGGATGCCATGACCTCACTCTACAGAACAAAAAGGCAAAGGCACACATACACACACACACACGTGTGCGCACACACACACACATACATGCACACATCTGGCCAGTGGGAGATGGCAGAATCCCTTGTTCTTGTATTATTAAAATAATCCATACCCACATACGGGTTTTTATGAGCCATTCACCTGGAGAGAATCACAAGGACGCACAGAGACTGAGCTAAACACGGATACAGCAGGGACAATGCCTGTGGCTCATCGGCTTTGTGTGCTGCGGATGGTGGCTGGTGCTGTGCACGTGGGAGCTCAGAGCACCTGCAGCAGCACAGTAAGGCAGGCAATCGGCATTGCTCTCCAGTGCCGAGCTCGGTGAGCAGGCTGCGTATAGGTGTGTGCTCACCCGGGGCCCAGAGCCTGGTCTCTGAGATCATTTCCCTCCAACAGGAAGCAGATTGTCCCTGAGATCGGGGGAGGGGGCAGGGTCGAGATGAGCCAGGAACCTTTTCAAACCCCGCGACGGCGGCAGCAACGATGGAGGCATGTCACAAACACACACGGCAGCTTGCTAGGGCTCCATGGCCAGATCGGGTGCAGCTGGACATCAGAATAATTAAATGCAGGAGTGAATTATAAGCCTTGGGGGTGGGGGGACAGGAATCCACAGCTTCACACAGAGAAACGGATACGGCGGGGACTCAGGGTGGAAGGGCAGGCCTGGCTCAGGACAGGACCCTCAGGTTGGCCTGGTGAATGCAGAGGGAGTGGGGGGGAGCACCATCAGCCCTGGGCGGCTGTCAGGGTAAAGACGCGCCAGGCTGGCATCATCGGGGGCTGCCAAGTCTGGGGGACCCCGTGTTGAGAAGCAGGCCTATCTGTCTGTCCTCCAGGTGTCTCCCCGACAGGTTGGGCAGGACACAGGAGCAGCGCAGTGCCAACTGCTCCGGAGTATGAGCCTGCCTGCACCGGGTGGCCCCTGGTGTCCTCTGGCCGGGGCGGCACAGGAGGGCAGCGTCTCCCAGCTGAGAAGACACGATTGGGAGATATAAGTATCGTGCGGCTACATCAGACAGCACAAACGAGGAGCACACTGCAACAAAGCAGAGGGAGTGTCATCTTCAAAATATATCAATGTCCTCAACAACAAAGACTGGGTACATGTTCCAAGTTCAAGGACGCTGAAGAGCTAAGACCCCCGCCCCCCCAAATGCAGACTGGATCCTGCAGCAGAAAATGGGCTGATTGATAAAATTTAGATAAGGGTAGCAGATATAAGCATTCTATCAGACTGTGTAGCTGTCAGTGTTTTGTTACGACAGCTACTTAGGAAGGAAGGAGGTGTATTCCGGCTCACAGTTTGGCAGGTTCCTAGTCCAAGGTCAGGAGGTCCCAGCAGTTCAGCCATCAGGCAAGGCAGGGGGATGGCAATGGCGGAAACACACAGAGGAAGCTCACAGGCAGCGAGCCAGGGAGCAGACAGGCAGGCAGCACCCTCCTCCATGTGGTCGCTTAAAGGGGACCACACCCCCACCACCTGATCCGATCCAATCACTTTGCAGAAGCCCCGCCTTCAGACACCAGACTGCATGAAGTCTCCACCCTGGCTGAGTCCACTCACTGGGAACATGGACTCCGGGGACGGACCCAGCATTTACTGCGTGGGCCTTTGGCAGGGGTGGGGTTGGGGGGAGGAGGTACCCAGGCTAAAATCCACAGCACAGCAGAAACCAAGGGCATGAGCAGTCCAAGAAACAGAGAAAGGTGGGACCTCATTAAAGTAAACCTTTGTGCCTCACAGGACATCATCGTAACATGAGAAGACAGTCGGCAGAACCTGAGAAAACATTTGGAAATCGTTTATGTGATAAGGATCTAGTACCTGGGAACGAATAAATAATTCCTTCAGTTCAACAACACAGAAGGCCTAACCAAAGAGGGGAGAGGGATGAGCGTTCGGCGAAGTGGCCCAGACGCCGACTGGGGCATCCACGGCCCAGCTCAAGGGGTCTGGGTCTGAGGACCAGCTCTGCCCCTGACTCCAGCTTCCCACTGATGCACAGCCTGGGAGCCAGCAGGAGATAACTTCAGGGTGCGGCTCCCGTCATCTATACTGGAAGCCTGGATGGAGCTCTTGGCTCTCCGCTTTGGCCTGGGTGTCCATCCATCCCTCTCTCTGTGTGGCCCTGCATCTCCGATAAATAGTACAGTCGGGGGAGAGCTTGAACAGACATTTCCCCAGAGAAGATACGCAAAGTCAAGAAGCATGCGTGAAGGGGCTCCCCGTCTCACTCATGAGGGATCTACCCATGAAACTCCCACGAGAGCACCCTTCCTGCTCCCTAGGGAGGTTATAACGAAAACACGCGTCGCTGAGGCTGGGGGAGAACGGAGACCCTCATCCATCTCCACGAGGAACACAGGACGCCAAGAGCAAGTTCAGCAGCGCACAGAGGCAGCAGGTGCTCCCCCAGCGATGTGCCCCAGAGCACCGAAGATAGGGAAGCGAACACGGATTCCTACACGAACATTGCAGAAGCACTGCCCACACAGCTAAGAGGTGGAATCAGCCTAAGCTCCCACAGCAGATGAATGGATAAACCAAAGGTCTATGCCAGCAGTGGGGATGGAATGAGGTGCTGCTAACAGACGACAGAGGTCAACCCAGAAAACAAGACAGTCCATGGGAAGCCGCTCCCAGAGGCACTCTGTCATCTGTGTCCCTACTCGAAACCCAGAGGGACAGGAGCAGGCGGGCGCTGCTGGGCGCTAGGAGGCGGTAGGATGGGGGGACCTGGTGAAGGCGTGTGGGGCTTCCCGGTGGGATCCCGCCAGTGCTTGGTAACTGGAGCAAGGCGGTGGCTGTGCCCGTGCTTGGCGCTACCCAAACGCTTACCTCCAAGTGGCTGATTTTATGTCACGCGCTTCTCTCTCGATAAGAAAGTGCACCAGTGTTAATTTTACAGGATGTATAAATGGCACCATGGTTGGTTATATAAGAGAGCGTCCCTCTTAACAAACAGGCAGCGAAGTATTTAGGGATAAAGACATATGTTGGGTGCAAGTCACTCGCAGTGGTTGACGGATTAGAGCGAGTGAGTGAGCGAGCGAGTACACGTACACGGGCCAGTAAACTGAGCACAAAGTCAGCAGCGAGTGAATTCAGGTAACACGCTTGAGCGTTTTCTGGAATGTTCTTGGGACTGTCAGTAGGAAGTTAAAAACCGGGAGCTGCGTTTAAGAGGAAAAGCCCGAAGTGGCAGTGCTGGGCAGCTGAAGACGTGGGCACAGACAGAGGATGCGGACGGAGGACGAGCCCCGTGGGCGATGCTAAGCTTCCGCGCACCCGGACGGGGTGGGGTCTGCTCTCGGGGAAGGAAGGCACAGGAGATTACCTGTGCACATGCGCAGGCAGCGCCGGCGAGGGACGTGCCAATCAAGGGGACTTCTGCTGAAAGCTCAGAGGAGTGACTGCCTTATTCTTGTACTTTGAAAAAAAAAAAAAGTTTTAGAAATCACAAATGAAAAAAGGAGACGGGTCACGGTGGAGACAGACCTGTGATTGGCTGACACTGCCCAGGCTGACGCCCGGAAGTGTGAATACACCCACTCCACAGTCCCCGCCGCCTCTTCACCACCCCACCCCAGTTCAAACCCAGCTCGCCTGAGGTTCCTGTGGTCCCCAAATACCGAGACCACAGGGTGGGAGCCGGGGGGGAGGGTGGCCTGAGCCCTCGCTGCTCTCTGCACCCCAGAGGTGCCTCTGCCCAGCTGGGCGGAGCCTCTGCTGCAGACTCTAGTTCGTGGAGCCTTGCTGGTGGGCAGACACAGCGATGGCGCCTGTTCCTCTTCTTTGCGCTCTCGGTGGAGGAGGGCAGAGGTCGTTCCAGGACCTCCGGTGGGTGCCCACATCCACGGACGCTCAATCAATTCCCTTAGCTAAGAAGGCACGGTATTTGCATGGAACCTACACATCCGCCCACGTGTCTGCAATCATCTCCATATGACAAGGTGTCCCTAACCTGGGGCTAAGGGCTCCCTGGGTGGCTGCTCAGTGCAGACAGAGCTGCTTTTTCCCGAATATTCTGCATCAGCAGGTGGCTGAATCCACGGGTGTAGGGAGCTGAGGGCTTCATGTGTTACCACTGAGGACCGCCAACCCTCCTCAGGACACAGCCAGAGCCCACCCCACCTGCCTGTCTGGGGTCTGCCACGCTGGGACAGGAGAGGGCGGGCCTGGTGGGAGCCTCTAGGTGAGGTAGTTGTGCGTGAGTCTGCATTGATGAGCAGTGCACAGCCTGCCCCAGGCATTGACAACCCTCCAAGGGTCTGTAAAGACCCCCGGATTTCTGCAGGCAGTGCTCTGACCTCACACTCCGAGGGGACACCTGGGCACTGGCGGCACCTGCTTCCTGGGCTCCTCACCCTGGACGCCGCTTCCTCCCAGGTCAGCCTGGCTGTTCGTAGCCCCTGTGGCGTGTGCGATGCTTGAGTTTGCTGCTGAATTCCACACACACCTCTGCAAGTCGGCTCTTCCCGGGCCTGGCAGCTCTACAAGCTCCCAAGGACCCAGCCTTTTACCAGCCGCCTGCACCCCCGACAGTCCAGCCCTGCCCGGCCCCACCCACCCAGGGGACACCAGTGCCGCTCTCTGCCTGCAGTCAGGAGCTCGGGCATTTATGTAACAAGAGCAGCTCTCCAGAGAGATTTTCCTGACAGCAGAATAAAGGGTGCTGGAGAGCCATTGACAGGGAGCCCAGCCATGCTCGCACGCCTGCCGAACACGTCCTGTTGAGGACAATGCTGTGAGCCGGGCCCAGACAGCGACGGTGAAGGTGCCGCCTCCCCCACACCTGCAGGGACTCAGCTCGGGTCCTGGAGACAGCATGCAGGGCCTTGCATAAGGACAGAGAAGAGCCAGCAGACAGAGAGGCAGAGGAGGGACGGCCAGGTCATGCGATGGAGGACTACAGGAAGCAGGGGGCCTCGGTGGGGGTGGGGTTTCCGTCAGCAGCCCCTTGTGCAGCAGGGACAGGGACAGGAGCCTGAGCTGTGTCCTCCCGTGGGGAGGGCGGCCCTGGGTGAGGTCAAGGGAAGGCCGGTCAACTCCAGGGATGTGCTGGGGACCTGTGGCAGCAATAGCCAGAGAAGAGGCAGGTAAGGGTGCGGGTGCGAGGGATGCTGGGAACGCGCCCCCAAGCCCCAGTGCCAGCTGGGAGAGCAGAGCCCTCCTCCTCATGCCCCTCTGCCTTTGTTCCCGCTCCCCGATCATCCAGGGCCAGAACTTGTCGGAAGCAGGGAGCAGAGTCCCTAAACAGAAGATGGGCAGGACCACGGGCCAGTGAGAGGGTGGACGTGAAGAGGCCCCTGGTCTGCCCCCAGCGGGGAGGGGGGCCCTGCCAGGACTTCCGGGGCTGGGGACTGGACGCAGGCAGGGAGGTGGACACCATGTGGATACCCAGGCTGGGGAGCCCCAGAGAGGATCAAAGGTGATCCTTGAACCACGATAGCATCCGAAGGGGGAGCGTTTTACTCCTTGGCAAGGCCTTGGGACAGGCGGGAGAAGGGAGGAGACGCGGCGGGAGGTGATGGACCCAACAGCAGACAGAGCAGGGAATGAGATCGCAGTGCAGCCCAGAGTCGGGCCCGGGAGGAGGTCGCCCTCACGGGGGAGGGATGAGGGAACCAGGGCACACGCAGGGGTCTTCAGGTTCTGGTCTCGGGCTGCCCTCTACATGCCCCCATGACAGACCCCTGAGAAGTCACCAGCAAGGGCAAGAGGGGGATGACGGGTAGGCGGGGGCGTGTGCGGCTGGAGCGGGAGGTGGCAGTAGGAAGCGAGAACAGGCTTGCCAGCAAGGAAGGTGGACCCAGGCGTCAAGAGGGTGCTGGGGGCCTGAGCCATCAGGGAGACCCCACCAGCCTCCTATCCGCTTCAATGGCCAGAGGAAGGGTGGGGTGGCGCTCTGTGGACAGAGGTCTTTCCCAGCTTCACCCAGGAGAGCGTCATGCTTGTGTCCTTAGGGGTCCCCTTTGGACAGCCTGTTCTGTGCCCAGTGCATCACCCAGGGGACCGCCAGCAAGATCCACCCTCTGGGACAGGGACTGGCTCAGGCTCAGGCTCAGGCACGTGACCCAACTAGCGCAGTCAGGGTCCATCCTGACTGCAGAAGCTGGATCTGACAGGGAAGTTCCTTGCACCCTCTGTGGCCAAGCTGAGGACTGGAAACTCAGGAGTGGGGAGGGGGGCTGCTGATTGGTTTCCTGATGGTGTGAAAGATTATGAAGGACAGCTGATGGGGAGAACAAAAAACGGGGTCTTTGGGGGTAGGGGAGACATGCAGAGCTGGCCATAGAACCTTCCGGGGCCTGGAGGCCTCTCTGTGTTTCCTCCCGGGCCGCGTTCACCCAAGCACTTTCTCTGCACTGCTGCCGCCCTCCTTTGGCTGCAGCCAGACCCCTGGGTCCACCGCCCTGCTTGGCCTCGCCTCCTCAATTTCCAGCGGGCATCACCAGCTTCAGGACCACAAAGCCAAACTTCCAATGTCCCCTCCGCTCCTGCTTTCTGGACCGTATTCTCCATCTCTGTCCACGGATGACACGTCCTCCCTGGGTCTCAGCCCCAAATCTCGCAGTCACCCACTGTGGGGAGCAACTCGGACTATACTGTTACTGGAATTAAGACTTATTCTATGCATCTGCTCTCCCACAATATGGCGCTGAGAAGGGAGAAGCAGCTTCTACACAGCTGCCTCCAGTTCAACCAATAAACAGCAGGATCTGCTCCTGATTGGAGCAGAGCAGCATACTCGGCGTGTGGGTAGCAGAGTTGGGATTGGTGGAAGAGGACTATAAAGGAGGAGAGAGACAACATGCACCAGGAACATCTAAGGGGAACATCTATCTGAAGGAACACCTGTGCAGCCCCCGAGAGAGCCGGCCGGCGGTGTGCCGCTCCCCCGCAGAAGTGGGGAATGTGGCCAGGGGGAACCGCCCTTCCACGGAGGTGGAAGGGACGGTAGCCAACCCGGGAAGAACCAGCAGCAAACCCGGGGAGGGCCGAGCAGACAAAAGAACAGCGCAGGGTCCTGCGTCGTTCCTCCACGAAGACGGGGAGCGACAACCCATGACTCTGACTCCTCTCCTGAATCCCACCCATCCACGGGGATAATTCAAATTCCACGTCTCCTTCACCGCGCTCCTTCTCCCTCCGCCACCGCCATCCCCATCCTAGCTCACGGTGTCTGCGTCCTTGCTGTGTCTGCCCAGGCCACATCCTGACTCAGCCCCCGCTGGCTCCCTGCCACTTTAGAATGGAAGCTTGGGAGGGTCTCCCGGCCCCCGCGTGGTTTCACGCCATCCCCATCCTCCTGTCTCCACTGCACTCCAACCACTCCAGGCACACTGGTCTCCGGCACTTGGCCAGCTTCCGCCTCTCTCCCTCCCTGCTTCTCAGGCTCTGCACACACACCCCCTTCACGGTGACCCCTCCCACCGCCCTATTTGGAAACACAACCCTCGCTCCCTCTGGATGTATCCGTCTTCGCTCAACACCACGGAACATGCAAGGTGCTTTACTTATTTATTTGTTGATGGTGTCCTTGCTGTCTAGAACGGTGCCTGGCTCACAGCCGGATCCCTGAATGAATGCCTAGATCCTGTGCAGTACGCCAGCTCTCCTATCACACACGGCAAGCAGAGCTGCATTCTAGTCCTGACCTTACCCATCAAAAGGTTCTAAGACAAACAGGAAATGACCGGGGATAAAGCGGGTGCAGAAACAGAGAGGACCGGCCAAGGAGCCCAGGAAGCTCTCAACCGTGCACACTCAGGGTGGGAATGAGGACGGTGGAGATGTAGATTACGGGGGCCAAGTGAGGGAGACAACAGGGCCAAGCCAGCTCCCTCTAGAGCTAACCAGGACTGGAGGAGTGGCACCCCTCTGCAGGCAGAGCTATCCATGCTGCTCCCAGGGCTCAGGGCTGGAGTCCGAGGCCTCTGGGAGCATGGGAAGAAGGGACCGTGATGCTGGCCATGACATCAGCACGCGCTGGGGCTAGGGTGCACGTGGTCACCTTCAACTCCTGAGCCCACGAGCCACGGCGTGATCTGGCCAACGTCGGCAGCCAGAAGGGGATGCGTGGCTCAGACACAGCCGAGCAGCTGTGTCGGAGAACAGGGGCAGAAGCTGCCACCTGGGCTGTTGGCTCCGACGTTCACTACTCCAACAAGCCCCCTCCAGTGGAGCAGGCTCTGCCCCCTGCCCCAGCCAGAGGGCCCTCTGAGCAGCTCTCCACGGACGCCACCTCCCCTGGAAGGGTTCCCTGCCAGGGCCTCCTGCCCTGGCTCTCCTCCAGCACTGTGAACCACGCCCCGTCACCTCTAGGGGTGCCCCCTTCTTGGCCAGGTGCTGATGTGGGAGGCCCTGGCGGTGTGGGCCCAGGCCTTCTCCCCTTCCCTGGCTCCCTCCCTCCTCACCACGCTGCAGCACCTACACAGCTGCAGACGACTCCCACGTCTCCGTCTCTGCCCTGTGCTCCTCCAGGGCACCCGCTCCTCCACGCACACCTCCTCTAAGACAAACCAGAAGCTGCTCAGGCTCCATGCGACCCTGGACTCCGCCAACCCGGCCCTCAACCGCCACTCTCCTCCACCCCACCACACTGGCCAGATGCGAGGTCACCCCAACACCTCTGCTTCCGTACGGTCGGCACCCCTGTCCGAGTCCTGTGCATTCCCCAGCACTGCTCACCCCACGTCTTTTCCCTCTACCTCCGCCTCGGAGCTGGACCACCATCTGGTCTTCTCCCTCTACCTCCGCCTCGGAGCTGGACCACCATCCGGTCTTCTCTGCCCTCAGCAGAGCCACCTCACTGGGACTCCCCACCTCCTCCTTCCTCTCCCCAGGCCACTCTGCACACAGCCCCGAGAAATGGCTGTGTTCATGTGGAGTCTTCTCACCAAACCCCCCAACCTGGCCTCACCGTTTTAGGGGTACAGACCTGCACTGACCAATGTGGCTGCCATCACCCACATGCGACCACTTACATTTAATTACAGTAAACCCACAAGTCCAGTTCCTTAGCCACACTGGCCATGCTGCAAGTGCTCAGTCACGACGCACGACCAGCGGCTGAGATCAGACAGCAGAGAGCCAGCACTCCCACCACACAGGAAGCTACGCTGGGTGCCACGGGTGCAGCCTGAACAACCTCTGCTGTCCCCCACGCCCACACGAAGTGGCTCCTGCTCACTTCTCCAACCCATCCATGCCACCCTGCTGCCAATCGCACTGGTCCAGCTTCACTGACTGGCAAACTCTCCCCAAAACCACGAGCATTTTGTACACGCTGTTCCCCTGACTTGGGTCACTCTTCTCTCCCCTATTAGACTAGCTGCATCCTTTTCATCCTCAGACCTCAGCTGGGGGTGGTGGTGTGTGGATGGGTGGGTGGATGGATAGATGATTGATGGATGGATGAGTAGATGGACAGATGGATGGATGGATGAGTGGATGGATGGATGAGTGGATAGATGGATGGATGAGTGGATAGATGGATGGATGAGTGGATGGATGGATGGATGGATGGATGAGTGGATAGATGGATGGATGAGTGGATGGATGATGGATGAGTGGATGGATGGACAGATGCATGGATGGATGGATGGAATGATGGATGGATAGGTGGATGGATGGATGGATGGATGAGTGGATAGATGGATGGATGAGTGGATGGATGGATGGATGGATGAGTGGATGGACAGGTGCATGGATGGATGAGTGGATGGATGAGTGGGTGGATGGAGGGATGGATTGAATGATGGATGGATGGATAAATGGATGAGTAGATGGTTGGGTAAGCAGGTGGATGAATAGAGGCAGTAGTAGATTTGGCTACTGCCCCGGGAGTTTAATCTTCTGCAAAGTCTTTGAGAAGGAGTCCTTCCCCCTGATGCCACTCACACCCCACCCATCTAACTCCCCCACTTCAGTGCTAGGCCACCTTCCAATAGCCAGGTAACTGTGTGAACCAGAGAAGGGACCGTGCCAGCTGCAGGTTTCTCTCTAGGGTGATGGCAATTTCCTGGCAACTTATACAGCAGCCTCCTGTCTGACTTGGTTCCCACAGAGCCTGAGGCCTCAAGAACACACTGGGACAGAGAGTGGGCTTTTTTCAGGGTAATGAATCAATGGTGTGCATCAGCATCAGTGGGCTGGAGATCCCACACAGTGCCACAGGGAGTCTCGAAGACCCAGACTCAGCGGCAAGTGCTCCAGGCCTTCCTCACACAGAAGGGCTTTCTGCTGGTCCATATGGCATCTGTCACCTGTCCACAGCTACACCAGGAGAACAAAATGGTGCCCCTCCCCTTCAAGTCAGAAACAAGGCTAGGCTGTCAGGTAAGATCCTTCCAACTCACAAAGAAGGCCTGGCCTGTTCCTGGTGATGTTTATGCTTGCAAAGTGGACACCAGTCGTACCGCGGCCACCTCAGGGTGGTCAAAATGTGACTCCAGGGGCCAACGTTACAGGGGGACCTGAACCCAGGGAGGTCTTGCCACGTGCGTTTCTGGAGAAGCACATGGAAGGCGGGCTTAGCCGTGAGCTGCTGTGGAGAGTGGGCTGGCAGGTCCTCCACAGACTGAGTGGGGGCCACCCTCGGGATGAGGCAAGTGCACCCCAAAATGCATCTGCACCCCAAAGTGCACCTGCACAGCAGCCCCCAGCAGCCAAGCGGCCGTCCGACGGGCAAGCAGGCATGGTCCAGGCAGAGGAGGGAAAGTCGCCCAGAGGGAAGGGTGCTGTGGCCGCACCTGGGAGCCTCGATGTTTCCAGGCAAAGTCACGGGTGTGGTCCCGGAGAGGGGGCGGGTGCGTGGGGGCAGGGAAGCATGGGTTCCGCTTGGGCAGGGCGAGTGCTGGAGCCGATGGTGGGGATGGAGCAGGACGGCGTGGAGGCTGAGTGCCACTGGGCTGAGCACAGTGACCGCGGTCGTTTAACATTTCACGTGTTTTATCACAACAACAAAATCAAAAAGGGAATCGCTCTCTAAAAGGGATTTCCACGGCCAGCGCCCAGAGCAGCAGGTCAGACTTCCATGGTGGGAAGACGGGCTGGCCACGAGGGCCGGGTGGGCTCAGCCCCCCTGAAGCGCGGCGGGGGTGGGGGGCTCAGCACACGGCTGCTGCCCGCCAACCATCCTGGGATGCTCTTCCTGGGCTGTGGGTGCCTTTGCTGTCTGAGGTGGATGACCAAGGCACCCTCAGCCACTCCGGCCCCGGGCAGAGCAGGACAGGGGAGGCGGGAGCCTGAGCCGAGGCACCCATCTGGAAACCAGGCAGGGTGGTGAGGTGAGGGCGGCCACGGTACTCTCCTCCATCCCTGGCTTGTTCAACTTGCCCTCAGGCAGCTCCCAATGCAGCTTCCAGAATATTCCGACACAGGCCGACTGTGTGGGTACAGGAAGTGCCCCCATTCCTTCACGGACAAACCAGCGCCATCAGTCCTGTAGCCACAGCTGCTCCGTACTGAGGTCTGAGCTCCGGCCTCCCGCCATCACTGTGTGTGGCCCTCTGACTCCCGGAGGGCAGGTGCCATCCCCCACTTCTCCAATGGGGAGACACAGGCTCAGAGTGGCCCTGAGCTAGCCTCTCACCGCTGGCTGCTGGCTGAGCTCACGGCGCATCCTGCCTGCACCCCTTCCCTCCCAGCCCCCTGGCCACATGCCTGCTCCTGGGCAGTCTGCCTCTGCTGTCTGCCACTTCCAAGACCCCCTGTCCCACGAGGCCCTTGGTTTCCCCAAGCGCTCAGGGTGCAGGGCCATGGAAACTGCATTTTTACAACTCCCGTGAGACTCTAACAAACGTGAACGCGAATCAGAGGAACGCCACCACAGTGCTGGGCTCGTGGGCCCCTCCGGGAGCTGTCATCAGGGCTGTGTGTGTATGCCCCCATACACACCCCAGTTCACAAATGCAAGGAGAGCCCGCACTGCCCCCTCGGCTCCCCTGTGAGCTGGAGCTGGGAGACAGCAGCGCCCATGCCCCCCCCCCCCTCCCAGTCACAGCAGCCAAGACCCGGGACGGGACGGGGGGTTGGCCAAGGGTACCCACCCCAGCTCAGCCCGCGCCTCTTCCACCCTCTCCTCCCACGTGAAGCCCGCTGTGACAGCCTGGCCTCAGCACCCTGCCACCCCTCCTCTCGAGTTCCCGTGTGTGGCCCATACACCGGGAGCCTGCCAGGAATGCATGTTCCCAGGCCCGCTCCAGTGCTGCTCCGTCAGTCCCCACAACGCACTCACTTCCGAGGAACCCCCCTGGCTGTAACTACGGTGTGCTCGGGGTCCCGGCCCCTCCACATGTGAGCGGGGGCCAGGCCTCAGTGCCCTGGGGAGCAAGGAGGAAGGTGAGCTCCCGTCAGGGCCATCAGAGTGTGCCATGCAACAGGACCCCACTGCGGTGGGAGAGGAACGAGCCCCCACCCCACTCAGTCCCGTGGACGCGGCCCCCACGTGCCCTCGCCAGGAGAGGTTCCTGCCTTCCACCCTCTGAGTCCACGCCCCTGGCCTCACTCTTGCCTCTGGAGCCACACCAGGAACCTCCCTGGTACAGACCAGGAAGCCACAGACAGGCCCCATGTGCTGGCCTCCTGGGGGCTCCGTCTGTACCACGGGTGCCCCGAGTGACCCTGGTGATGGCCATCCAGCACACGACGGACTCGGCATCGGTGCCCTGGGAAAACAGAGCTGAGAGAGATGAGGACGCCCTGACGGGGCTGACAGGGAGAGCGAGCTCGGGCGGAGATGTTCAGGAGAAACCTGGACAGAGCAGCAGCCCAGTTCATGGGCAAAGGGGTCAGCTAGGGGGGTAGGAGGCAGGGGGGAGGGGACTGGGGATGAAGAAGACCGTGAAGAAACCGCCAGGGACCAGAGATGGCACCTGGCAGGGAGAGAAGCAGTGGGACAGGGTAGCCCCTGGGTACAGCCGGCCTCTGTCCATCAGGTGACTCGGGTTCCCGGCTAGGGCAGGGTGGGGTCAGGAGCTGGGCACAGGGACATCTGGAGCCCACCTGCCCAGCTCTCCTCATCCCTGAGCCCCAAGTGGATGCTCTCTCTCTCTCCCCTCCTCCCTGGGTGGAGCCGGCAGAGGCCACGCCTTCCCTGGGCAGCTCCAGAATGCCACCCAAACGCCTCACTGTGGCATTCAAGGCCTTTCAGCACTGAGCCCCGCCCGTGCCCAACCTCTGCCGGCTCCACACGCCACCCAGGTGCAGCGGCCATTCACGGGCTGAAGGCACTGGGCAGAGAGGTGAGGGCCCAGGCCCCGCCCTCAGCTCCCATCCCAGCAGACATAGGACAAGCCTGATGATCAGAGCAGCTGCACCCATCAGGGCGACGTGCTGGTGTGGCGGCTCTAGGGCGTTTCACAACAGAGACCCCAGGGACAAGAGTCCAGCCCTGGGACGACCCACAGAGGGGCCAGCGAGCACCCAGGCCCTGGGGCTGGAACAAGCTGGGCCACGGAGGCTGCAGGGAGCGAGCGGGAGCAGGGTGGGGCGGGCACCCCGGCACAGTCTTGGCATTTTTCCAGGAGGGAGAGGAAGTCACTGAAGGTTTGATTTGGGAGGAATCCTCACTCCACGCGATCTGACTGACATTCATAAAAGACAACCCTGACCGCTTCCATCTGGAGAACAGGCTGGGGCGGGGAAGCAGGCAGGAGGGGTGCAATGGTGAGGCTGGAAGAGGGGGCACGTGTCTTCCCAGGAGCAGTGTCTTTCACACCCCGGGCCTCTGTGGGTGCCGACCACTGACCCTCCAAACAGCCCACAGGGGGCTCGCCTGGGTGCCTTGGCGTCGCCCCCCTGCCCCCAGCCCAACCACAACCCTTTGCCGCCCCTTCCTCTGGCCTCCTGCGGAGCGGGCTCCTCCCTCTGCCTTGGTCCACATCTCTTTACCGCTGCAGTAAGTCAAGACCCCTGGCCCCTGGAGCCAAGCAGAGCAGGGCCCTGAGAAGGGGGCTGAAGCTTCCCAAACCTCGGCTGCCTCACCAGGGAGATGGGAACACAGGACCCTCAACCAGTGTGCCTATGTGGGAGGTTTAGGACAGACTCCCGGCATAGGTGGGGGGGAGACCACCAGGGTGGAGAAAGCCGTACCAGCAGAGGAAGCAAGTGAGGAGGGTGACCACAGGCAGAGCCCTCTCAGGCCTGCTGCCGCCGGGGGCACATGGCAGCTCAGAGGGGCACAGCCCAGGGACGTGCACCCGCCAGGCACGGCCGCAGGGACCCCATTGGAGGGGAGGTCACCTCCCAGGCGTTCTCAGCTCTCTGCAGGTGCTGGCCAGGTGGCCGTAGGAGCCTGCAGGGAGCAGCATCAGGGCTCGACGCGGGGGCGGGGGGTGAAAGCACAGCACAGCTGGGGGGAAGGGGTGGCCCCCTAAATCATGCACCTTCCTCACACAGGGCTGCTCTGGGAAGAGGGGGTGGGAAGACCAAGCGTCTCCTCTGGTCCCGCCTCTGTGGGGGCGTGTGCTCCCTGCGCACAGGAGGGACCGGCTGGCGGAAGGAACACCCACGACACTTTCCAACAGGCCACTGCTAGGCAAGGTGGCAAATGTATCCCCTAGAGGGTAAAAAGAACCATCACCCCCTTTCACAGATGAGGAGCCAGGGCAGGGCCATGGGGGTTTCGATCCACAGCTGCGCGGCCCTGCACTGACACCTTGCGTCCTGCTGTGCCGGGTGCCTGCCCTCTCTGGGGTACAAACTTGGCTCAGGCTCCTTGGAAGCCCCCAGCCCTGCCCTGCGGTGATCGCCCCCAACAGCCAGCAGTGGCGTCTGCAGCCCCCAACACCCCACATGGCGTCCCCCAGGCTCCGGGCGGGGCGGCGACTTACCCACAAGGCCAGTGCTCCCTCCTGCAGCCCTGGGTGCCTGTGGGGCCCCGTGGTCATGGGACTCTGCTTCCCGGCTCTGCACCTCCCGCCCACGGGGACTTAGGGCCTAATCCTATTCACCAAGTGCGCCTCGAGCTTGGGCCGTCACTGGTTTGTGCTCAGAGGGAAGCGAGATGACAAGATCTCGGGGAGCACAAGAGCACCGGTAGAGGCCTCGGCCCCCGTGCGGGCAGGGGCTGCACAGAGCTGCCCGCCCCATCCCTGCCTGCACCTCCGCTCCTCCAGCCACTCCCGCCTCGGGAAAAGGCAAGTGCCTGCCCGGTGCCCAGGCCAGGGACCCCAAACTCATCAGCACACCGCGCCTCCTCCACTCCATCACCCACATCCGAGCTGCTGCCAAATCCCACCTCTGCTCCTCGCTGCTGTCCCTGCCGCTGCCGCTGCCCCTGCCCCGGCCGAGCCGCTAGCACCTCCTGCCTGGGTGACCACGCTGGCTGTCTTGGCCTTCCCCACGCACCCCAAATCTTACTGTCAGAACTTTCCAGAAGGCAAACTGAATCACTTTTTTTTTTTTTTTTTTGACAAGCAGAGTTGAGAGAGAGAGAGAGAGAGAGGTCTTCCTTTTTCTGTTGGTTCACCCCCAAATGTCCACTACGGCCGGTGCACTGCTCCAATCCAAAGCCAGGAGCCAGGCGCTTTCTCCTGGTCTCCCATGGGGTGCAGGGCCCAAGCACCTGGGCCATCCTCCACTGTCTTCCTGGGCCATAGCAGAGAGCTGGCCTGGAAGAGGGGCAACCGGGACAGAATCCAGCGCCCTGACAGGGACTAGAACCCGGTGTGCCGGCGCCGCAGGTGGAGGATTAGCCTAGTGAGCCACGGCGCCGGCCTAAACTGAATCACCTTCAACACTGCCCTCCGGCTCCCTGGCCCCTGCCTCACTCCCGGGGTTCTGGCCAGACCTTTGGCGTAAGCTGAGCCCCGTCGACAACCCTCCCCCCCCCCCCCCCCCCGCCCCGAGCTCACTCACTCTTCCTCACCCTCCGGGCCTCCTCTCCCTTTCTAAGCCGGAAGGGATGGGGCACAGCCCCTCGTGGCCATCCAGCCACTCTCCTGGGAGCCTCTTCCCGCCCCAGCTGCCTTTCCAGAGGGCCCTGCCCTCTCTCCCGCACCTCCGCGCAGGAGCTCCGTGCCCCGTTACCTGGGCTCGCCTCCCTTCTACCTTTTGCTTGTGTCACAGTCACCTGGGCCAGCTCCGGGCAGAGCAGAGCAGAGCAGAGCAGGCCCAGGTGCCGTATTCCCAGGCAGTGCCTCGAGATCCTGGCCTGGCTCTGAGCACAACCCCGAGTCCTGGAGGTGCACCTGCACTTCCCAGCCCTGCCAGGGGCACAATCTGCCACCCCCGCTGCCCTGTGGCTACGCCCTGGGACGCCCAGCACGTCCTTGCTGGATTCTCCCCGCAGGCTGGGAGAGGCCGACTCATGGGTGAGCAGACTTGGGAGCCAAATTAGCCCAACAGCAGCAAGCCCGGGATGAGCCAGAGAGAAAATGAGATTCAAGAGTGGATCAAAGTCATGGGGGCTGGGGACATGAAGTACAGATCCGTGGGGGCCTGCCGGCTGCGGTTTACCCAAGAAAGCTCTGTGGAGGGTTAGTCGGAGTCGGCAGCGAGACACAGCTGCTTTGATCAGTTGAAGGAACCCAAATGGAAATGAGGCTGCCTTAGAAGCCGCGGACTACCCAGCCGAGCACCCCTCTTGGCTGCAGTGTGATATTTGACTCCCTCCTTTCCGAGAGACACTGACAGGCAGCTGTCACTCACAGGGAACGACAGACGGCAGTTTGAGGGTGGCAGGTGTTGCAGGGGGTGGGGGTGTTGGGCCGTGGGAGGTCAGTGTCGACGTTAGCTCTGAGATCACGCGAGGACTCCTGCGTGGAGAAGGCCTGGACTCTGCAGGCTGCTCCACAGGGCTCAGCTCCCATCACCGGGCAGCAGCTGCAGCCAGAAAGAATGGACACGGTGCCACACGAGACGGGGGCTTCCCCATCACCGCGGGCACCCGAGCAGCACCGGCTGCCCCAAGGTAGGGAAAGAGTGCATCCGATGTGTGCAAGGCTCCAAGGTGGGGCCTTCTCAGAGCCTGCGTTTCTGAAGCCGCCACACACGGATCCCTTGGGCTCAGCGGGTCTGCTCCCGACCACAGCTTCAGCCTGAAATCCCAGCTCCCGGGATGGCCTTCTGTGCGGGGCAGCCAGGTCCGGCGGTCAGCTACGGGGGCCCTGAGATTGCTTTTACAGGAAGTCCCCACGTGGTGCCGACGCAGCTGCCCAGGGCCTCCGGCCTCCGCACTGGGGATGCGGCTGTCTGAGGTGGCTTCTTGTTTGTACGGCCTGGGATTCTGGGACCCCTGCTTCCCTCCCCCGGAGGGGCAGGGCTGGGGGTGGGGGAGATGCCTGAGGAGTTCCAAGCCTCCCTTCTTCACACCTGGAAGCTGCTGGTGGAGCAGGGGGTTGAAGTTAGCAAAGACAGCCCCAAGGGCCCGGCGGGCCTCAGGGGAGCCCCCTCCCCTGCAGGAAAGCCTACCTCCCTAAAGGTGCCAGGATGCACGATTTCATGAATTCCCATGGGGAAAACCACCCTGTAGCTTGTGCGGTAGGCCCAGGGTAAGATTTATGCAGATGCCCGCGTGTGCAGGCCAGAACGCCTCACAGCAAACCACTCTGATCACGCGAGGCAGCCAAGCACCGCTCCCGCAAGGTGCTGGGGGCCGGCAGCCTTCCTGGGGGTGCCTGCCGGTCATGCACCTTCCCCAGTGAGAGCCACGTAGCTGGGCTCTGCCAACAGAGCACCGTGAACACATACACCACGCCAAACACAGCTCAGTCCCCGCGCTCCCCTGCCTGGCGGGCACCCCAGCCTGCGACCCTGGAAGCAAGGTGCACACAAAACCACGGGGCTGGGAGAGGCTCCTGCGCTGGGTCTAGCACGACAGCTGAAGAAAGGAACAAGGAAGGCCGGGCAGGTGCAGCGGGGTCTGGCTGAGGGCGGCTGGAGCGGGCTCCGGGAAGCCCAGGTGTCTTCCATCTCCTGCGCCTTCTGGGATCGGCAGCCCAGCGGCCGTGTCCACAGCTCGGCTTCCCCCGCGGCCCAGGCCATGTGGCTTCATTGCCCCTCGTGCCGTCCTCAGTCCCCGAGAGTGGCCGCCTGGCGCGGGCCCAGGGCGCAGTCACTGTGTGTCAGAGCTCTGCGGACTGCTGGCCGCTGGGCAGTGACCTGCCCGGCGCTGCGGAACGAGATTTTTGGGGTCATAAGTTTTTATTAAAGGTCACTAACAGATTTACGGACAGTGCTGTAAAACGACACTTGTTTTTTATTCGCACAAATCCGACTGCTTGATAGAAAGTTCTTGGGCTGGAGCAAAGCCCAGGGGCCTCCTCTGACTACAGAGCCGCCTTTGATTCGAGTTCCCACAACCCACAGGGGATCAGCGCTGCAATGCCCAGGGCTCCGGCGGCCGGGGGGAGGAGGAGGGCGTCCCCTGATTATCCGGAGCCCCTGGTTGGGACCTGCAGGGACACCGCGGGGCCCGGCGTGGCTCCTGCCTCATGCCTGTGCTGGCTGGACGACCTGGGCCAGTTGTTTCTCCACCCAGAGCCTCAGTTTCCACCTCTGGAAAATGGGGGTAGCTGTAAAGGTTAAGACATGGTCACTGGGGGCAGGCGTCGTGGCACTGAGGGTTAAGCTGCCGCTTGGGACCCCTGTGTCCTGCATCAGAGTGCCAGTCGCTCTGCTTCTGATCCAGCTCTCTGCCGATACACCTGGGAAGGCGGCGGAAGGTGGCCCGAGTGCCTGGGCCCCTGGCACCCGCATGGGAGATTCAGATGGAGTTCTGGGTTCCTGGTTTGGCCTGGCCCAGCCGTGGCTGCTGTGGGCACTTGGGGAGTGAAGCAGTGGGTGGAAGATGTCTCTGTCTCTCCCCCCCACCCCCCGCTGTGTTCCCTTGGAAGCCTCAGACGGGAGTCCCTTGCAGTCCTGAGAAGCTGCCCACCGTCCACGCAGAATCTCACCTAACCCACCTGTCACGACCACACGTACCCGGGCGACTCGGTGGCTTAAGGATGCTGGCCCAGCCGGGGGCCTGTGCCGTGTGCAGTGGTCAGGGCTCTTTGGCAGCCACTCACTTACACTCTGGCTTGCACTGGGTGTACGGGGCTCCGTCTGCTTTCCCGCCATTCGGTTCCTGATGAGGGTTTCAGGCAGGAAGACCACACGGGCGCTGGGGGATGGGATCTGTCACGGTGCACGCTGCGTGGGCATGGCAAGCACACACGGAGCATACGTGAGCGTCTGGCCTCCAGGTCTGAGCACCTGGCGCCCTCTGTGCCCCTGCTGGCTCCTCCCATCCCCTCTGGAGGGGCCTGACCCTTCCAGCACGTTCCACTCACTGCAGTGTCCTCGGAACCCAGCCGTGCCGCGCCAGGGGCCTGGGTCACACGTGTCTCCCGTCATGGCCACGGCACGTCCACGGGCGAGTGCATCAGGGCACAGACGTTCTCAGCCCTAACAAATGTGACGCTCTGGTGCCCACCCGACAGGCAGAGCAGCACACAGCCAGGGCGCCTCCCGTCCGCCCTGGCCTGCCCTCTCTCACACCAACTCTCCCCAGTCCACATCTCGGCCTCCACCCCAGATGGGGTGCTCAGCGGCCTCTGAGTTTGCTGTGCAGCACAGCAAGGCCTGGGGACCTGCATGCCCCTCCCCACTCCCAGCTCCTTCCGTGGCGCACTCTGGCCACGCAGGCCTCCCTTCCGCTGTGCCCCAGGGCCTTTGCACATGCTGCGCTGTCAGCCTGCAATGCCTTCCCCCACTCCTTTTCTTGTGGCCACAATGTGACTTTCCAGGGCTTGGCCCGTGCGTGGGGCAGCGTGGCAGAGGCGGGTCCCCCTTTGCCCTCAGAGCAGCACCAGCGATCCCCCCATGGGCTGATCACGTTGGCGCCGCTGCATGTGCAATGTGTGCATTGACCGCCTGTCTCCCACACGGGTTCCACGAGGCCAGGGGTGGAAGTGTTGCGTTTCGTGGTGGACTGAACCCTTGGCACGGAGCCTGCACTTTCTCAGCTCAAGGAAGGAAGGAGATAGGTAGAGGAGGAGGGAAGAGAGGAGGAGGGGGAGTGGAGGACCCTCCCCAGTTCCCCTTTTTAGCCCCCAGCCCCCTGTAACACCAGGGAAGGGGTGCTACACAGCCCCGAGGAGCCCTGTGGCCAGCCCTGGTGGTCTAGCCTCTGACCCTTAGTGCGAGGAGCTCTCCCCTCCCACCTCCCCAGCCACACATTAGGCAGTCAGGTTGCATCGCCGGTCCCCTGAGGGGTGGGGCCGAGGGGAGGGGCGGGGCCACACCCCCAGGGTGAGGACGGAGCTGGTGGCAGCCGCCTATGGGGGACAAGCTGACTCCCGGCGCCGGGCACCCAGTGGTAACGCCAAAGAGATTTCTACAATGAACCGAACGCCCTCGGCCCCTGGAGCCCGACCCTAAAAGTGAGCACTACGGGTGTGCAGAGACCTGACCGTGAAGCAGTTCCCCGAGACGCTTTCCATAATAAAGCAACAAGCTATCCCTGGATCCAAATGAAGGACAGACTGGGCCTCCAGACGCCGCGGCACACGCCTAGGAGCGCGGCAAGGACCCAGACCGCGCGCTGCCCGACGCCCCCGCTGCACGGCTGGGCAGCTGCTGGGCACACGGCGCCCCCTGGCGGCGCGACCGGCGGCTGCGCTCCGAGACCTGCGGCAGAGCAGCGGACCCTGGCGGCCGGGGACACCCGCACCGGGCGTCCAGGGCGGCGCGCTCGGACCTGCAGCCTTGGAAGCAGCCGCGCCGGTCCTCAGCGGCGAGCGGTGGACGCGGGGTCCCTCCAGACACCGAAGCGGAAAGGCGGCAGCGGCCGCGAGAGCGCGGGCAGCCGGAGGGCTGAGCCGGGCAGCGCACGGACGCCACCAAGTATCCGTCCACACCCGCAGGGCGCACGAGGCCTCGATGGGCCCCCGCAGACCAAGGTGGGCGTTGGGGGAGGGGCCTACAGGGACCCTCCGCGCCCACCTCTGGAGCTCGAAAAAGCCAGGTTCCAAAGAAAGGACGTCACAGCTAGGAATTTTGGAGGGAGAAACATGTGACGTCAGAACTCAGAATGACGTCAGAGGCGGCTGTTTTATCAGGCCCCGTACTCAGCACTTTCCAATCAGTCTCCAAGCAGGGATCTGAGCGGCCTCGGGTTTGGTATCTGCGGCCAGCGATGGCCCTGCCCTTCCTCTGGGCACTGCTACTCAAACGCGTAGCTGCCGCTCTCAGTCTGAGCGGAAACTGCGCAGGGCTTCGCGCGGCCAGAGCGCAGTCCCTGGACCCGCAGGCGCCCGCCATGGAACGCGCAGGCCCACACCCAGCGTGGCCCCGGCTCTCACCTGGGAACCAGAGGTGCCGCTGCGGTCCCCGATTGCAGGGGAGGCGAGGAGAGAGAAAGGGGTGGCTGCGCGGGCGGCTCAGGTGCAGGTCTCGCTCCCCAGCCGGGTCCGGAGCCGAACGGGAGTGGACGATGGAGGTGGCAGAGAGCACGCACGCGCGAGCCTCCTCCCCCCCTCAGGTGTGCTGAGAGCTCCTGGGGGCGGGGACCGAACCTGTGCTCCCAGGGGCAGGTGCACCTGGATCCCCGCTGCCCCTACCTGCTCCGGTGTGATCCAGTTAGCTGGGCTGAGGCCCTGCGAGGAGGGAACAGCTCCAGCTTGCGCTCCGTCGAATCCTCAAAGCGCCCCTCGCTAGGTTCCCAGCCCAGGATGACGGAGACGCCTGAACCATCTTCCCGCCGGCGAGGCCAGGGCACAGGCTGCGGCCCCCGCGGCCACACAGCGCGCGTGAAGGCAGTCGGCTGCTGCCCGTCAGGTGCCTCATCCGCGGCTTTCGATTTAGCCGGATGCCGAACGTCCTGGTGGGCCTGCAGCTTCGGGGGCCTTTCGCACCGGTCTTAGGGAATCGTCCACATTCTGCTGCCGACCCCTGAAGCCCGGTGCAGCCCCTGACCCTGGATCGCGGAGGGCCGGCTAGGCCCCGCCTGGGCTGGGACGTGCGGGAACCGTGAGCTAATACGCGTCTGCTGGTTTCCATCATCTGCGGCCATGGACAGCCCACGCGCCACCCTGGACGCAAGTCCGCGTGGGGCAGCAGCCAAGTGCCTCCAGCAGAAGGGGCGAGCGCAGGCTCGCAGCCTCACACACGGGCACCGCGAGGTCCAGGCAAACGCGCGCGCACACGGCAGTGAGGGGTGGAAGACCCAAGCGGGGGTTGGGAAAATTCACATCTGGCGCTTCGGGCTCCTGAGGACACGCTTCAGGTGCCTCCAAGAAGCCAATCCCGAGTTGCCGGCCGGCCGGCCTGTGAGAGGGCAGCACGGGCTGTGGTCACGAAGCCGAGGACTCGGGGACTCTGGTGCTGTCTCATTTCCTCGGGTCGTGGTCAGCGCGTGGTGCGGGGATATGAACAGCGCCGGCTCCACATCGCGCGTTGCTGTTTGTTCCCGCATCTGCGACTGCGTCTTGCCCTTAGCAGGTGCACAGGAAACACAGCAGACGCCGTGCCCCGAGGGCACCTGTCGCACCCTGACCCGCATCTTGCGGACACTCAGATCCCCCAGACTGCCGCTGCTCAGCCACCGACGTGCTCTGTGGCCCCGTCCTGGCTCGGCTCTGCCGGATATAAAAGGCGCTGACAGCATTAGAAAACAGGACAGAAACCGTCCTGTCCCTTTAAGTCTCTGGTTGCTGACCCCTGCTCTATCGGAACTGTCCCGCCTCCATCCAGCAACCTGTCACGTGTCTCCCTGGTGCTCAAGGCCCAGGGGTGGGCACATGACCCGGGCCGGCCAATGGCAGACGCTCAGCCATCTGTCCACAGGTCATGGATTGGTCTCCGGGGAGGGACATGAGCTATGCTGGGCCAATCCCAGGTCTTCCATGAGATCTTGACTGATGCTTGCCTCCATTTACTGGCTCTTGCATCCTGACCCACCCCCGGGCCTTGCTGGGAGTGGCTAGGAAGGCTTCTCTTCGATGGAGGTGGTGCAAAGACCCAGGTCCAGCTCTGAGGTCTATAACACACGATGACCACGGCCAGACCCCACCAGCGTCACACTGACAACCAAGTCTGATCAGTGCTGTGGGCCCACCATGCTCTGGGTGTCCCCAGGGTCTCCAGTGCTCTGGGGGGTGACCAGGATTAGAGAAGCTAATTAGGATGCAGCCCCCATGACTGAACCACACCATCTTACACAAAGAAGCAGGGAGACAGGAGGACACTCAGACATGCCCACCTGCCACGCACTACCCTTGGCCGCTCTGGGCTCTGCCACAAAAGGCCATCCCCAGGGGCCCAAGCAGAGCCTCCAGAGGCATGGGCCAGCGTGGAGTTGGGTCAGCGGCAGCAGGAAGTGGACCCACGATGGAGTTCGTGGCAACAGGTGCCAACAGTGCTCTCTCTCCACTGGAAGGCTAACTTGGGACAAGGATGGAAGTGACAGGACGGCTTCAAGTCCTGTGGATGGTGGGGCGAAGATGGCCCGTGACTCACACAGGCCCTACTGGGGGCTGCACGGGGTGGGGTGGGGATTGACAAAGCCAGGGACATCAGACCTGAAGGCGCCAGGCTGGGGGCCAGGAGTCAGTGCCAGGTGCACATCTCAATATGCCTTACTGGGCCATCGCCCTTGGCCATCCCGAGCCTCTCCGAGCGGCCTGGTGCTGGGGGCACAGGGCTGCCAGAGCTGGGTCTAAGAGTCGCCTTTGCCACTGTGGGTTCTGTGGAAGCTGCCTCCCTGCACCTCCGTTTTCTCGTCTGTGCAGTGAGAACAACGTCTGTTTCGTGGAGTTGTTAGTAAAATAACAACACCTTCCCTCGAAATAAAGTGAGTCAAGGTTTTATAAACGTGGGAATGTCCTGGGCCTGCAAAATTAAAACTAAGCGAAATGGAACATTGCGGTGAGTCAGCGTGGCCCTGCCATGTACTCGAGCAAACACAGCGGAAAGCCACACCGCCCCTGGCGTCAGCGTCCAGGGAGAAAGGCCACGAAACACGACGAGGGAGGGGCTGGCTTTGTAGCGGGCTCTCCCAGCTCTGCCCACCCTCCTCCTCATCTTGCCGTGGGCCAGCACCAGCCTGGGCTTGGTTGCCGGGAGACCACGTGGAGGATGCCCTCGGCATGGGTCCCTCACCTCAGCCGTGCGCTCAGCGGTGGGCTCACGTGGGCAGGACCCAGGGCCTGGCCACAGTGGCCACTCACTGAGTGTGCTGCACACAGGGGAGAGGAAGGATGCCCTTGGGGGAGCAGAGACTCCTGCAGAGACCAAACCGAAGGGAGCTGCCAGGCACCTGCGCGTGCACGGCCCAGGGAGAGGCTTCTACCTCCAACCCAGGGCAGGGCAGACCCGAAGGCACTGGGAGCTAAGGAGCCACACCAGTGCCATTCGCGTCCAAACGGGACCCTCCTCTGCCAGCGGTAGCGAGTGAAACCCCAGCTGCGCCTCTGCTCACCCTCTGGGACTGACAAAGACAAGGACAGACCCCTCATTCTCTCTGAGGAGGTCTGTGGGGAGCAACTCGGACTAGACTAAGTTACTGGAATTAAGACTTATTCTATGCATCTGCTCTCCCACAATATGGTGCTGGGAGAGGAGAAAACAGCTTCTACGCAGCTGCCTCTTGCCTACTTGAGTGATGACCTCCAGGAGCTGGTCCTGCTCCTGATTGGAGGAGAGCAGCGTACTCGGCGTGTGGGTAGCAGAGTTGGGATTGGTGGAGGAGGACTATAAAGGAGGAGAGAGACGGCATGCACGAGGAACATCTAAGGGGAACATCTAAGAGGAACACCTGTGCAGCCCCCGAGAGAGCCGGCCGGCGGTGTGCCGCTCCCCCGCGGAAGTGGGGAAAGTGGCAGGGGGAACCGCCCTTCCACGGAGGTGGAAGGGATGGTAGCCAACCCGGGAAGAACCAGCAGCAAACCCGGGGAGGGCCGAGCAGACAAAAGAACAGCGCAGGGTCCTGTGTCGTTCCTCCGTGAAGAGGGGGAGCGACAGAGGTCCCTTTGAGATCAGCAAGAGGCACCACACGCGGTCCCCTGGGCCAGCAGCCCTTGTTGCAGAAGGGGGCACTGGCATTGCCTCCAGGGCTGCACTTCCGAGTCCCCACACTGGCCAGCATTGACCAAGTGAGGACAGACGGACAGACACCTACGTGACAGATGGACGGGCGCTGCACAGCCAGATAAAGAAACTCAGGCCCACAAAGGGGCTTCCAAAGCTCCTGGCAAAAACGGAACCAAAAGATCCATGTATGTTTCCCACAACACGCACATCCACGGACTTCCTGAAGGTGCCTGGCTCATCTCCGTCAGGTCTACCGAGAGGCCCTGCCTGCGCCATTTTACAGACAAGGAAGTGGGGGCTTTCAGAGGAGACCACTCGCCCCAAGCCACGCATGCAAGCCCTGGCGAGATGGCCGGCTTTGCACGACTGTGCTGCGTGGGGCCGAGGCATGCTCCTCCAGGAGCCACCCCAAGCGTGAGAGCAGTGGCTGCGACCGGTGCAGAGTCCTCTGGGGGCGGCAGTGCTGTGGGGAGCAGCAGGCAGGGGCAAGGGGACCACTCCCGGGGCGGGGCGGGGCGGGGACTCCGTTCACTCTCGCCTGTGGACTGGCTTCCAGCCGCCCAAAACCACTGCAGAGAGACTTTGGGTCAGTCTTTTTTTTTTTTTTTTTTTTTTTTTTTTGACAGGCAGAGTGGACAGCGAGAGAGAGAGACAGAGAGAAAGGTCTTCCTTTGCCGTTGGTTCACCCTCCAATGGCCGCCGCGGCCGGTGCGCTGCGGCCGGCACACCGCGCTGATCCGATAGCAGGAGCCAGGTACTTCTCCTGGTCTCCCATGTGGGTGCAGGGCCCAAGCACTTGGGCCATCCTCCTCTGCACTCCCTGGCCACAGCAGAGAGCTGGCCTGGAAGAGGGGCAACCGGGACAGAATCCGGCACCCTGACCAGGACTAGAACCTGGTGTGCCGGCGCTGCAAGGCGGAGGATTAGCCTAGTGAGCCACGGCACCAACTGGGTCAGTCTTAAAAACTCATAACCACCTCCTAGGAGGCCCCGTGTCCACTGACAAAGCCCAGATGCCCGGTCCAGTCCTGGCACACAGGAGGCGCGCGCTGGAGCACTGCTTCCAGTTCTGGCTGCTCTACTTCATGCAGCTCCCTTCTAATGCACTGAAGACAGAAGACAGCCCAGGTGCTTGGACCCCTGCGACCCGTGTGGGAGACCTGGAAGAGGCTCCTGGCTCCCAGCTCTAGCCTGGCCCAGCCCTGGCTGTTGTGGGCATTTGCAGGAGTGAACCAGTGGAAGATGGAAGATATCTCGTTCTCTCTCTCTCTCTCTCTCTCTCTCTCTCTCTCTCTTTCTTTCCCTCTATCATTTTGCCTTTTAAAGTAAATAAATACTATGCTTTTCCAGGCTGTAGCAGAGAGCTGGATCGGAAGTGGAGCAACTGGGACTTGAACCAGCACCCATATGGGATGCTGGTGCTATCGATAGTGGCTTAACCCCCTACACCACAGCGCTGGCCCAATAATTAAATCTTAAAAAAAAGTCCCCAGGGTTACACAGCGACTGCCACCCGGACTCTGACACCCAGGCTCGGTGGTCTTGCCGGGATCAGGGGCTTCTGTTGCAGAGGGGATGGACAGAGATCCACAGTGAGCGATTTGCTTCCAGCCAGCCGGCCATCTGTCCATGCATTGGTCCCTCCGGAGCCTCACGTCAGTGAGGGCTAACAGATGCCGGGAGCTTCCCCACAGGGCACCCTGCGGAATGTTCCAGTGACGCCACAGCACCCACTCCACAGTCCAGAAGACTGAAGCCCAGAGAGATCTCATCATACAACGTGGAACAGTCAGAATTCGAACTCAGGCCACTCCAACCTTCGTATGTTTTACTGGCTGGCTCTGAGAAGATTCTGTGGAATCCTATTACGTCAGGGAGTGACGGGGAATGGGTCTTCATGGTAGCTCTGCTTGTATTTGTTCAAAATCTGCATTTTTTTCTAAGATGCACGAGTCTGAGGTTGGCAGGCCCAAGACAAGGCGGTTCCGGGTTCTGTCCTGGGGTGGTGGAGGCAGCACACAGAGGCAGCCGCTTCGGCAGTGGGAGCCAAAAACAGCTGCTGTCCCCTGCCTCTGCCCAGCGCACCTGTTACTCCCTGCTCTGCGGCACTGAAGCGTCACCCAGTCGCACAGGGCCCCTGTGATTCCCTCCCTGACCCCAAGGCCATCACCGCGTTGGCTGACCTGGGAGGGATGGTCCCTGTCCCCCTGACGGGGCCAGCGAGGTGGCTCCAGGTCCCTGGGGCCACTGAGTGGCCGCTTTGTCCACCTTGCCGGCCTGCAAGCTCGCGAGGACGGTGCGGGCCTGGCTCACGTCCACACGCCCCAGAGCGGTCACAGGACCTGGCTCCCCCTGGGCCCTCAGGTGAATTCAGCCAGTGGAGGCACCAGCTGCTCGGGGTCTGAGATTCCCCGCGGGTAGAGCCTGATCACCACGCGGCTTCTGGGAGCTGAGCGAGCTCCACTCATCGCGGACGCCAAGTGCCACACAAGTGCACTTGGCGACTGAAGAGTCAACACTTGGCCTTGTCAAAAGCCCCGGCTCGCGCTGTCTCAGCAGACAGCCTCCCAGGTCTGCTCTGGGCCACGAAAGCCCAGGGACATGGAGGCACAGATGCAGCAAGTGGCCAAAGCCCCCTTACTCAGAGCCGGGAGCCTCCCCCGGGGACCCAGGCCACACAGAGGGTGAGGGAAAGGACCGAGTGGGGAGCAGAGAGCACAAGACCACAGGACGGCCATGCCCACCCCTTGCACATGCTCCGGGGTCTCTGTGGGTGGGAGATGGGTCATCCCCTGTGGCCTGGGGCCCCTAAGAGACACTGCTGTGTCCTGTCTCCCATCCTCTTGGGCCTGCACACTCACCAAGCCTGTGGTCAGACAGAAGTGGACAGGTGTGGGGAGCAACTCAGACTAGACTAAGTTACTGGAATTAAGACTTATTCTATGCATCTGCTCTCCCACAATATGGTGCTGGGAGAGGAGAAAACAGCTTCTACACAGCTGCCTCCAGTTCAACCAATAAACTGTAGGACCTGCTCCTGATTGGAGGAGAGCAGCGTACTCAGCGTGTGGGTAGCAGAGTTGGGATTGGTGGAAGAGGACTATAAAGGAGGAGAGAGACAACATGCACCAGGAACATCTATCTGAAGGAACACCTGTGCAGCCCCCGAGAGAGCCGGCCGGCGGTGTGCCGCTCCCCCGCAGAAGTGGGGAAGATGGAAGGGTCGGTAGCCAACCCGGGAAGAACCAGCAGCAAACCCGGGGAGGGCCGAGCAGACGAAAGAACAGCGCAGGGTCCTGTGTCGTTCCTCCACGAAGACGGGGAGTGACATAATGGTGCCGTGACTCGGATAGGAAACCTAGGCAGGGTTTAGTGTCGTTCCTCCACGAAGAGGGGGAGTGACAGACAGGGACAGCCAAGGGTGCCCAAACAGGACTGGGAGAAGGCGTCAATGAGAACACGCAGGTGCAGTGCCCGACGCCCCCATCTTGGAACACAGGAGCTGAGACCATCCTGCAACACAGCCCACGAGAATGAACACCTGAGGCTCAGCGAGCGCAGCTTGTTGGGGCTGGGGTGGGAAATGCGTATGCTCCCGGCGAAAAAGGCGATAGCTAACTGCAGCCACATCGCTGGACACAGCCTGACCCAGCCCCCCACCGATGCGGCACCCACAGGGGCAGAACTGGAGGGGCCTCGGGCCAACCCAGCCTCATGTAACCCAGTTCCAGCCCACAGAAGTCCCAGGCAAGGGCCCTGCCTCAGTCCCCAGCCCCCCTCTCAGACCCTCAGACCCAGTAAGGAACTTCCCGGACATCTGTGGGTGAGAAACCCGAAGCGGGGAAACGCCCCCGGCCCCAGCCTCCCTCCACGGTGAGACGCTTGCGGATAAAAATACCCTTCCCTCCTCTCCATCACCGGTCAGCCGCCCCCTGCTTCCGCTCTGTCTGACTCTGGATTTAAAACCCTGGGCCCCAAAATAGGCTGCGGTGGGGTTTCACAGGCAAGTTCTGGGCGAGAAGGCAGCGCTCCCGCAAACTTTGGGGACGCGGAAGGTCTCTAGAGCCTCCCACCTAAGCCCTGCCCCCAAAGCGCCACCCCCAGGAAGAGCCCTGATGCCACCAGGAGGCGGGGGGGGGGCTCTCTCCACTCTCCCCTGTGCCACCTGCCTGGTGCCCACTGCTGGCTCTCGCAGCCTCTGCCCTCACCCTGCCCGGGGGCTCTGATGGCCTCGGCCACTGTGGCCACTGCGGCTGCCCCTTCCCACCCTCCCTCCACGCAATTACAGCACCTGGGCGACTGAGGAGACCACCTGGCCCAAGGTCCTAGGAAGCCTGACCAGGAGCAGTGGAGCCAAGGTCAAACGTGGAGGTGGTGAGAGAGGCGGAGAGCCCAGGACGCCACAGCATGGAGTCCCCCCGGTGGGTCCCCATCAGGGCCTCAGACAGCAGCACCAACCGTGCCCACGCTGTGGGTGTCCCCACTGACCTCTCACCCCATCACAGAAGGAGAAACTGAGGCAGAGAACGGGAAGGGCCCAGCCCGGGTCACACAGCTGGTCACTGGCACAGCAGGGCTGTAAAGTCAGGTTGGATGCCGAGGACCCCAACCCCCGAATCCTGTTACACAGGCCCCTTCCAGGGCGCTTTCCCATGTTTTTGATGCCCCAGGCCTTCCCGAGCCCCTGAGCCCCCAAATCTAGGCTCCCCTTTCTCACTCCACCACCCAGGCTCCTTGGTGGCTCCTGACGGCCACGGCAGTTCCTTTGCGTCAGGGAACCAGCTTCTCGGGACAGATCTGCATTGCAGCCAGACCCCCCCATTACCAGCAACTTCACCCTTAGTGCCTCGTTCTTTCCATCTGTACAATGGGTGTGGAAGGATCCCCTTCTGAGAGACACAGGCAGGATGACGTAAAGCAAATACTAGGATGATGTCTGGCCTGTAGAGGGCCCTCCAGAGAGTCTCCCACACTCTGTCACCCCGACACCCATCCTGAAATCACACGTGCTCTGCCCCTCCCCCACACCTCTGCCCAGCACCCCACAGGGCCTCTTCCTACTCCTCCGGTCACCCAGGCCTGTGTTCTCCCTGCTCCCTGGCACACCCAGCCTGCATTACAGTCCAGGCTCCAAGGCCACCATTTTCTTGGGTTCTTGTATTTTTCTTCCCAACTAAACTTCCGGTCTTCGAGGGCAGATCATTCCTGTGTTCCATGCAGCACCAGCCCCTCCCCCAGACTGGCGGCGCTCTGGGCGTTGTAGGAGCACAGAGAACCCCAAGTGCCAGGTGAGACGGAGGAACACCCAACGATCCGTCTGTTCCTGTATTCGACGTTTTCCCCAACGTCCCCCACGTGCTGGGCCCCGCACTGGCTTCCAAGGACGTCAGGAGGCCGAGAGCAAGTGCGGCGTGGGGTGGCCACCGCCCCAGGTCCCTTGGCAGTCCCCTCCCGCACAGCCCAGCGTCCAGCCAGCACGTGGGGCTCCAGTGGCCTCGGACATAAGCCTTGGTCCCTTTAATCCCCAGGAGTCCTGTTCCCCTGGCAGGGATTGGTCCGGACACGGCCATGTGACTCCATTCCAGCCAATGAAACACAACAGGAAGTGGCCGGTGTATCGGGGAAAGAGTTCCTCCCGGAAACACAGAGGTGCTCTCTGCCTTTTGTCCCGTCAGGTAGGGATGGAGGTCTTCCTCGCAAGGGGGTGATGAGGCCCCGGGAGACTGCGCTTACTTGAAAGAGGCTGCAATTGCAGGCTCCCCACCAGGCCCACCTGTCAGATAACTGGCCCTCTGCCTGAGGGACGGCTCACCCCAAACCTCCAACAGGAGGCCTCCCAACCAGTTCCCCCAACCCCACACTCCCGTCCAGCCCTGGCACAATCCCCTCTCTTCTCCCTTCCTTCAGACTGACTGCCGGCTGCCCCTGAACCAGACGTGATTTCTCTGCCTGGTCAAGCCACAGCCTTCTCTCTTTTCTTCCACCCTAAATGGGGCTGTCAGATTCATGACCCCACTTGCAGCAATGCAACCTGGGAGGTGCCTGCAAACACGCCCCAGGGGTCCACACACAAGAAATGTTCACAACAGCTTCGTCTACGCTTGCAAAAGTCTGGGCCCAAGCTAAGTGCCCATCGGGAGGGGATGCATTAAATAGATTGCAGCAGAGATGCTCCGAGAGATGAGCTGGAGGGGTGTGTGTGTGCGTGTTGGTGCAAAGACAGACATCGTATCTCTTCATCCTCAGAGACGGAGTTCTGCAAGGACGCTGGATGAAAATGCTACTGAGAGTCAGCTCTGCTGGGCGGCATCTCATTTGAATGCTGCTTTCCTCTTCACACGTCAATGTCTGAACTTTATATAATCGTTATGTAACGACTCTATAATCAGAGAGGCAGGAGTTACTTTTATTTTGAAAAGAGAAAAAATACACATGGAATGGCTGCAAAGATCCGCCTCCACTGGGCAGTGGTTCTGGATGTCATGGGGGATGGGACTGGAGAGCGGGCACGGGCTGCTGACCCAGAGGCCCCTAGGGTGCTGGCCATGGCCCGGAAACCATGTCTCTGGGGCCAGCCACTCGTGTGCTGCGCCAGGCCAAGCCCCGCGGGCAGAAAACTCTCCCATCAAACAGGGATCTCACTCTCGGCTCCCATTTTGCTTTCCATGCCTTTTGGAACAAGCCCGGCACTCCTGTCTCCCTCACCCACTTGTCATTCTCCACCTGGCCACTCGGCCACTCCCCAAGTGACATGATCTCCTGGGGTGGGGGGCAACACGTTCCAGGCCCAGGGCCAGGTGAGCACGTGACCCTTGCAAGGATCTGAAGACTTGATGGTGGAGCGTGCAGAGCTGACCAGGGTGAAGCCAGGCGGGCTCCCGTCAGCTGTGCCCGGGTGACCAGCCGTCACCCCTCAGGGCACGGGGCTGCATCCCCTCAAACAGTCCTCCAAGTGGAACCAGAAGTTGCGGAAGCATTCCTAAACCAGCTCTGGTGACTGCAGCAACCCGCCAGGGGCCAAGACGAGGCTTCCTGCTCACTGATGGCAGTCACAGGCTGCCTGTGTCCCTGTCACTCAGGGAACCAGACCGAGGGAGGTCCCACCCCCACCTCCCCCCCAGGCTGCCCCAACAGTCAAGGGAGGCAAAGGGAGGGAGTGACAAACGGCATGCTGGTCATCAGAGCCGCCCCTGGTGACATGTCACACGTGGGTGTCACAGGAGGCAAAGTGAGACACAGCTACAGTGACGTCAGAAGAACAAGAGGAAGCCAGGACCTGGAGACGGGAGAGGGCAGGGCAGCAGCGGGGAAGGTCTTTGCTGAGAGTCTAGAACTCTCCTGGCCCTGTACTGTCATCTCCTACCGTGACGCACCCTCCTTTCCCCCCGGGGAGACACCCCTCGCAGCCGCTGTCCAATGCCGGTTCTTGGAGAGCTCACGGCCGAATCGCTCCACAAGAGAACGTGAATTTCCCACCAAGCTCGTGCAGCCCCCGCAAGCGCAGCGCCTGTTCTGTTGGCACCTGCCGTGTGCCCCAACCCTCAGGGCTCACCACGTTCCACCTGCTGACTGCCGGTGCTCACCTCAGCTCCTCATTTCCTCCAATGGCATTGATAGCAGGTGTCTGGCCGGCACCACGGCTCATTACGCTAATCCTCCGCCTGCGGCGCCGGCACCCCGGGTTCTAGTCCTGGTTGGCGTGCTGGATTCTGTCCTGGTTGCTCCTCTTCCAGTTCAGCTCACTGCTGTGGCCCGGGAAAGCAGTGGAGGATGGCCCAAGTGCTTGGGCCCTGCACCCCATGGGAGACCAGGAGGAAGCACCTGGCTCCTGGCTTCAGATCGGTGCAGCGCACCAGCCGTAGCTGCCATTTGGGGGGGGGGTGGTGGTGAACCAATGGAAAAGGAAGACCTTTCTCTCTCTCTCTCAATGTCTAACTCTTCCTGTCCAAAAAAAAAAAAAAAAAAAAAAAAAAAAAGAAAGCAGGTGTCTGAGCTGGCCTGCCCCAGGAGCACCAGGCAGCAGCCACAGCCTGACAGGCGGCCTCGCTGCTCGGCTTTGTTGCTGTCCTCATGTTTGCTGGGAAGGGAGGTGACTGCTTCTGTACTGTGAGAAATCCATCCATCCAGCATGCTTCTACCGGCCACCTACTATGTGCCAGAGACCCGCGATGCAGCGTTTAAAAAAGAAAAGACCCCCGCGGTCACTCCCCCTCCCCCGCCTCTGAGAAGCACAGAGACCACTGGGCAGGGGCGCTGAGGCCCAGCTTCCCTGCCCTCCTATAAGTAGCTCACGGACACATCCGCAACCCAGCGGCATCCGGCTACCCAGAGCGGGGCCCCGGGTGCGAGCAGCTGGGAACCGGGTCCACAGGGGCTGCATGTGAGACCTGGCTTCAACAGTGAAAACCGCATCACGAGCAGAGGAAGCTGAGATCTATCAAGCCATGCACTGCACTCACCGGAGGATCGAGAGAGAAACATCTGTGCACCGCGCTGTCCATTACGAGGCAGCGGCGGTGGTCACATCAACGGCTGGCGTCTGTAAAGCCCCCACTGTGCGCCACACACTGCTCTAAGAACTCCACCTGTCTTCATTCTTGCCACACGCACAAGGGCGTCCATGGAGCAGGGGCTCTTGGTATTCTTTGTGTTTTAAAAAAGATGTATTTATTTATTTGTTTGAAAGGGAGAGAGAGAGAGAGAGACGCACACACAGAAATCTCTCGTCTGCTGGTTCACTCTACAAATGGCCACAACAGCTGGAGCGGGCCAGGTCAAAGTCAAGAGCCTGGAACTCCATCTGGGTCTCCCACATGGGTGGCAGGGGCCCCAGTGCCTGGGCCGTCTTGCGCTGCTTTCCCAGGCACATTCGCAGGGAGCTGGATCAGAAGTGGAGCAGCTGGCACTCAAACTGGCGCCCTTATGGGATGCCAGCATTGCAGGTGGCAGCTTAACCTGCCTTGCCACAGTGCCAGCCCCAGCATCCTTTCTGCTGGTTGATGAAACTCAGACAGAGATGGCAAAAGCCAATGATGCCATGAGCAAATAACGGCGCCAGGACTGCAAGCCGAGTACCAAACAGTAGACGCTACTCTCTGTGAAACGTACTGTTTTCTAACGAGCTTGTAACCCTCTGCAACTGGCATTAACTGTGCAGGAGAGGGGGGCTCGGCAGGTCCTTGATGGGACATGCTGAGGTCCCAATCCCAGCACCGTGATGTGGTCTCCTTGGAACAGGGTCCCCACAGATGTGATCAAGAGAAGGCAAGGCCACACTCGGGGTGTGCTCTGATCCAGCACGACAGGTGCCATCATAAGGACGGAGGGTTGGAAGGACAGACGCAGACACGGGGGAAGACAGGCTCTGCCTGGGAGCGAGCTTCAGGGCCCAAGTCCCCACCTCTAACGAAACTTCCCAGAGCTCCAGAGTGGCCACCTGCAGCCTCACCACCCAGAAAAGCCCCCACCTAGCAAGAAGGAAACGCAGGCGGGCTGGGAGTCACTGAGCACACGTGCAGAGACCCTGGATGGTGCTCCAGGCCTTGGGCCATCACCCAGGGAGTGTCCAAGAGAAAAGCAGCAGGAACAGCAGTGGCTAGGTTACGGACAGGTTCAGCACGGGAGTCTGCTACCGTGCTGCCTGCATTCTGACTGCTGTGTGATGCTGGGGACGGTGCCAAACCTCTCTGGGCCTCAGCTAACACTCCCTCCCTGCTTGCTCACATTCTGCAAGGGAGGGAGCATCCTACAGCCTGGCACGCAGGGAGCCCTCGCCGAATGGCAATCGCCCTCGTCCATCCCCCGGGAGCCCATGTGTCATTGTGATGCACAGAGGGACCCCAGAGCAGGCAGGGGAAACATCGCTGGCCGCCTGAGTGGTTATAAGATGTGGGCAAAGCAGCAATGAAGCCACCGTGGGCTGTGGCTTTGCTATCTTGAGCTCTGTGGTTACGTGTCACCTGCTGGCAGTCCCTGACACACCACCAGCCAGGGCGGCTCACAGAGAGGGCGTGGCACCGAGCGGGGAAGAGATAACCTTTCCCTTCCACAGACACACGCAGTCCTGCTAAACCCACCTGCTCGAGCCTTAGCACGTCCACCCTCCCCGGGGCCATTTGCACAAGCTCTGGTCATTTTCCTAAGCCCCACTGCTCAGCTCACACACTAGGAACCTGGCTTCTCCATCCACCCAGAATCCCCACCAAGATGCCACGTGATGGACGATGCTACCTTAGTGACAGCACCTCAGCTGGGGCTGGGGGTGGGGAGGAAGCTCCTCTCTCACTGCCAAGTTCACCGTCCTACGACCAGCGGCGATTCCCCTCACTTGCCAACGAGATGAACTTGAGGCCGGCTCACGTCCCCTGTCTCCCTGTCTTTTCTCTGTGGCTCACGGCTGCTTCCTGTTTCTTGGGCCACAGTCCCAGGAGCTTCAGATGGAAGCTCTGAGGCCCGTCTTCTCACAGCCCCCTCCCCATGCCTTGTCTCATGGGAGGTTACAGAGGAGGAGGGTCTCACATCCCTGTCTTGGTCCAGAGAGCCCTGGGGGCTGACTCCGCCCCTTTCCTGGCCCCGCCCCCAGGAGGCGGGGAGTGTTCTTATTGGTCAATTTGGGAAGGATGGTGGGGCCTGGTGAGCTCAACAACCCTCTCCCACACTGCATACTTGAAGCCTTCCTCAGATAGGACTCTCTGTGGTCATCCTTGTGAGAGTTCGTCACAGGCCAACATTTGACCCTCAGCCAAACACTGAGCCATCTGTTCTATGAGGGAGGAAAAAATCAAAATCTGCTTCTCTGTCTGCCACTCGTTGACCCTCCAGCTGCTGCAGGAGTGTGGCGGGGAGATGCAGCCGACGAGGCGCCAGCCACCCTGGATCCCCTCGTCTGCCCTGTGCCACGCTCTGTAGCAGCACCCTCGGTTCAGCCTGGCACAGCCGTCCCCATGGGCTGCAACTAGCGGAGCACATTGTTTACCCTGGAGCAACTGGTCCACCCAGGGCCAGCCCACCCCAGACACAGCACACCATCAGACGTGAGCCGAGTAGCCCACAGCCCACAGCGCCAGGTCCCAGACGACGAGGGACCGCGCCGGAGCCTCGCAGCGGGCAGAGACCCAGACGGGCCAGTCCTGAGCCCACGGAGCTTCCTCTTCTGCTCCCTCCACGGACACCACAGCCTCCTGGCTGACCCTGGTGCTCCCCCGTGTGGCCTCCAGGGAACTGTGAATGGCAAACCCCCTTCCCAATGGCAGGTGCCTGGTGGCCACCTCACAGCACTGCCATGAGGATGCACACAGATAAGCGTGGGAAATGGCCTCGCACAGCGCCTGGCACAGGCAGGGCTCCAGGGAGCCTCGTGTCTCGTCTCTCTCGCACCTGTGTCTCCACTGCTCCTACTGCCCGCCCCCACCTCCTCCGCCTCCGTCTCGGGTTGGTTATGCGGCGCGTGGGATCCAGCGCTAAGTGAAAATGCAGGGGCCCCGTTCAGACAGCACCAAGAACAGCAACGTGCTGCCCAGTGTGGGTCCTCCCGGGCCGGGTCACCTGTCCGCAAGGCCTCCCCTGCCTGTCCCTGTTCTGCCCCTGCCCCAGCTTTTCCATCCGGTTCTCCTCTGCCCCCCAGACCTCTGCAGCTTGACTTCCCACTCCCGAAACCCCTGGAGCTGCCTCTTCTCTGTTCTGTCTCCAGGCCCTGGTTTTCAGATACTGCACGGCTGTCCTAACCACCCGGCACTGGGGAGGGAGGAAGGGAGGCGGGGCTGACCGGACGAAGAGTCTGCACTCCGAGAAAGGGCTAAAGAAACGCAGTCCCAGCACGGGCGGCACCAGGAGGAGGGAGGCGAGGAGGAAGTTCCCTGGCTTAACAAATGGGGCCGATTTCATTTACGGGGAACAGCTTCCTCATTTGCAAATGATGCGACTCAAGGCCCTCTCCCTTAAGTAGGTTAGCATCACCCCTGCTGGCAACCAGTGCGCCCCGGGAGACTGCTGCTGCTGCGGATGCTGGAGAAGCTCACGCACGGTGATCCTCCGCCCCAGACCCATTGCCACGACCGCACCGAGAGTCCCTGGTGTGGACTGCATCACAGAGCATGCTGGCCACAGAGAGATCCTGCCCAGAAGAGGCTCGGCTCCCCACCTGCAGACACCCTTCTGCACGAGCCGCTGCCCGCCCGTCATGCTTGGCCTGAGTCTCTGCTGCGTTCCGCAGCTGCAGGCCAAACCCTCGTCCTCTTACAACTGGGGCCGGGCCTGTTTTGGGGGTGGGACTCCCAAACGGTCCACATGCTCCCCCTCTCTGAACCTCAGCAGCCTGGCCTGGAAGTCTTTCCCCCAACCCCCACAGTCTGTCAAACTCCTAACTCACGTCTGAAGGCCCAGCTAGCGGGTCCTCTCCTCCAGGAAGCTGCCCTTGGTTCTCCTGGGCAGAACCTGTCTTTCTGTTCCTACAGCTCACCTCTCTACCTAGTGGTCAAATGTGGGTCTCCACGGGAGGGGAGAGTGCACCCCAGGCTCCAGGTCTTGCCCATCTCCGGGGAGGCAACACAGCCCACCGGGCGGCAGTGGAGGTGGTCCCGGCTCTGCTGCGAACCAGCTGCACGCACAGGTTCACACCAGCTCCAGGAGTTGACCCGTATGTGCTTAACACAGCCCGGCAAAACGTGAGCACCTGCACAGTGTTCAGTCATCCCTGGGTGCTGGCTGGCCCACTCCGCGGGGCTGCAGAGGGGCTGCACACCACCGGGGGGCGTTGTTAAGGGTGCCCCTGGCTCACTCTCCAGCACGGTGCAGGTGCCCACAAATCGTGTGGGCATCCTCGACAGGTGGCCCCAGGGCTGTTTTACTTAGTGACCTGTATCAGACAGGGCTTAGTGTGCGTTCCACACTGAGTTAGAAACACGGACACACGCGTGCCTCTGTCTCCACTGACAGGGGCTTTGTGGCCGCGGGCTTGTGGACCTCTCTTCACTTGGCAGCGCCTCTTGGGAGGCAGGAACTGAGGGTTGGTGGGTGATGAACACACGAAGGAAGCAAGGCATGACCCTGTGTCCCCCCACTCCCAGCCATCTCCTGCCAGCAACACGGGGACATTCACGGAGGTGGGGAGAAGAGAGGAGCAGGTGGATGAGGCCCCTCCCAGCAGACAGTGTCGGGGGAGGGTCTCTCCCAGGGTCCACAGCAGGGTCCTGCCTTCACCCAGAGCCAGCCCAGCCAGTGGGTACAGTAAGCATCTGTGGGTGGTGGGACTCCGCTACTCACAGAGGCACAGGTGGCCCAACAGGTGCTGCCTCCAGCAGCCCACAGCACAAAGGGGAGAATCCACCCCCCAACACAGCTGGCACAGGCAGAAGGCATGGCTAGTGGTCACCGACCCCCTTGGCTGTTCCTCCCAGGCCCAGGGAGGAAGCATCCCAGCTACTGCCGGAATGTTCTGGACATGGACCACGCACTGGGCATGATGGTGAGGAGCTGGGGGACAGGAACTCATTCGGCCATCAGAACAATCCCGGGAGATCAATGCCCTCTTGCACAGGTGAGTAAACAGGGAGGAGAGGGGCCCGATGGGGGTCACATGGCATCCCTGAGCCCAAGTCTCTCACAAGTAGGCGTCCTGGCCTCTGCCCTGACCCCCTGTGGGGAAGCCCAGTGCTGCTCCTCCTCCCTGCTGTGTGACCTTGAGGCTGGCTGGCCCTCTCCTGGCTGCAGGTCCCCGGTCCACAGCTGACGCTGCCAAGGTTGTTTCGAGAGCTAGGACACGCCTGAAGGCCAGCGGATCCCTTCCTCCTGGGCCAGGGGGTGGGTGGGGGTGACGAGGCCCCAGCCCAGTCCAGGAGCCCAGAAACACACTGGTCCCTGAAGGGCCTGAGGCACCTGCCCAAGCTCACTTTGCCAAGAAAAGACACTGCGGCTCTGTGCGCTGGTGTCACCAGGTGGGGACTGTGGGGGACCTGAGGGACCTGCCCTGGGGAAGTGTGGTGGCAGGGCGGACCAGACCCGAGATGCCTGGTGCGCTTGCTTGGCCAGGAGCTTCCTCCCGCACGTCCGCTGTCAGGAGCTGGACAGCATCTTTGGGGCAGGGAGAGCCCCCAGCCAAGGTCCGCAGCTCCGTGGCCGGGCTGTGAGGACCAGGCCAGAGAGGAGCACCCCCCATACCGAGGGACGCCAGGTGGAGGAGCCTCCGGCAGTTGGGAAGGAGGGCAGTGGGGGCCCCAACGCCCGCGGACGCCCCCCACCTCCGCTCCCGGGCTGCTTTCACCCGGAAAGTTTGCGCGCGTCAGGAGCGAGGCGCACCCCCTCCCCGGCCCGCAGGCGCCCCCTCCCCGGCCAGCCCCGCCCGCCTGCCGGTGCCCGCTCAAGGTCACTGCTGACGAGGCGCCCGCCTCCGCGCGAACGGGGGGACCCAGGACTCGCTCCGCGGCTCGGGCTGGGCTCCGGCCCGGCGGAGGTCCCAGGGCCAAGCGCCCCGGGGAGAGGAAGCCAGCGGGGAAGGAGGTCGCGACCGCGGGCAAAGAAAAGAGGCCCAGAGCACCGGGCCCGGCACCCCCGCCTCACCTGCGCCGGCTCCGGGAGCGAGATGCGCCGCTGCCGCTGCCGCCGCTGCCGCCGCCGTCGCCGCCGCCACGGTGCGCGCCCGGCCCGGCCCGGCCCCGCTGCGGCTGCGGCTCCTCTGCCGCGCTGCCCCGCGCCCGCCTCGCCCGAGGCCCCACCGCCGCCCGCCTCCCTCCCGCCGCCGCCGCCGCCGCCGCCGCCGCCGCCTCTGCCTCCGCTGCACTGCGCTCTGCCCGCCTCCTCCCGCCCGCCCTCCTCCCCGCCCTCCTCCCCGCGCGCTCCCCCTCGGCCCTCCCCAAACTCCGCACGGAGAGCGCCCCGCGGGACCGGAGCGCGCCGTCCCGCCCGCGCCCGCGTCCTAGGCGGGCGTCCGCGGCTCGGGGTGCAGGCCTCTCCCGGGCTTGGGCTCGGGCTTCCCGCATCAGCATCCGGCGCGCGCCCCACTCACGCCCACCGCCGCTTGGGGCCTCGGTGCGCTTGCTGAGCCCAGGGTCAGGGCCCGGCCTCCCAGACCCCCAGGAAGGACAGGGGTAGGGCCACGGGCACCCGCTGGCCTCGGTCCCCGTCTTGGCCCCGCGGGCAGAATTCCCGCCCAGGGAGAAAGTTGCAAACCCCGGGCGCGCCCCGAAAGCGCCTCTACCACGCCGGCTTCCCCTCCTTGGCACAGGCCCCGGGCCGCTGAAGAGCCCAGCTCCATCGGGAAGCCCGGCCACCTGACTCCCAGCGTCTGGGCCTGCTCTGTGCCATCAATTAATCATGTCCGCTTGTTTATTTATTTATTGGTTTTATAAAAAGCCAAATGCACTGCTCGCAGGAAGACAGGAGGAGATGGGCCTCCCGCAGGGGTGAGGGCAGGGGCGAGGGCAGGGGCGGGGTGGGGCGCCGCACCATAGTACCTCCCATCCCTGGGCCCTGGTTTGTCCAGTGAGGGGCTTAGGGAAACCGCGAGGGCATGGGTGTCTGGCACACCTGCCTCCATTCCCCCTTCCAAGTTCCCAGCAGCCTGGGACAGAGACGAGAGGGTGACTGTTGGGGGCTTAGGCAGGGGAGGGGATGGCTGCCTCTCTGACCAGCAGGAAATCCGGCAGGTCAGAAAGAATAGGTCTCCAGGCTCCTGACCCCAGTTTGCTGCTGGCTCAGCTTGGCAGGCGGCACCCGCATCTCCTGCCCCAGCCCTGGCCTCTCTCCTAAGACAGCACCGCGGGACCGCCCTGTCAACCCTTCTCCTCTGCTGTCCTCGTCCCAGTTAATGGCACTACACTGCCTCCTGATGGCCAGCTCCAGGCACTCCTGGGCCCCAGCCCATCCCGAGGTCCTCCTGGAACCTGCCCTCATCTCTCTGCTTGAGGGTGCTCCCTTGGCTCAGCCCCCAGCACCTCCCTCCTGGATTCCCACAGTGGCATCCTGTCTGCCTCAGGCCTGCTGCCTGGCTGGCCTGCACCAGGCCAGAATGAGACTGTGCCCGGTCCAGCTCCACAGGGCCCTCCAAGTGCCACAGCCCCAGGATGCCCTCCAACACCCGCCCCAGGTCCCGCACACTGAGCCATGTCTTCCTCTCTCTCCTGTTCCTTTGGTAAAAACGCCTTCTCCTGTCTCCATCCATCTCTGCCCAATCCCAGGGTCACGCCTTAGCCTCAGCCACCGTCTCTTTGATGAAACTGTCAGAAACTAGCATTCAGGTTGAAGAGGAGGCAGAAGGAAGGAGCCGGGGGAGCCACGAGAGACCAATCGGCGCAGAAGTACGTGGCACTGCGGAAGTCCTGGGGAAAAGCCGAGCAGCTGTGTGGCCTCGGGCTCAGCTCGGCCTCTCTGAGCTCGCTGGTCCATGCCTTGGGAGGGTAGTGACTACACTCGGCGAACAGGCAGAGACAGAGAAACACAGGTGTGTCTCTGGCGGCTCACTCCCCGAATGGCCACAGGAGCCAGGGCTGGACCAGTCAAAAGCCACGACCCAGGAGCTCCGTCCATGTGTGGGGCGGGATCCTGACGGCCTGAGCGCTCACCTGCAGCCTCCCAGAGTCCGCATGAGCAGGGAGCTGGATAAGGGGTAGAGTGGAGCCTGCACCGGGACACTTGGATACGGGGCGCAGGTGTCCCCAAGTGGCATCTTAGCTGCTGCATCCGTTGTGTAGTCCCTACGGTATGCCGAGGCTATGGGCTTCACAAAAGATGATCTGGGCAGGATCTGAGGGCTCAGGCACTGCAAACTGAGATGCTTGCAGGAACCAGGCAGTCAGGACCGGCGAGGTGGTCTGGGCTACCACCCTCTCCCCTGGAACTACCGATGAGGATGCAGCCGACGCCGGCTCTGCATGGCAGCCCCTGGGGAGCGTGGGATGAGGACCGCGGCGCTGTCCAATGAGTACAGCTGCTGCTCAGCTCCACTTGACCATGGGCACAACGCTAGACTGCCCGTTTTCCCGTTTTGCAAGAGGAGCTGGACGTCTTGACTTTTTATGTAAATAAGCTTGGTTTTAAAATGTCAAGCGATTGAGAGAATGTAAAACTCTGAGGACACCGAGCAGTGCAGCTGTGGAAAGCTTCTGGCAAGGAGGCTGACAGCTGTGACCTCCAGGGCGGTGGATGGAAGAGCGCCCTTCTTTATCCACTCACCTGTCAGCGGGGCGGGGCCGCAGGTGCATGGGGTGGAGGGTGTGGGGTGCCACTGCTGTGAGGGGCTGGGATCAGCAACAGGGCAGGGGGCCTGGTTCTGTCCCTGCAGCATGTGTTCAGGTCACCCATGCCTAAGAGCTTCTGTCCCCTCAAGGGGTGATGGGCGGGCCGGGGCAGGAGTCATGTGAGGTGAGCGCAGGGTGGGAACCGAGGTCACGGGAGGCTCCACTGACGATGCGGAGACCCATCTGCTGGGGAGGAAGTGGCAACTGTCTGGACGCCCAGGAGGAGTCTTACTCCACTAAAAATAGGTCCTCACAGCCTCCTCCATCGGGAGGGCTCCTCCAGAGACGGAGCCGGCAGCCGGCGCCGCAAGCAGCCCGGCGAGGAAGAGGAGCCGAGGAAGCAGCCCGAGCTTGGCCAGCAGGGTTCACAGGAGGGAGGGGCAGCAGCACGGGTCCCGAGGGAATGTGGGAAAGCAAGGCTGGGGTGTGGAAGACACACGGGGGGCCCACGGTGCCCCCATGATGTGGCTGTCACACACGGGGGTCACAGGTCACTTTTTATAAAAAGATTATTTTTAAAATTCAGAGTCACAGAGAGAGAGGGTGACACGGGGAGGGGGAGAGATGTCTTTCATCCACTGGTTCACTCCCTAGATGGTTGCAAAGGCCAGCACTTGGCCAGGCCGAAGCCAGGAGCCAGGAGCTTCATCTGGGTCTCCCACATGGGTGCAGGGGCCCAAGCACATGGGCCATCCTCTGCTGCTTTCCCAGGTGCATTAGCAGGGAGCTGGACTGGGAAATGGAGCAGCTGGGAGAGGGACCAGCACCCACATGGGATGCCTGCGGCGGCTTCACTGCTGCACCCCGGGGCCGGCCTCCTGAGGTCACTTTTCTATTTTCCAGTGCCATACAGTGCCTGTGAGTTACTGCTCTAGTCACGGTAAGTCCCATGCCCAGGCACAAAATAGTAGCCCACCCCTCTGGAAAGAGAATGACCATGGACAGCACAGCATGGCCAGGAGGACGGCTCCGCACCCGAGGGGGCCTTGGAAGTCCCATCTGAATCCTGGACCATGCACATGAGGCTGAGCTCACAAAGATTCGGAGGCTGTCCTGGGTCATGGTACCCAGGGTGGAAGCCCTCACGTTCAGACAGGTGCTCTACACCTGTCACGCTCATGGTGGGAATCCTTGGCGATTGAAGCTGATGAGGGATTGGATGTTTGCCAGGAGTGGCTACTGCAATGGCACGTGCAGGTGCAGGCTGGGACCCCTGCCACACCAGGGAGGGTGTTTGCAGGCCAGGTGTGTGGCCCGCGCTGTGCCAGGGGGCCCTGGTGCACTCCTGGGGATGAGAGAGGCTGGAGCAGGACTGCTTGGGGTCAGGCTGCAGCCCCCAAAAGGCTGTGCCCCTTCGCTGGATGGGGAGGTCGACCACATTGCCCCAGGGACTTTCTCCCACCTGCACCCAGCAGGGGCGTCTGGACAGACCCTGAGGGACCTCAGGGCCCTATGAATGGAAGGATGAGGGTGTGGGTGGGGAGGGCTGTCAAAGCACGTGGGACACTTTGCCACAGAGCCTAAGTGTGGCCGTGACCTGCCTGGGGTGATGCCGGCTGGGAGCAGCCCTCCGTGAGGTGGTGCAGGAGGTGGTGACTGTGTCCTCAGGGGATCCCATGGGGGCGGAGCTCTGATGCCTGCAGCTGGGACTTGCTTGGTGGAGCTCTCTTGGTCGGCCGCACCTCTACCTGGCCTCACTCGCATCCTCCCACTTATTCCCTAGAATCACCCCCGAATAAGCCACCTGCATATGAACCTGCAGTGTCTGGGCACACGCTTCTGGCAGGACTGAGACCAGGAGGGCACCCGGGGAAAACCGCCAGGCTTTGAGGTCCGGCCTTGGCTGTGGCTTTTACCTGGACCAAGCACTCAGCTTTTCCAAAGTACTTCTGAGGCTACTGTGGCATTTGCAGTGAGGCGAGGTGCCCTTTTTGTCATGGGGAGGGAGGAGGAGTAACCAGGTCTCCACCCCCACGCTCTGCACAGACAGAGGGCCCGACAACTGGACACAGAGAGTCTGGGTCAGCCGAGCTCCCAATTCACCATAAGAGGAGGGGGCGAGTCTCTGGCTGCTGCGCCCCCAGGGTCTGAAGCCTCTGGACTGCAGCATCAAGACTCCAAACAGTGCCCCAGGTAGCTGCAAAGCCACCAGCTCTGGCCCTGAGACCTCGCTGTGGGCTCAGCAAGAAGCACCAGGAGCTGGAAACGGGGAATTGGTGGACTGATTTCCAAGCAGGAAAAATGGGACATCTGGGGAGCTGCAGCTCCACATAGTGGGTGACCGGCACTGGGCGGGGGGAAGAGGTTGGAGGCTGTGGTCTGCCCTGTGCCAGACCCCACCCCAGGCACTGCCCCAACTGTGGTCACAGCTGCAGAGCACAGGGTTTTGTGCCAAATGGGCTCCAAGTCTGTCAGGGATGGGGACAGAGAAAGGGGGTGCACTGAGAGTACAGGGAGGTGCTCTCTGTTTAAGGAGGCCTTAGAAAATGTCACCAGGGAGCGGGGTTAGAGGGATTTGTGCTGTTAAACCTCAGCAATTAAGCCGGCATGGTAACGACCGTGAAGTGACAGGCATGCCAATGGCACAGAGTGGACAACCCAGAAACAGGCTCCAGCCTGTGCAGAAGGTGGGTGTGAGACAAGACAGTGGGGGTGTAAATGGACTCGTTAGCCAATGGTGGTGCTGAGTCAAGTGGGTAGCGATTTGGAGAGACAGAGTTCTGCCTGCTTTTCATCCCGCGCACCAGCTGGATCGGGTGGGCAACCTTCATCCACTTGCGGGAACATCTCCCCAAGGTGTGCCAAAGCAAAGCCTTAGCGAGTGAGCTGTGGAGTGGGTAAGGCCATCCTACCACTTGAAACCCAAAGCCAGTGAAAAGAGCAGTGATGCATCGGCCAATTGAGAAATATTTTCCAAATCTACATTGCAAACAAAATGAATACTGCAGCAGGGTCAAACATAAAAAAAAAAAAAAGACAGATGGGAAGAAAATATATAACAGACATCTCAGCAGTACAATGGATAAGGAGCGTCCAGAATCCAAGATGAAAAAGACCAGGAACATAACAAAAATGGGCAAAGCGCATGAACCAGCAGTTCCCCAAAACGTTTCTCTTTGGATGAAAAAGTAAACCCAAAGGCTCTTAGACATCTGTTAAGCTCCTTGATGTCCCTCACGGGGTCACTCATTTAACACGGCCCTGACATGCCACATGGTTGTCTGCCTCCAGCTGTCAGGGATGCTGGGGAGCACGGCAGGGGGGCGGAACTGCATGTGTCAATCAAAACAATCCCAAAGTTAGAAATCTGACTGCATCTTGAGCTGACAACTCCACCTGCAGAAGTTTGTTCTAAGGCTACGGCAGCCCACACACAGAACCTGTTCTCTTTGTCCAGGGCAGCAAAGGCCTGGACAGATCCCAAATGCCCATCAGCGGGGGGCGCCATGGTGAATACAGGATCCATGCACACAATGTAATACTCTGCAGCTGTGCTCAGGCGGAGGAGGCTCCGAGTTCGGTGGCTGGGAAGGAGCCCTAGGCTACATTGTTGCCAGGAAAAAAAGCAACAACCTGCCAAGCGGTGACACAGCCCTCTTCCTTGATAAAAGAAGCTTTTACTGAAATATGACTTACATAGCTGAGCGCTCATCCGTTCAGAGCAACGATTCAACGGCTTTTATTCAGCGCGTTCGCGCTGTGCAAACACTGCCACGATGCAGCCTCTTCATCAGCCCAGGAGGAAATCTTATTACTCCACCCTTTTCATGTACGGGAGAAGGGAGCAAGAAACTAGACACATGCACGCACACGCATATGCACGCACACACCCCACACACGCATGCTTTAAGGAGACCCTAGAAGGTACACAAGTGTGGCTCTGCTGGGCACAGCCTGCTTCAGACCTGGAACACCATTCCTGAGGGACTGGATTTCTGACCGTGGATTCCCACGCTGCCCGACAGGGCCCTCTGAGATGGTGGAGGGTGTGTGTGTGTGCTGCCCAGCGGTAGCCACCAACTCGCATGGAACCGTGGCTGTGGCTCGTGTGAGTGTTTTAGATTTCCCTTTTGTTAATTTTCCCAAAAAGAACCACACGTGGCTGGCTGGGGGCTACCGCACTGCAGGGAGCATGGGTTGTGACACAGTCAGGCTTTTGTGGGAAGTCCTGGGTGCCATCGGTGGAGGTGGCCGCAGCAGCATCCTGGGGGGGGGGGGGCTCTGACCCATAGGAGGGGACCAGCGCGGATCAGGGCTGGATAAGAACATGGATAAGGCTGGCACCGCGGCTCACTAGGCTAATCCTCTGCCTGCAGTGCCAGCACCCCGGGTTCCAGTCCCGGTTGGGGCACCGGATTCTGTCCTGGTTGCTCCTCTTCCAGTCCAGCTCTCTGCTGTGGCCAGGGAGTGCAGTGGAGGATGGCCCAAGTCCTTGGGCCCTGCACCCCATGGGAGACCAGGAGAAGCACCTGGCTCCTGGCTTCGGATCAGCGCCGTGCGCCGGCCGTGGTGGCCATTGGGGGGGGGGGGAATGAACCAACGGAAAAGGAAGACCTTTTTCTCTGTCTCTCTCTCACTGTCCACTCTGCCTGTCAAAAAAAAAAAAGAACGTGGCTAAGATGACGGGTGCTGAGGAAGGAGCTGGAGGTGACTGCAGCTGTGGTCTGAGCAGCAAGGGTGCGGGGAGATGAGGATCCTGGTGGTGGCAGCAGCAGGTGCCTCAGAGCCCCCACGGAAGCCCCCGGGGGTCCCCACAGCCTCAGGGCATGCCCCCATTTGAATACAACCTCAACTCCTCACAGAGGCTGCCACCTCTCATTTGCTTCCTCAGCTTCCACACACTCCAGTCTCAATGGCCTCGCCTCCATTCCCTCCGTGAACCCAGACAGCTCCCAGCTCAGGCCCTTGCACCTGCTGCTGCTCCCTCGGCCTGGCCGCCGTTCCTCAGGGCTTGATACTGCTGACCTCTCTCCATTCCCACCTCTGCTCACACCTCACCTGCACAGCACAGCCGTCCTTGACCGCCCTTCCTAAACTCACCCTCCTTGCTGTAATGACTCATTCCCCCATCCATGTCGCTCCCTGAAACACTCGTGCTTGCCCGGGAGCAGCCCACTTGCCCCCTCCTCCTGGTAGAAGGGGACTCTCTGGTTCATGTCTGTATCCTTACGGCTTCTCCCAGGGCCCGGCACAGAGCGGGGCTTGAAACATACTTGGTGATGAATGACCAGGGCAAAAGGAGGGCAGGGCAGGGACAGGCTCTGCCCCAGCCTCCCCGAGAAAACTCCCCAAAGGTCTGGGAAGGATGTGGTAGGAGTCACCGGGACATGGGGTCCTGGTCTTCCTTGACTGTCTGGAGCAATAGCAGCAAAGATAGAGAAGATCAAGGCCACGTGATTTGCCCAACCAACTGCTCCCTGCCAGAGGGCCGTGTGCTGTCCACGTGGGAACTGGAGTCCTTCAGAATTCTTTGACTTGGGCCGGCGCTGTGGTATAGTGGGTGAAGCTGCCACCTGCAATGATGGCATCCTATAATCAGTGCCAGTTTGAGTGCTAGCTACTCTTCTTCTGATCCAGCTCCCTGCTAATGCACCTGGGAAAGCAGTGGAAGATGACCCAAAGGCTTGGACCCCTGCACCCACGTGGGAAACCAGGAAGAAGATCCAGGCTCCTGGTTTCAGATCAGCACAGCTCTGGCCATTGTGGTCATTTGGGGAGTGAACCAGTGGATGGAAGACCTCTCTCTTTTTCTCTGTAACTCTGACTTTTTTAAAAAAATAAATAAATCTTAAAGAACCCACTAAGCACGGCATCATCCGTGGAAACATGAGGGTGAAGGAAACATGAGGGGAGCCGGGGCTCGGCACCTGCTCAGCCTGGCCTTGGTTCCTGGCTCTCGCCATGGACCCTGGACCTTGTCCTCTCCTGAAAAGTGGAGGTGGTAGCTGTTGTCTGGGGTGGCTGCTAGGAGTAGAGGTAGTGGACGGGAAAGGCTTGGCACACAGTAGGGCTCAATCAGTGTCATGTCGGGAACTGCCATGGTGTGTGATGCCTCGTCGCCTGATGACAAACCAGCATACAGCTCTGCAGAGCAGGGAGCAGCACACGGGGCCTCGAAGGGCTCTGTCACACCGAGAGACACCGGTGACCAAACAAGCTCAGGACAGTGGCCTTCACCATGTGCCAGGCACTGATCTGAGTCCTCACGACAACCTTATGCAGTGGAACCCATCTCACAGACACGGAAACTGAGACAGAGAGGGTGAGAGACTCGCCCAGGGTCACACAGCCTGAAAGCGGCAGAGCCACAGGGGCAGTGCAGGGCATCACGTGGGGCTGCCTGTGCTGCACAAGTCCCAGGGGCCCGGGCGGGGGGCCTGAGAGGGGGCTGGACTCAGCCAGGCCTCAGAGTGGGCAGGCAGGGGGAACAGAGCTCACCCTGGGGGGCTGCCATGGGCATCAGACAAGACCCTCCCTGGACCACATGAAGCCTGCACAGATGCTCCGTGAATGTCCAGTCCCTGGCCCTGGGACATAAAGTCACCGAGGGCAGATGGGTGGAGACAGGAGGGGAGCGGGGTGGGGCCTGGGACACAGTAGGCAGGGAGGGATTTGGGGAAGGGGCTGCCACACGGGCTCCACTGCAGCGTGAGAGACAGACTGAGATCTGGCCTCTTGCTGGGAGGGGGGAGGCCGAGTCCGTGAGGACCTTGCCCTCGACTTCCTAAAATTACATAGCAATGGAGACGAGAAAAAGAGAGAGGAAGACAAGTGTTTGGGTCGGGGCCAGTTTCCGTTGTTTTCCTTTAAGGCTGCTACATCCTGACAAGAACATAAATCGGGGGGACAGAGACAGAACGGATGAGACCCTCCTCCCCATTCGGATTCAGGGGCCGGGGAAGGTGGGAACAGGGCAGGGCAGGTGGAGCACAGCCTGGGGACAGGGCAAGGCTACTGGGAGACGCAAGCAGGTTTCAGGCTGAGATGACAAGTGGGGGTTACCCTGGAGGAAAATATGCACGTGTGTGCATGTATGCATGTGCATTGTGTGCCTGTGTGCACATGTGTGTGCACTGCATGTGTGTACCTGCATGGGTGTGTGTGCATATCTCTGTGTGCCTGTGTATGTATGTGCATGTGTGTGCACGTCTATATGTACCTTCTGCACATGTGTGCACATATAGGTGTGTGCATACACATGTGCACATGTGTGTATGTATATGTGTGCATGTATGTGTTGCCATGCATGTATATGTGTACGTGTGTATGCCATACATCATGTGTGCATGTGCATGTGTGTACCTGCAGGGCACATGTGCATGTCTGTGTGTGCATGTGTATGCGTGTGCCTGTGTGTGCATGTCTATATGTACTTTCTGCACATGTGTGCACATATAGGTGTGTGCATACATATGTGTACATGTATGTATGTGTATGTGTGTGTGTATGTGTTGCCATGCTTGCATGTGTGTACATATATACGCCATACATTATGTGTGCACGCGCATGTGTGTACCTGCAGGGCACACATGCATGTCTGTGTGTGCATGTGTATGTGTGCATGTGCATATGTGTGCCTACATGTGCATGTATGTACCTGCATGGGCACGTGTGCATGTCTGTCCATGTGTATGTGTGTGCCTGTGTGCATGTCTACATGTGCCTTCTGCACACGTGTGCATGCATGCATGTGCATTGTGTGCCTTGTGCACGTGTTGTTGTGCATTATATGCACATGTACATGTGTGTGCATGTGTGTGCCTTCGTGGGCATGTGTGCATATCTGTGTGTGCATGTGCTTGTGTGTGCCTGCGTGTGCATATGTGTAGTGGGAGGGCCAGGCAGCTCTCTGACCCTCTCTCATCAGGATGCCCACTCAACTCCTGAGCCCTCCCGACCCACTCACCTCCCACAGGTCTCGCCTCCTGACACCACCACCTGAGGGGCAGGGTTTCCACCCGTGGGCTTTGGGCAGCCACAAATGTTTTGTCTAGAGCAGCATGCATGTTGCATGTGTGCACGCGTGTGAATGGGAGCGGGTGGGGGAGAGGCGAGCCTGGAAGCAGGCGCAGCAGGAGCAGAGGCAGCATGGTGGGAAGCAGCCTGGCTCCTGGAGGTGACCGGGGGAGCACCAGGCTGTGTGATGGGCAGGCTCTGAGACAGGACAACAGGCAGAGGGGCTGGAGCTCCACAGGCCCCAGAATCCACACACAGCGCTGGATTCCACCTGCAGGTGGCAGGCAGTGTGCGGGGGCTTCACGGGGTGTGACACGACCTGGGGACAGAGAGGCTGCTCTGGGGAGCTTTGCAGCCACCCCCGTGGCCCAGGACCCCTGTCCTGCCATACCCGTGCCCACATCACCAGGAGGAGGCTGTGCCTACAACCTGATGGAACGCAGCCTGAAAAGTTCTGACGTCTGGAGCTTCAGGGTCTGTGAGGCCGGTCTGTGACCTACTTTCCGTGGTGGAGTGAGAAACCCGACAAAACAGGTGCCCCTGCAGATTGTCCCGGGAAAGGCAAACAGGGCAGACTGGGGGCTGGGCAGGCACCCGCAGAGTCGACAAAAAGATCAACTTCTCACCATCAGAGCCGCCCAGAGGTGGCCCTTCCGGGGTCGCTCAGCTTAGCTGCCTGGTGGAGCCGTCTTCCCCACTTTCCGGGAACTGTTGGTGGAGGCTGGCTCTGCCCGGGAGCCCTTCCCTGGTCGGGGGCACGTGTGTCACAGCAGAGGCTCTCACGGGGTTGCTAAGGGCAGTGGGCACCTGCTAGCGACCCAGTGCGGCTTGCTGGAAGCGACACGTGGAGGGCTGAGGTTGGTTTTTCTTTCTTTCCTTTTGTCTGGCTTCCTCCTGTGTGTCTTCATTCTCCCCTCCGGGATGCAACCAGACCAAAAAAGAAGTGGAGGAGGACAAAAAAGGACTCTGAATAATGAGTTCCCCGCGGGGTGGGGAAGACGCTCCTCCCCAAAATAACAGCAGAGGGAGGCAGCCGCATGTCCCCAGGAGGGGGCGGAGTACAAGTGGCTCTGGAGCACCCGAGGGGCTCACTCACCTCTGCTCCTCCCTGAGCAGGTGACCCCTCCGGCCTCACCCCTGGTCACCTTGAAGGCCTCTGACTGGCAGGGCCCAGGGCACATCTGGACCATGATATAGAAGCACTAACCAGCCAGCCAACCCAGCCAGCCAGTCTGAATTCGAATGCTGGCTTTGCTCCTTGGTGGCTGTGTGAACCCAAGTGGTTGACCACATCGAGCCTCGGTTTCTCCATCTGCTACCTGGATTTAGTCATTTCTATTTCCTTGAAACGCTGGGAGGAGACCAAGCAGGGAACTGTGGCCAGGTGCCCCCGGAAGTACCTGGCGCACAGAGCTGCTCTGTGAGCCAGAGCCGGAACGGGAAGTGTGGTGTCCTGGCCAGGGTCAGTGCCCCGGCCCAGCCTCCCCGCTGTTACCTTGAGACCACTCGCTCCAACCCACGGGCCGTGAACTGAGGCACGTGTGTGCCACATGTAGGCTGACACGGGGGCCGATGCACCCCCTCTGGCTCTCTCCTCCCCACCAGGGAGACCCTCCAGGCCGGGATTGGGATGATAGAACCACGAGGTCCTTGAGTCACCCAACACAGAACTGTGCAGGAGCAGGAAAGACACCTTATGTACGCCAAGCTGCTGAGGCTGCAGGGGCTTTGTCCATAACTAACACAAGTACACTGAGCAACAGGTGAATACACACACACACACACACAGGTACTTACTCAGCAGCCACTACACACACACACACACACATCACCATTGGGTGATTCTGTCATTGTGCAAACATGACAGTGCGCTTTACACAAACCTAGATGGTACAGCTGTTACACGCCTAGGCCACACAGTGCATGTGCACGTGCACGCACACACACACACACGTGTAGGGTACAGCCTACTGCTCCCAGCATCATGATAAACACAACAACACGAGGTTAAGATAAGCACAGGAGAAAATGAGGTAGTTGGTGCTGTGGCAAAGTGGGTAAAGCCACGGCCTGTGATGCCAGCATCCCACACGGGCTCCAGTTGGTGTCCCGGCTACTCCACTTCTGGGAAAAGCAGAGGAAGATGCCCTAAGTACCTGGGCCCCTGCCACCCATTAGAGAGACCTGGAAGATGCTCCTGGCTCCTGCCTTTGGCCTGGCCCAGTGCTGGCCATTGCTGCCATCTGGGGACTGAACCAGTAGATGGAAGATTCTCCCTCTCCCTCTCCCTCTCCCTCTCCCTCTCCCTCTCCCTCTCCCTCTCCCTCTCCCTCTCCCTCTCCCTCTCCCTCTCCCTCTCCCTCTCCCTCTCCCTCTCCCTCTCCCTCTCCCTCCCTCCCTCTCCCTCCCTCTCCCTCTCCCTCCTTCTCCCTCTCCCTCCCTCTCCCTGTCCCTCTTTCTTTTTAAATCTTTCAAAATAAGTAAGTAAATCATTTTTTAAAAAAGAGAAAATGAGCCGGCGCCGCGGCTCACTAGGCTAATCCTCCGCCTTGCGGCGCCGGCACACCGGGTTCTAGTCCCGGTCGGGGCGCCGGATTCTGTCCCGGTTGCCCCTCTTCCAGGCCAGCTCTCTGCTGTGGCCAGAGAGTGCAGTGGAGGATGGCCCAGGTGCTTGGGCCCTGCACCCCATGGGAGACCAGGAAAAGCACCTGGCTCCTGGCTCCTGCCATCGGATCAGCGCGGTGCGCCGGCCGCAACGCGCCGGCCGCGGCGGCCATTGGAGGGTGAGCCAACAGCAAAGGAAGACCTTTCTCTCTGTCTCTCTCTCTCACTGTCCACTCTGCCTGTCAAAAAAAAAAAAAAAAAAAGAGAGAAAACGATGCTGTGATGCGGCAAACGCGAGATGGAGGGGCTGCTGCCGGCGGGGCCCGGGGAAGGCAGCACTTGCAAGGGGAGCGCACAAGTACAGGACAGCAAACAAGACCAGGAACGTGGCCTTTCACTGTCATGCTTTACGTTCTGCACACAGCCGGTAGCACAGACGACGTGTAGGCACCAGCACCACCACGCAGGCGTGAGCGAGGCCCCAAGCGATGACATCACAGTGGCTGTGACCTCACCACATGGGGAGGACATGTAGCACCAGCACCAACACACAAACATGAGAGGTCGATGACATCACAGCAGCTATGACGTCACCACATGCAGAGGATGTGTAGGCACCAGCACCACCACGCAGACATGAGAGAGGCCCCATGCGATGACATCACAGTGGCTATGATGTCACCACATGGGGTGGATGTGTAGGCACCAGCACCAACACACAGACGTGTGAGAGGCCCCGAGCGATGACGTCACAGCGGCTATGACATCACTGCATGGGGTGGATGTGTAGGGGTGGATGTGTAGGCACCAGCACCACCACACAGACGTGAGTGATGACATCACAGCGGCTATGACGTCACCGCACGGGAATGTTCAGGTCTGACAATCACAGGGGGCTGCATGGCATACGTGGTCTGTTGCTGACCAGCGTGGCATTACGTGACGGGTGGCCTGTGTGTGTTGAACCCAGCACCAGGAAGCATGGATGCAGCCGTGAGCAGAGCAGCTCACAGCAGAATCGCGTGCACTGTGCTGGGAGTGAGAGGCACACAGCAGGCTGTGACGCTGTCCCCTGAGCGTCTGCGTGTGGAACGCTCTGAGTGGGTCAGGGGACGTCAGGGAGCCTGGGGCAGCCTGGAGGAGGAGGCCAAGAGCAGAGGGCAGCAGGGCAGTGTTCCCAGCTGTGAGCCAGCAGGTGTGTCTGGAAGGTGGGAACAGCGCCTATGCCACGCCTGTGCCACTGTGCCGCAAGGTCGTTCCTGGTTGGGTCCCCGTAACACAGCAGGCAGCCTCCGAGTCGGCATCTGACCACGGTCCCCGCTCTTGTGGGGGCCACGGTGTGGGAGCCCCTGCAGGCGAGAGGGGGGCTCAGTGGGGGTGTTTCTCTACAGCACGTCCTCCCTGCGGGGCTGGCTACAGGATCGCACCTTTGTCATTGTATCGGTAACCCTCACTCTCCTGAGTGCCTACTGCCGGCTTGGCCTGTCCTGTGTGCAGACGAGCAGGAGACGAAAGGAGCCTGTGGGAGACCCGGACGCCCAGAGTCAGCTGCCCAGAGAGGCATCCCGAGCTGACAGGCCCCTGGCCCCTTCCCTGGGTCTCAAGGCATCTAGGCAGCCCCAGGCCATTATCATTCCACGTGCAGAGCCCAGAGACAAAGCCAGAAGCCTCCGGTCTGCCCGGGGCTTGCTTCCGTGACTGACGTCTCTGTTTTACAAGTAGGAGGCCAATCACGGAGAGGTCGGACCAGCAGGTGCCTCACCCTGGCTTCCGCCCAGCGCGCCGGCAGGGAAACACAGGCTCAGGCCCACCTGGGCGGAGGCGAGGCCTGCATCCTGTCTCCCTGGAGGAGTGGCCACTGCTAGGTTTAGCAAGTGGGATCACATCCCAGCCTCAGGGGTGTGCAAAGTGCCAGGGAGGCTGCACCCTACTGACTTCAGCCTGGCCCAGCCCCAGTCATAGTGGCCATTTTGGGGAGTGAACCAGAGAATGGAAACTCTCTCTGTCTCTGCCACTCTACCTTTAAAATAATAATAATAAAAAGAACTTAATTAACACCTGACCCTCAAGTTTTCCTTGGTCAGGGCCCTGCCACTCACACTACCACTGCTGGGTCACTGGAGAACAGAGACGAATTTGGCTCAGGGCTCTGGGGTTGAGAGGGGCAGGATCTAGAGACTGCCCAGGTTGGGGTCTTCGTGCTGCCCTGTAGTGTCCTGGGGCAGAGGAGCCGGCAGGACAGAGCAAACCCCCCGGCTCAGAGCCCGACGCCCTGCTGTCAGCAGCATCAATCCTGTGGTGATGGCTGCCACGGGTCCCGCCTCTTCATTCTGCTGTCCTGGGGTGGGTGGCTCCAACACAAGTGGTGCAGGGGACAGTCCAGCCACAGCAGCCAGGCCTCCCTGAGATACCCAGCTCCACGAGGGCGGAGCTGGGGCTGCCTCCTCCACTGATTCACTTCCAGGCAGAGGAAACGCTCCAGGAATCATTGCGGGTGGGTGGATGGATGAGGGCATGCGCTGGTGAGTGTGTGGTTGATGGATGGATGGGTGAGTGGAAGGTCGGGTGGATGGGGCAGATGACGGGATGGGTTGGTGAATGGAATCATTGATAGGTGGACAGACGGGTGTAAGGTTAGGTGTATGGGTGCGTAGCTGAGGGGACAGGTTGCTAGGTGGATGCACTGCTAGGTAGATGGGTGAGTGGAAGGTCGGGTGGATGGGTGGGTGGGTGGATGGAATGGCAGTAGGTGGTGGATTAGGGATAGAGGAGGGGATGGGTGGGTGGGTGGATGCATCGGTAGGTGGACGGGTGACTGGGTGAGAGCATGGACAGATGGATGAGGGAGTGCCCGGGTGGACGTGTGAAGCACGCAGCTGGCCCATGTGCAGGCAGGACCTTGACCCAGACCTCTGCCTGCAGAGCCTGCCTCCTCTCCGCTGCACCCTGTGGGGTTTCCATGTTGCCTCGGCTGACACCCTCCGGATCCACAAATGAAAGCGGCTCTGGCTCACCGGAGGCTGCCAGAGCCCGGGCCCTGGCCCGAGCACTCCTCATGACATCATCGGCACAGTTCCCGGGGCGGGCAGCAGGCCGGTCTCCGCCGTGGCGTGAGGGAGCTGAGTCATGGGAGAGAGGCAGCAGGGCTCCGACCGCAGGAGCTGCTGCTCACCTGGGAGATCAGAGCCGGTGCCCAGCGAGGCCACTCCACGCCCCGAGCAGAGCACCCAGAGTGCTCACCAGAACCGCAGGTGAGCCCCACGGATGGGGCAGAGGGAAACCTGCCCAGCTCGCCGCGGCCACTGGGTGACAACAGCACTTGACATGGCCTTGGAATTCACACCACTTGGGTGGCCCAAACACCTCCCGAGGAAAACTAAATCCCACGCAGTCCAGGTTTGGAATCACTCCTCGCAGACTGCAGAAGCAAACCGGAATTTGCTCTAGAAGAACTGGACTTTCACCCTGACTTTGGGCATAGAGCAAAAATACAGCTCTAAGGGAGATGAACATCTTGGAGTTAAAGATCACAGAGTGTAGCCGAGACAGAGCACTGTGAAGGAGAGAGAAAACGCAACCCCTAATAGCAGCAGGCAGGATGTGAGAGTCCAGAATTATCAAGTAAGGACTAGGTGGTGCTCATGTTCATAGACGTAAACGACCATGGTGAATGCACACGTGAAAACAGCCAGGGGCCGGCGCTGTGGCGCAGCGGGTTGAAGCCCTGGCCTGAAGCGCCAGCATCCCATATGGGCACCAGTTTGAGACCCGGCTGCTCCACTTCCGATCCAGCTCTCTGCTATGGCCTGGGAAAGCAGTGGAGGATGGCCCAAGTCCTTGGGCCCCTGCACCCATGTGGGAGACCTGGAAGAAGCTCCTGGCTCCTGGCTTTGGATCGGCGCAGCTCTGGCCATTGCAGCCAACTGGGGAGTGAACCAGTGATGGAAGACCTCTCTCTCTGCCTCTCCTCTCTCTCTCTGGTAACTCTGTCAAGTAAAATAAATAAATAAATCTTAAAAAAAAAAAGGTGGTGGAGAGGGCCTGTGCACCTGTCACCTGGTTCCATCTAACAGTTATAGGTACCCAACTAAAAACAAAAAACAAAACAACAACAAAAAACACCCTCCTTGTAGCTGCCACTGCTGCAGCCATAGGAGAAGGGGAGGAGAGCCCACAGTTTGCCCCTGACTGGTGGAGAACCAGGACACTGCCAAACAAAGAGGAAACGGCAGCCATTTTCCCAGATGCAAAGCACTAAGGTGGACATCGGTGGACGGAGAAGCAATGGGATCCCCGCACGGACGAGAAAGACCCCAGGGCCCCCAGGTGCTCACAGCTGAGTCCACAGTTTGGTGCTGCTGACATCCCTGGGGGGGGGGGTCCTCCTTCCTTCACCCATTCACTGACAACACCAGTTTTTCCCTCCCCAGAGCCAGGCCGGCTCACTGCCCTTCCTGCCCCTCCTGCCTCGAGTCCAGTCTGTGCCCAGCCCTCCGGCTTCCGCACCTTCGGGTCCTGGGATCACCGTGGGGGCCCCCTTGGAAGGAGCAGCACGGCCCCCGGTGCCCCTCCGCTCGCTGCCACCGAGCGGGTTTTCCAAGGCAGGAGGCAGTGATTTCCGCGCCCGCCCCAGTGCTTTCGTAACGGAGCTCTGTCTGCGCTTCTTTTGAGAGAGGGAGTTTGTGTTCTCTCCAGTTCCACAGTAACGCCCGAGGCAGGGTCCTAGAAGGCGACCCAGCTCCCCTCGGGCCCTGGAAGCGCCCAGCACTATGAGAGCTGGGGGCTGCCGTGTGGTGAGGGCGCACAGAGACGCCCTGAGACCACGTGAGGCTGCGCAGACGCCCCGCTGGGCCTCCCAGGATTCACTCCCATCTGGGGAAACACCGCGAGGCAGAACCACGCAGCTGAGCCTCTCCTGACCTGCAGTGACCACGGCTGAGAAACGGTGATTGCTCACTCAAGCCACCAAACCTTGCAGGTGACCGACGATGCGCTAATGGACAAGCGGGACTCCTTGCAGAGCCGCTGCCCACTCAGCACACGTCCTCAGTCTCGCCGCCTGCCTGGAACCCTCTTCCCTTTGATTTATTTTCCCCCTTTAGGTAATTATCTCTTCTTTACTGAACTCGGCCACCTGCCTCTAAAGCCCAGTTGAAGTCGCTCCTCCTCCACGCAGCCCCTGTGAAGCGCCAGCTGTTGACCTCAAGCCCAAGCTCATCTCTCGTGGCACTCACCATCCCCCCCCCCCCCCGCCCTGCTCATCTGGCACACAGCAGCAGAATCGCTTTAACGATCATTGTGAAACTCCTCTTGGGGGCCGTGTCTTTTCTCACCATCCCCAGAGCCCAGTGCTGAATGGGTTCAGTAACTCAGGGCTGCCCCTGGTGCTGAGGAGACTGGGGCACCGTGCACAGCCCTGCACAAGGGTCCCCAGTGTCCGCGGCAGGACCAGTGCCTGGAGGCCATGGAGAAAGCAGGCAGGATGCAGGTGACTGGAGGGAAGAAACGAAGGTCGTATGTCCCCAGGAAGAAGGCTGGAAAATACTCAGATGCTCCGAGAGAGACAGGTCTAAAGACAAACTGTGCTATAGCGCTGGTTACCTAAATTTGCCCACACATCAGAACAACACAGAGCACCTGTTAAAATACACTTTCCCAGGTCTCACTGCAGACCTGGGAGGGAGCGCACAACTCCGGATTTTGAGGAAACATTCCAGCTGATTTTTATGATAGGGAAAGTTTGGGAACAATTGCTTCATGTAAAAAAAAACAATATATAGAATGTGGAATGTGTGATGCCAAGCATCCATGCATCCATCTACCCATCTACCCATCTGCCATCCATCCACCCATCCACCCAGCAATCCACCCACCCACATACCCATCCATTCATGGATCTGTCCGTCCATCCATCCATCCATCTACCCATCGGCCATCTGTCTGTCCATCTAGCAATCCACCCACCCACATACCCATCCATTAATGGATCTGTGCATCCATCCATCCATCCATCCATCATCCACCCATCCATCCATCTATCTAAACATCCACTCATCAAGCATTTATAATGAGCACCAACTACATGTCAGGTCAGTGTTTAGCACAGGAGAAGGAAGAGAAAAGAAGAATTTTTAGTCTTTCAGAGTCTAAAGTCCCGCAGACAAGTCTGTAATGACTCAGTAACCGATCATTAATTAGTAAGTGTCAGGAAGTAGTCAAGGTCAAGGTTACCACAAGTGCACTTGGCCATACAGCATCTGTATCCCTCTCCTCCCTCACATGACCTAAATGCAGCCAGCCAAGTGCTTCCACCGGGGAGTGCCACATCTGGAGAAGTGACAGAGGAGCAGGGACAGTGAGAGGTAAGCACCCACTGTCAGTCTAGCGACCAGGGCTCCCCGCAGTGGTCGTCATCTACATTCGTTATCTGTTGCTACAGAGCAAACTGCCTCAGACCTTTGTGACCCTCCCATGTCTGTAGGTCATGAATGCAGCCATGAATTCGCTGCATCCTCTGGCTCAGGGCTTCTCACAAGGCTGCAACCAGGAGGCGGTCAGGGCTGCAGTCCCAGCTGAAGGCTCCGATGGGGAGAGATCAGCTCCCAAGCTCACTTGTGCTCCTCAGCAGGATCTGGTCTCCACTGGGGTCTTGGGCACAGGGTTTGAGTTTCTTGCTGGATCTTGGCTGGAGCCCCTTTCTGTTCTTTGCCATAGGAAGCTGACAACATGGCAGCTGCCTTCCATCAGAGTAAACAAGAGGGCACGAGAGGCGAGGGAGATGGAAGCCAGAGACTTGTAGTCACGAAGCACCAGAACTGCAGGCCCTGTCATTCTGTGAAATACTACAGTTGTTACAAACGGGTCAGCAGGCCCAGCATACACTCAGGGAGAGAAGACCCCAGATAGCCGTGAGCACCAGGAGCTGGGCAACTGTGGGAGCCACCTCAGAATCGTCCAGCGAGTCCCTGACAGGCCCTGGGCATGGGTTTGGGCTGTTTCTAGCATCTCCCAACCTTGACCCCAGTGCACTCCCCCCAGACCCCCTCTTTAGCCTTCCAGGGGATTCCAGCACCAGCTTCGGGCCTGTGAGGAGGAGCAGCTGGCCTCACAGCCATGGTAGATGAATACACAGCTTCACCGGGCATGAGAAAGGCAGGGCTGTGACCACGGGCAACAAGAGACCAAGGCTAGAGCAAGCATCCCAGGAGTCCGCCATCAACTGGCAGTGACCGATGTGGCATGGTTGTCTTGGTCCATCTGGCTTTGTCTGTAGCTCTAACAGATCTTTCATATTGGTAGTGATGAACAAGTTGAAAATTTAAAACAATGAGAAGTGAATGTCACCAAGCAAACTGACAATTAATGACAACAAACAAGGCCTTTTGCTTCTGGCCATAGTAGTAACGGGGACTCAATTTACACATGCACACCTGACCTTCTACAACTAAAATAAAACAGGCAAAAATCATAGGCAACCATGGCTCTACTGGGCAACAGGAGCACGGTGCAGTGATCTCTAAGAGGAAGGAGACAGGTGAGGGGCCCTGGGGTGCCAGCTTACTTCCAGGTGAGGGTTTCCAGGCCACAGGACAGAGGGGAGCTCAGGCAGAAAGCAGGGCTCCCCTCGAGCTGCAGGCAGAGCTGAGAACACGCAGACCTGGGGGAACCTGGCAGGTGCAGGACAGAGCAGCAGGGTGTCAGAGGCTGGAGGTCAGACAGAATGGGTGCCACAGAGCTGTGCTCTCAGGCAGAGGCTGGGTGCAGACCAGCCCAGGCACGGGAGGGAGCTCCTCAACTTTGGGTAGGAACTGCTGGGAAGGGTTCCCAATCCCCAGAGGATCTGCCGTGGTCGACATTCACCCCAGCCAGGGAGGGGACTTCCCGTAGCCCACAGTACTGAAGAGGCTTTGTCAGTGGGCTCGACCTAAGGATGCTCTGCTCCCCCCTGACAAAGCAGAAAAGCCTCAAAACTACCAAACCGTGGGGCTGGTGCCGTGGCGCAGTGGTTGAAGCTGCTGCCCACAATGCCAGCATCTCACAGGGGCTCCCTGATGCTCCACTTCATTACAGCTCACTGCTAATGGCCTGGGAAAGCAGCAGGAGACAGCCCAAGTGCTTGGGCCACTGCCACCCACATGGGAAACCTGGATGAAGCCACTGGTTCCTGGCTTTGGTCTGTCTCAGCCTTGGCCATTGCAGCCTCTGGGGAATAAACCAATAAATAGAAGATCTCTGTCTCTCTCTCTGTCTGTGCAACTTTTTCAAATAAATACAAATATTTATTTTAAAAAACATCAAAACTATCAAAATCTGCCCTGGGAGCATGACTGCATCTCACACAAAGCTCAAAAATGGCTATAGAAAATGAAAGAAATCCATTACCCAACAAGCTTTGTAATCATCAGACATGCACAGAAACAGGAAAATGTGACCCAGAACGGATGGACTGGAACAGACCCAGACAGGATGCAGGTGCTGAGGTGAGTGGCAGGACACTAGTGCAGCCAGTGAGCAAGCCCTGTGTGTGCCGGGGAAGGCAGGGAAGAACAGGCACTCGAGGGGGAGCTCCTCTGTCAGGGATGATGGGGCCAAATCAGACAGCGAGACATGAAAAGCAACGCTTGGGATGTGGATGGGTCTAGCAGCCAGTCAGGGAAGCAGAGCTCTGTGAACAGCAGAGAAGGTACAGAAACTCCAAAATGCAGTCCAGTGCAGAGAGGGAAGGAGAGAAGGAGGAGGAGGAAGAAAGACAGCTAAAATGTATTCAAAGACGTATTGTTCAAACGTTTCTGAAAATGATAAAAACTAATAATGCACAGGAAAGAAGCTTGATCAGTGCAAGCACAGGGAAGATTATAAAACTAGGCTATGGCCTTCAAGCCTCAGCCCCGTTCCTGGTTCCAGCTTCCTGCTAATGTGCACGCAGGGAGCAGCAGGTGATGGCTCAGAAAGGGGGGTACCTGCCATGCATGACAGAGACCTGGACGGAGTTCCTGGCTCCCTGCTTCTCCTTGTCTCTGTCCCAGCTACGTGGGCATTTGGGCAGTGACCCAGTGGATGTGAGATCTCTGTCTCTCAGCTTAAAAAAAAATAGTGGCCAGAGAGAAAGCAGAGATTACAGAAATGAGAGGAAGAACAGAAGACTTTTCACTGGAAACAATGAAAGCCAGAAGGAAGTGGAATCATATTTTTAAGGAACTGAAAGAAAAATGCTGTCAACCCAGAATTCTGCACAACATGGAAATGACTTTCAAAGGTGAAAGTGAGCAAACACCAGGGGTTGGTGAAGACCGGGAGATGCCGGAGCCTCAAACGCTGCTGGTGAGGCTGTGCCATGCACAGGAGTCTGGCAGTCTCTCAGAGCTTCTGCTGGACCCGGCAACTCTGCGGCCGGGTGGAAGACAGCCCAAGGTAACTGAAGACACATTTCCTCGGGAAACTTGGGTGTGCATGTGTCCAGAACAGCTGAAGAATCAAAACCCTAATCCGCAGCAGCTGGGGAATGGACAGCACGTCCGATCTGACTCAGCAGTCAGAAAGACCAAGTCACCGTCAGCTGTGACACGGCAGGTGACAACAGCCAGGCAGAAGGGCCACACGGCATGTGAGTCCAATGACAGGAAAGACCAGGAACAGGCAGGACCACAGACAGAGGGCAGAGCCGGGGCTGCTGGGGCTCAGGGAGCGAGTTGAGGAGGCCCTGGGGGCTAGAGAGCAGGCGTGGCTGTGAGGTTTCCTTGTGCAGGTCACAAAAGTGTTCTAAACTAGACAGTGGTGGTGGTCGAACTGTACACAACTTCAAAGGGTGAATTTTATAATTTAAAGTTGTATCACAATGAGATGGTTACATCTAAAAACTAAGGTGAGATGAAGACTATTAAAAAAGATTTATTTGAAAGGGGAGAGGGGGGAGGAGAGAGAGAGAGAGAGAGAGAGAGAGAGAGAGAGAGAAAGAAAGAATCTTCCATCTACTTCCCCAAATATCCACAACAGCCAGGGCTGGGCTGGTTTAAAACGGGAGCCTGGAACTGCACCCAGGTCTCTCACACAGGTGCAGGGGTCCAGGTACCTGGCCCATCTTCTGCTACCTTCCCAGGCCTTTAGCAGAAAGCTGGGTTGGAACGGAGCAGCAGGGACTCGAATCAGTGCTCTGATTCGGGATGACAACATCGCAAGGAGCAGCTCAACCCGCTGCACCACAACACAGGACACAAAATAAAGACTTTCACAGACAGACACACGGAAGCTGGCAGTCTTCGTCACAGACAGACAGTAGCTCAGGAAACACGAAAGGAACTGATTTAGCCAGGAGAAAAATCAGTCAGAACATACGGATTCCTCCAACGGAACGAGAAACATATAGGTTAATACAATGTTCCTTAAAATCTCTTTAAAGGATCATCAGCTATTTATAGCAAAAATAATTGAATGTGGGGTTTATAATGTAAGTAGAAACACAGTGCGTGGAGCCTACTGGACAAAAGGGCACAGAGGTGCGCTGGAGTTCTGGTTGGGACTTCTTACACCCCCAGAGTAGCTGTAGTGCCCCACTGTGGGACCCCCCAACGGCAGAGTGGTCACCTACAGGTGCAGGATGCAAACCCTAAGGCAACAGCTAAAAACTGTGATATGTAACAGGGCAGCAAAGGATAGGAAAGACAGTCATAGAAAACACTCAATCGGTCCAGAAAACAAATATCAAACAAACAAACAAACAAAAGGCAGAAAAAGAGGCAAAATGAACTAAGACCTGCACAGACAAGGAGAAAGCAGCAGGAAGTTGCTGGATTTAAATCAAATTGTCTCAGCAGTCGCGTTGCCTTTGCACAGTGTTAGTTCCCCAGTGAAAAGGCACACAGGAGAGGAAAGCCAGACCCAGACATGTGCGGTGTGCATAAACCCACTCTGTGGATTTTGTTATTGTTGCCTTTAAAGATTTAATTTATTTATTTGAAAGGCAGGGAAGAGAGAGAGAGAGAGAGAGAGAGAGAGAGAGAGAGAGAGAGAAAGAGAGAGAGAGACATCTTCCATTCACTGGTTCACTTCCCAAATGGCTGAAACGGCTGGGACTGGGCCAGACTGATGCCAAGAGCCAGGAACTCCATCAGGGTTTCCCACGTGGGTGCAGGGGTCCCAAGCACCTGGGCCATCCCCACTGCTTTCCCAGGCACGTTGGCAGGGAGCTGGATCAGAGGTACAGCGGGGGCCGGCACTGTGGTGCAGTGGGTTAAAGCCCTGGCCTGAAGTGCCGGCATCCCATATATGCACAGGGTTCTAGTCCCAGCTGCTCCTCTTCTGATCCAGCTCTGTGCTATGGCCTGGGAAAGCAGAAGATGACCCAAGTCCTTGGGCCCCTGAACCCATGTGGGAGACCTGGAAGAAGCTGTGCATCCGTTCCGTGGTGTCCCCACCCCAAGCAGGCAGTCTGGACCCCCGAGTGCAGGGACAGTGTGGAAGGGACCGGGTGGTCTGTGACCGCCGTGCTGAGGGCGCACAGCTCTGCGGAAGACGCAGCAGCTGTTCCAGGACACAGAGAGGCTCTGTGTAGCCGGGACGGGAGCCCAGGCTCTCAGGGGTGATACTGGGGGGGAAGGGGGGGGGTGCTGGGTGGAGCACGCATGCGCTCTGAGGACCAGAGAGCTACAAGGCACTGGCGTGAACCGCAACGTGGGTGCCTGTGGCTGTATGGCCTGTCCTAGTTCCTGGAAACACGACGAGACCTGGCTCCCCTTCCTCAGGCAGGTGTGGGTGCAGCCCCTCACCCCCAAGGCAGCCCCAAGGTCAGCGGCCGTAGACACCTCCGGGAAAGCCTGGAAGGGCTCCACAGACCGGGGCTGGAGCCGCCTCTGCTGGGCCACCAGCAAGGCCGAGCTCACCACCTGTGTTAGGAGGTGCATCACCGCTGTGACCCACACTTGGTTCCGAGGCAGGGCTGACCTGTGCCCTGGCCCCGGGTTCTCAGGCCTCTGAGTCCTTGTCTCCCCAGGCCAGGCCTTGCGGTGACGGCGCCCCCTTGTGTCCAGAGAGAGAAGTGCAGCTCACCACCGCACCCCCACCCCAGAATTCCTCCAGGTTCCACCAGCCAGCCTATCACCCCTCCCCCGCTCCTCCCCCCCCACCCCGTTCATTTCATCTTCGTTTTATTCTCGCATTCGCTCACTTGTTCTTTCGGGCACTCACTGTATACCGGGTACTGACCTGACCCCTGGAAGCCCAAGGACGGGTTGCTCCCAAGCTTCAGCCTCCAGGACCGCTCAGTCCAGTGGAGGAACAAGGTAGGTCCTGTGCTTCCTGGAGGAAAGGCACCAAGACTATCAAGGAAGGCTTCCAGGAGGAGGCAACCCCTTTGGGCTCCTTTCGGCTTCCTAACGCTGCCAGCCTGCAGTTCCCCAAAACTCTGCCCATCTGCCCTGTGGCTGGGGCACCGCCATCCTCTCCTTCATAACCGAGCCATGACCATGTCGATGGCATCGGCCCATCGGTGGGGGCAGAGTCCTGATGGCCCAGTCACCTCTGAGGGTCCACCCTGAGCCCCATCAGGACAAACTATAGTCTTAGAGGGACGTCCTGTCCCCTCTGTGGGACACTGCAGCGCTCGGGGGCTGGGGGACGTCCTGCCCCTCTGTGGGACACTGCAGCGCTCGGGGGCTGGGCTGTCCCCTGACTGTGAAGTCCCACTGCGCAGCCCTCGGGGATGCTCCGTGCACATGCGCTGCCTGCAGGGCACAGTCCCCCGTGTCAGCTCCTCTGTGGGTCCAAAGGCAGCGCGACTCTCATCCCCCACACTCATTGACCTTTGGCTGGAATCTGCCCGTGCCACTCCCAGGGACACAGAGCTGGCCACGGGGGCAGTGGTGGACCTCTTCCCAGAGCCGTGATGGGCCAGACGTGGCTCCTCCCACGGCTCCTCACGGGGGTCCACCCGGCAGCCAGTGCGGCTTGAGAGGGCTGAGCCCCTGCAGTGCCCCGGTGCCCCAGACCCAATGCCCAGGCCCTGGACTCCCTCCTGCTCCCCCCACCCCCGGCACACCCCTCCTCCTCTCGGTTCTTCCCCGGAACCTCCTGCTGGTTCCGCTCATCAGGAATCCTCAGCTGACCGCCACCTCCTGGGCCCCCTCGCCCCGCCCCGTCCCCCTCCCTAGGGTTCTGACCACTGCTGCTTGCTGCAGCATGGACTTGATTTCCTGCAGGCACACGGGGTCCCGGGTCCCCACGTCCAGACACTGCCTGGTCCACGCGAGTGTCCCACGAGTTCCGGGGCCTGAACACCCTGGGCACGGGAGCTCAGCAAACACTCGACCTTCCCCACCCGCCCCTCACCCTTCTCCCTGCTGCCACTCTCCCGGCCGGGGACTCTGCCAGGGCCGGGGTCCTGCGACACAGTCGTCTTTCCAACCCACACTTCTGCTCAGGCCCCGTCTCCTCAGCAGTGTGGGCACCACCATTACCATGACGACCACTGTGTGATGGACATGAGGAGCCTGTCCGTCAGCACTGCCAGGCTCCGAGTGCCCCAGCATCCCGAGGTCTCGCTCGCGTCCAGGTTAGAGGTGGGACAGAAGCAGGGCCGGAGCAGTGCCTTGTCCAGGCTCCCTCGGCTCCAAAGCCCGGCCTCAGGATGTGCGGGCAGCATCGGCAGGCATGGTGAGCACACAGCCGTGACTCGGTGGGTCTGGTTGGGGCCTGGGAATCTGCATTTCTGACACGTTCCTGGGTGAGGCAGCTGCTGCTGGCCCCGCATCACAAGAACCATGAATTGTGCCGCACGCCCGTGGGCAGCCCGGACATCTGTCTGTGGTTCCTGGTGGCCCCTGCTCTGCCACGGCCTCGGGGTCGGCACCCGGAGCCTCGCGGGGAGCTGCCTGGCCCAGCAGGGTTGTGGGTCAGGTCGGGCCGGGCGGTCCACTCGGCAAGCTCCCTCGAAGCCAGCCCCTAGTGCCCTGTGCGAATCTGACTCCTCCCTCGCCAAGTTAATTATCTGACCTTGAAGGCCCCACGCGAGGTCTCAGCTCACGCAACCGACGCAAGCGATAAATATAGGGCCCGGGGCCTGTTCCCCCGTGGTCTCCTGTCGCTGTTTTAATAACCATGGATGAGTCTTGGGAGCCAATTATGAAACTAGGACAGTCGTTTTTTAATTTTTTTTCTAAAACAACTTAGTTTCCAACTCCGAAAACTTGGGGGCCCGTCTGGGAGGGTTCTGCCACAGCTCCCCCGGCACAAGTCCTGCTCGGAACCTGCAGTTCTGCTCCTAAACATGGGCCCAGCCGCTCCCTGCTCCCGCCCCCACCTTCCCTCTCCCTCCACCAGAGTCCTCACCGCCCCTGTCACCCTCGGACTCGAACCAGGCTGTGGCATCGGGAGTCCTCGGCCTTTGTCCCCACTCCCCACGTGTGCTCAGCCCCCGGGGAGCCTGAGCCCACTGGCCGGGAACCTGGGGACTGCTGGGGCCAGAGTTCTGGAAGCTCATAGGCCAGGCCTCACGGGGACACTCTCGGGGCCCAGGTCCTAGAGGTCGGCTGTCCGACTTCTCTGCCTCCCTGGCAATTTCCTGAGTCGGGGCCCAACCTGGCGGAGGCACCATGTGTCCACTTAAAATCAGTTGACACGGAGCTGTCCCGGGCTCCAGCCCAGCCCAGTGGCAGGCAGGGGGTGGGCAGAAGGGGCCTCGGAACGTGCACCCTAGATCGTCCGCCCTCTCCCCTCCCATGCGGAGAGAAGCAGGACTTCCTGCGAGGCCAGCCTGGGCCAGCCTGGCCAGCTCTGCCCCTGCTCCGCCGGCTCCCTGCTGCATGTCCTGCAGGGCGGCCTTAGCACAGCACTGCCTCCCCTGATTCAGGTCCTCAGAGGATGGCCTTCCACCCCTCCCCCAACACAGGTGCAAATCCTGGGTCTGGGCTGCCCGGCCTGTGACCCTGGCCCAGACACCTCCCGCCCAGGCCTCAGCTTCCTCAGGGTGCAGGTGTGGCGATGACTGTGGTGGGTTAAATGCACTGTGGCCATGTGTTGCCTGCCGGTGGGCGTGTGTTCTCAGCGGCTGTGTGTGTGTGTGTGTGTGTGTGTGTCTTAGGCATTCCCCTGGGCCGGCACTTCTTGTGTGTCTGGCCCTTGTCCACCATTGCGTCCCCAGTGAGGGTGTGACAGCTGGAGTGACTCACAGCAGCAAAGGGGCCATGTGGCCACGGGGGAGGGTCAGCCTGGGGAACCAGGCACCCAGTGAAGATGCTGAGTGTGAGGATGGGTGGCCTGGGACACCACATGGCGTCGCAGCTGAGTTACACGTGGCCATAATACAATGAGATCCCTCAAGGTCTCTTCACATCTGCATTCTGTCCACTCGACAGGCGAGGACCCCGGATCCGGAGTGATGGGCGGGGCAGCCCGAGGCGGAGGCGGGATCTGCACCCAGGTCCCCTGCTCCCCGCCCACACCCCGTGCCAGCCAATCAGCACAGACCCCAGAGCACCAGGCCTTCCCGGGGGACTGCGCACTTTCGGCTGGTCCTGCCAAGGCAGCCACAGGTGCCCTCGGCAGGACACGCTGCCCACCACATGCTCTCGGATTCTGGGGGAGGGGGGGCAGAAAAACCCACCAGTAGCAGAGCAAGGCGACCTCTGCTCCCGCCCCCGCCGCCTCCCTCTCCCTCTCTCTGAGGCAGTTTCACTGTCACCACCCTTCCCTCCTTCCCAGGGTCCTCATCCCTTCCTTTCAGCTGTTCAAACTCTCGGGGCTGAGGCTCTGCAGGTCAAGCCCACCCCTGCATCACAGATGCAGCTCCAGTCCTGGCTGCTCCGCTCCCGACCCAGCTCCCCGCCAATGCCCTGGGAAAGCGGTGGAAGATGGCCCAGGTCCTTGAGCCCCTGCACCCACGTGGGAGACCCAGATGAAGCTCTGGCTCTTGGCTCCGACCTGGCCCAGGCCCGGCTGTTGTGGCCATTTGGGTAATGAACCAATGGATGGAAAATCTCTCTCTCTCTGTAACTTTGACTTTCAAGTAAATATAATAACTCTTTTTTTTTTTTTTTTAAAATAAAAAGTCCTGATGGCACCGCGGCTCAGTAGGCTAATCCTCTGCCTGAGGCACCAGCACACCGGGTTCTAGTCCCGGTTGGGGCGCCGGATTCTGTCCCGGTTGCCCCTCTTCCAGGCCAGCTCTCTGCTGTGGCCCGGGAGTGCAGTGGAGGATGGCCCAAGTGCTTGGGCCCTGCACCCCATGGGAGACCAGGAGAAGCACCTGGCTCCTGGCTTCGGATCAGCGTGGTGTGCCGGCTGCAGCGGCCACTGTGGGGGTGAACCAATGGAAAAGGAAGACCTTTCTCTGTCTCTCTCTCTCTTACTGTCCACTCTGCCTGTCAAAAAAAAAAAAAAAAAGTCCTAATCAGTGGATCAAAAGAGCATTCTGGGTGACGAGGTTTGCTGGTGGGAGGATGGGAGAAGCCGCTGGACAGGGCAGGGCCAGGTTCCCCAGGCTCCTGGTGGGACAGACAAGGTTCCTGCTTGAGCCCCGCCCCGCCGCCATCCCCTGGAAGGGGTCTAATTCCCCCGCGTGGAGGACCCTGCGTCTCAGAGGGATCTGCTCCCAAGGCCCCCAGCTTGGGGCAGCAGAAGCACGGCCCGCACTCCGTCCCCGCAACTCCCTGCACAGAGTTCACCCGGTGCTTTCTGACCTCTGGGGGAGGCCAGCACGTGGGTGGCGGCGGGAGGGCAGGGAAGAGTGACCCGGCTCCGGGGGCCACAGCTTGGGCCACACTGGGCCGTCCTGTCCAGACTCCTAGCTCAGGCCTGGCTGAGGGACTGCTGCACCATCACACTTCCCCCAGAAGGATCAGGAAAATGGGGGACGTGGGGTCTTCAGGGAGACTGCCCCGAGCGACTGTGTGACCTCAAGTGACCCCGAGTGAAGCCGTCTCTCTGGCCTCCTTCCTCACCTGTAGAATGGGCCCATGCTTTGGCCGAGCTCATCCCAGGCGTGCACGCAACCTGTGAGCCGCGGAGGTGCTGTGTGCAGGGGACGCTGTGAGGGCGGCTCTCTGAATGGTCCTGTAGGGCAAGCTGGTGGCCAAGGCTCAGTCCGAACTGTGAGACTTAGCGAGCGGAGACAAGAAGCGGGGAGGGGCGGGCTTATTCTCCCAACAGGAGCCCCCAGTCCATCACACTAACGCACCAGTACGCTCCCCAGCGTGGGAAGCACCCGCCCCCATTTAACCAGGGGTGGGGAGGGGAAGCAAGGTCAGCTGGCCTAGCACTCCTCAGCTCAGCTCGGAGCCGCAGAGCCTGGCTGCCGCAGGCCCTCAGCCTTCAGGGTCCAAGACAGGACTGGAAGCTCCAGGTAATCTCGGGGCAGTGGCCCGGGGCCCAGCCGCGCAGGAGCAGAGACCTCATTTGCAAAACCAAAGAGCTTCCTGAGGGGAGTGAACCGAAGAGAAGGAGAAGTCCCGGCTCAATTTGAGTGACTATTTTTGGCTGAACCCAGATAAAAAGACAAAAAGGCAGGCGCTGGGAACGGGAGAGAGACAAAACGGGGAGGCAGCTGCCCCGGGCGCCCAGCGCCCGGGAGACGCGATTGTTCACGGAATAATTAGACGCTGTCCCCTGGGTGCTCGGGGCTAAAAATGAAGGAGGCAGAAAGTGAAGGCCGCCACAGGTCGCAGGCTGCTCTCGATAATTTTTTCCTTTGCAGGTTTGAAGACTCCGGGAATTAATTTGCGAAAGAACAATGAAGCAACAGGAGAGGATCCACACAACTGAGCAGGGACACCCCAGATGAAGCCCACCAGCATCGCTCTCCTGCTGGAGGTCATGACCTCTCTGGGGGCGGGGCCCGCCAGGGAATGGTCTCAGCTGTGAGGGCCACAGGATCCCTGGGGCCTGTCTCCTGCTGCAGCCCCTGTGTCAGTGGACGAGTGTGGCCCTGTTCCAATAAAACTTTGCTGACTCCAACAGGCACTGGGCTGGATTTGGCCTGAGAGCCACAGGTGACCACATCCACGCGGGTCATCACGGAAGCCCCGACCTGATCTGCCTGTTTGCTCCCAGCCCTGCTGCTGGATGACGCCGTCCAAAGCTGACCGGGCAGCAGCCACAGTGCAAAGGTCAACAGTCACCATCATTGGCCGGCAGAGCGGCTGGGCGTGTGGTTCCCACTCTGTCCTTGCGACCACCCCTGTGAGGGAGGGGCGGGTTTACAGCCGGAGAGCCCAGGTCCAGAGCCCCAAGGTGCAGGCTGCAGCTGCACTGCCTCAAGTGAGCGGCTTTAAGCTCCCTGCGGCTCTGCCCCGGCCTCACAGGACCCAGTCCGCACTCCCCGGGCGTCTGCCACCCCTCGGGCCTCACCCGCGACGGCCGAGAGCCGCTGCTGTCCCCCTGCCCTCCATCGCTGGTTCAGAACCACGCCCCCTTCCAGACTCGGCCTAAGGGTCATCTCCTCTGCACAGCCCTCCGTGACCGCCCCCTGCCCAACACCAGGTGGGCAAGCCCCTTCCCCTCCCTGGGCCTCTGTTTCGCAGGGTGTAGGGAGGTGGGTGCAGGGAGGTGGGCTGGCGGGCTCCCAACCAGAACACCTGAGTAGGGATCTGCCTATCAGATTAGCCCGTTGCCCAGGAACAACCAGAAGGAGAGAGAGACACAGGAAACCCAGCTGGAGGCCGGTGTCTGGCACACGGTGACTGCACCTGCGATTCAGCCCTGGCTCTGCTCCTGCTCCCCGCCTCCTGCTAGTGTACACTCGGAGACCACAGGCACCGGCTCAACCACTTGGTCCCTGCCACCCACTTGGGACACCCAGACGGAGCTCTTTGGCTCCCAGCTTTGGCCTGGCCCAAGCCTGGCTGATGCAGCCGTCTGGGGAGTGAACGAGTGGCTGGGAGATCAATCTCTCTCTCTCTCTCTCTCTCTCTCTCTCTCTCTGGGGCCTGACAACCTGTGCTCCAGCCCACGGGCCCCAGGACTGAGCCTGTCCTCGGTCCCTGAGCTAGGTGAACAACTGCTCACTTGAACCCAGATCCCTCAGCTCTTGGAGCAGTGCCATCTGCCCAGCACCATGGTGGGTGCAGAGCTGTAGCAGCCAGGCTGGGTGGCGTGATGCCAACAGCGCTCCCCTAAACCAGCTCCCCGACCTCACTCCTGACCCCAGAGCCAGCTCCTCGTGCCCTCACCCCAACCCCAGAACCAGCTCCCCCTGGGCTCCCCCTGACCCTGCTCTGCACCACTGGCCTACAAACCTGCCGTTCAGGGCTAAGGCTGACCTGCTGCCCCCGGGGCACCCTTCAAACCTTCTGTTGCTCTTCCATCCTGTCCCTCACTGAAACCTAGACTCAGCTCGGCTCCCTAGGCAGGGCAGGAAGCCCCACCCCTTGTCCCGATGCAGGGGCTGGGCGGCAGCCGCCCGTTTCCCACACCCCCTGTGCCACAGCCCCACACCCTTCTCCTCCTTCAACCCAACACCTTTCTTCAAAACAACTCAGCTTTTTCATTCACATGAAGCGGCTCCTCAAGGAAACCTTATGGACCCCACGGGACCCCACTCCCCCACCCCAGGTCAGAATGCGGCGGCATAAATAAAATAAAAGATACTTCACATGTAAGTAAAATAAAAAACAAGGCTGCCTGCTGGAGGCTCTGGGCCCCCACTGCCCCGGCCCCTGGCTCTCTGTGAAAAGCCAGCACCGAGTGTCGGGGCCTCGCTGAAGGCCCAGGAGCTCCAAGCCACCCAGGCCTTCTCAGCGGGGGTCTTGGGGGCTGAAAGACCCCTGAGGTGGATGGCCACTCAGGGGTGCCTGGTGTCCCGCCTGCATCCCCAGAGCTCAGACTGTGAGCGATGCACGGGCTGCCTTGGGAGATCCCGACAGAGAGAGGGAGCTGGACCTGGAGGCAGCGCGAGGGCTGGGTCCACGCAGCTCCTTTGTGTCAGGGAGTCCCTTCTGCTCTGGAAAGTCAGTTTGCTCATTTTGGCGAGTGGCGGGTGACTTGTGCCATGTCAGACTCGTGGCGCCCAGGTCCTGTGCTTGTCACCAGTGGTAAATCTAGTCTCCTAAAAACTGACACCGCTGGTGCGTTTATAACGCTCCCGGCCCCTCTGCCCAGGGATCCTGAAGCTGTCTCCCAGCATGAATGGCCGCAGCCGGCTCCTGGCGGGAAGCACGTACACTTCCCGTCTTCGTGGGCCCACGGCCGACTCCGAGGCTTCGCCGTGTTTCCCAGGTGCACACACGGAGCTGGGGAGGACGCTCTGGGGATGGGCCACGGCCATCAGTGCCCGCCTGGAATATCCGGGACCCTGTCAGACACAGGAGCGCGGGGTGCAGGTATGGACGGAAGAGGACGAGCCGGGTTCCCCAGACACAACAATGACCTCAAACCCTCTCCCCCTTGGCCCAAGTCCGTGTCCTTCTCTGTCCCAGCTCTCGGACACCTGGAGCAGGCGAAGGACTTCAGTGAAAGACGCTTGGCCCCATGGGGCTTTACCAGCTTCCCCCGCACCCCCACACCCACCGGGAGGAGAATCTGAAGCGGCACCCAAGGGGGGCACCCCATGAGATGGGCACATGGGACATCTTCCTTTCGAAGAGCGCCCAGCACGCAGCCATCAAACCAGCAGGCGCGGGAGCAGCGCCCTCCGGGTGTGGTGCAGGAAACGGGGTCAGGGCCGATCCGGGCCAAGCCGAGCTTTCCCAACAGCACGGTAGCTTATGGAGCAATCAGGGTTCCAGGCCAGAGAGTCTCGGGAGCATTCAAGTTCAAGTTCAAGTTCAAAATGTGAGTAGAATGAAGTCGACAAGAACCGTTCATTCTGCCGACCCAAGGGTGTTTCTTTTCCTTCAGGAGGAAAACTACATTTGATCTCATGAGAGAGGAAAAAAGAGAGGGAGGAGAGAGGGAGCAAAGAGACCAGACCAGGGGCCCAGGTGGGGTGGGGGTGTGGAGCAAGGCAGCAGAGGGAAGAGGAGAACAAGGCAGACCCTGTGGACAGGCTTCGTCCTCAAGGACGCAGGACCTGAAGCAGGGCCAGGCCAGCACCCTGGACAGCTCCAAGCAGCACCCCAGGGCCCCAGGTATCTCCTTCCTGCAGCCCCCTTATTCTTTTTTTTTTTTTCTCCTAAAGATTCATTTGTTTATCTTAAAGGCAGAGCTACACAGAGGCAGAGGCAGAGAGAAAGGTCTTCCATCTGCTGGTTCACTCCCCAAATGGTCACAACAGGTGGAGCTGGGCCAGGCTAGGAGCTTCTTCCGGGTCTCCTGTGTGGGTGCAGGGGCCCAAGGACTTGGGCCATCCTCTGCAGCCTGCTAGGTGCATCAGCAGGGAGCTGGATTGGACGTGGTGCAGCCGGGGCTCTAACCGGGGCTCACATGGAATGCCAGTGCTGCAGACAGGATTAACCCGCTGCACCACAGCGCCGGCCCCTCCAACTCCCATCTGACCTTCAAGGACTGGAGACTTCCACTCCGCGTGCTGACCAGGGATGCAGAGGATAATGAGCAGGGAAGCTCGTGGGGCTGGAAGCGCCGTCGCTGATCTCCCCCTGAGAGTCCAACCTCACACCTGCCTCTCACCCGGTCAGCACCCTCGTGGTCAGCATACCCTTCTGTGTATGTTCCGAGGGCGGCATTTGTGCAGAGGCCTTGGAGACCTCCTGGACTATGACTCTGCCTCAGAGGGCAGCACTGGGCCACAGAAACTTCAGGTTCTGTAGTATTTTTAGTTTTTCCACTTTCCCCAGCAGAAAACCTGCAATGGAAGAATGACTTCAAAACCAGCAATGACTCGCTTTTCTTTTCTTTTTTTTTTTTTTTTGACAGGCAGACTTAGACAGTAAGAGAGAGAGACAGAGAGAAAGGTCTTCCTTTTGCTGTTGGTTCACCCCCGCCCCCCACAAGTGGTCGCTACGGCCGGCGCGCCGCGCTGATCCGATGGCAGGAGCCAGGTACTTATCCTGGTCTCCCATGGGGTGCAGGACCCAAGCACTTGGGCCATCCTCCATTGCACTCCCGGGCCACAGCAGAGAGCTGGCCTGGAAGAGGGGCAACCGGGACAGAATCCGGCGCCCCGACCGGGACTAGAACCCGGTGTGCCGGTGCCACAGGCGGAGGATTAGCCTAGTGAGCCGTGGTGCCGGCTGCAATGACTTATTTTCTAGCAGCTATGCCTGTCAAGTCTCCCTGAACAGAGGCTGGATCTCCCCCTGCTCCCCTCCCTCAGAGAAGGTGAAGGTAAACCCAGTGCACACGCTGTCCAGAACTCGCTTGGGTCCTGCTCTGGCTCAGATCTCTCTGGGGCACCCCACCATGTGCTGCCTGCACACCACACTACTGTGAAGCAGAAATCGTGACCCCACTCCGAGGGGGGAAGCCCCTCCACCCAGGTCAACAGCAAACACACGGAACCCAGCGCTGTGATGGGGACGAGAGCCTCTGGTGTTCTGGATCCTGGTGCAGGCACCACTCAGCCCCATGGCCCACCGTCCAGGGTCTGCAGGTCACGCCTATGGCAGGGAGCTTCAAAAAGTTTATGGAAAATGTGTATTCTGCACAAAACCATGCAGAGATTCTAGAACTTTTTGCTCCAAAATAAACTCATCTTTTAATTCCATTTTTCTCTTTAATTTATTTATTTGAAAGGCAGAATTACAGAGAGAGAGAGAGAGAGAGAGAATCTTCCATCCACTGATTCACTCCCTAAATGGCTGCAACAGCCAGTCTGAGCCAGGCTGAAGCCAGGAGCCAGGAGCTTCCCCCAGGTCTCCCACGTGGGTGCAGGGGCCCAAGCACTGCTTTCGCAGGCCACCAGCAGGGAGCTGGATGGGAAGTGGAACAGCCAGGATGTGAACTGGCACCCATATAGGATGCTGGCCTTGTAGGCAGCAGCTTAACCCGTTACGGCACGACGGTGGCCCAGTTCCATTTTCCCATGAACCTTTGCAGGTATACCCTCGAATGTGCAGGTTACAAGGGGCATAAAAACGCAGTTTCCTGTGCTCAGGTGGGACGAGGTCAGAAATCCCACCCTTGGAGACAACAGGTTTAGCTCTGGACACCAAGGCAGTCAGCAACCGAGACTGGCGGCTCCACCCGGGCCCCACCCCCACTGCCACCCCCACTGAGCTCTCAACACCAGCACGTCACTGCCTTCAATGCCCTGCAGGCAGCCACACCTCAGCTTAGGAGAATTCCCCAGGGATTTAAGAACCCCGAGCACAGTTCCACCCCAAATGCCAGCCTCAGGGTCTCTGGGGACCAGCCCAGGCCTTGGCAGCTTCCAGGGCTTGAACTGATGTCAGCACAGGCAAGGGCGGGAAACACAGCCCTCCTGGGACAGGAACTTGAAGTCCCCACACCCCTGCGGCCGCCCACAGGACCCCAAAGAGCTTTGCTGACCACGAAAAGGCATCGGGAAGACTGGAGACAGGAAGTGTCCCAGGTGGCTCCTCCCAGCCAGGGTGCCCGGGGGCTGCGTGCCCGGCCCCATCGGAGGACCAGGAAGCTCCGGAGTCCACCTGGGAGGCGTCAGGACCAGGAAAGGTGAACGTGGCCTGGGCTCTAGTGCCCCGCAGGTGCTGCAGCCACTACTTCCTGTGCACCTGCCCACTGTGGGGGGGGGGGGGGTTCAGTGAGACAGGTGCTGGTCCTCGGCTTCAGTGTGGCAAGGGGCAAGCAGGTGCAAGTCAGAGGGACGGGCCTCGTGCCATGGCTGCCAGGGCAGGTCCAGCTCCTCCCTCGGCAAAGCCGCCCAGGGTGAGCTCCGTCCCCCTGGTGAGGAGCCTCAAGGTGCACCTGCTCAGGGGCCGAACACGCTTCCCTCCCTGACGTGCAGGCTGGCCGGGGGCTCGAGGGATGCGGAGCCTCGGGCCTCAGCCCAGCCCCAGCAGGTGGGGCCAGGGCTCTCACCTGCCACCTGCCCAGGAAGCCCCGAGGATCCCGCCACGCGCAGCAGCCTCCTCCTCCCACCCTGCAGGCTGCCACGGCGGGAAGAGGACGGCTCCCCACGCTGAGCCCAGCCCCAGGCCCCCATCAGCGCTGGCAGCCCAGGGTTCGTGAGTAGGGCCAGGGCAAGTCCACAGCCCTGTCCCTTCCCTGTGACCGTCACTGCTGGGGGCCGTGAGACCTCGTGCTGCTGGCCCAGGGGACCAGGAAGATGCTCTCAACGTGGGCATTCATTTGAAGCCTGCAAAGTGGACGTTCGCAGGGACTCACTTCCTGGCACACGGCTGCCGGCTACGGCGGACGCCACCTCTGAACCCCTCCTGTTCCCACCGCATGCCGGGCACTTTCTTTACACCAGCCCACTCATCTGCACCACCCCCAGAGCGTGTGGCTCACGCTCATTGCACAGAGGCGGAGCCCAAGGTCTCGTCCCATGTCACCCCGACGGAGCCAGCCGCGCCAGGACTTGGACGACTTGGGCATCTGATTCCAGAGATGCTGCCTTGACCCCCTGAGAACTGAGCCGTGCAAACAGGCCGGGGCTATGGGAGTGGATGCAACACACGCGGGCCCTCTCCGGGCAGAGGCTGATGCCGTCATGTGCACGCATGTGCATGGACACGCCAAGGCAGGGCTCAGAGCAGGGCCACACAGCCGGGTGGGGAGGGGGCCGAAGGGGTGGGCACCACCCCCGCACACAGGGCCTCTGTGCCGGCTGCAGGGCTCGGCCGGGCGGTACTCAGGACCCTGGAGGCCTCCTGCACCCAGGGACGCACACGTCCTCCGGCCCCTGATTTGCGTGTGGCTCTGTCTCCAGGGCTCGGCTGCCTTGTCTGTGAGGGAGACCCTGTGTCTGCCTGGCCCAGCTGTGATCACCAAATGAGACAGCGGGTGGGGGGGGCAGGGGCAGCAGCAGAGGGCGCCTGTCCATGGCCCCTCCCTCTCATCTCAGGACAGCCGTGACTGGGCCCCGTGGGAGGACACTGGTGAACACATGTGAGTGTACAGGGAGCCTAGGACCTCTGACACGGACCAGACCTGCACCTACAGCCCCGTTTGAGCTGCAGGGGAACCTGGAAACCCCACCAAGGGGAGCTCAAGGGCAGAGGCCCTTCCTACGCCAGTGCAATACTTGTTGTGTCCACATGAGGGCAGCATACACCCACATAAAGCTCAGCTCTGGCAGCAGATTCCTGGGATAGGGCAGCTCGCTGGGCTTCAGGGGGAAGAGGTGCTGCGCCTGCACGTGGACCCCTACCCACCCGACTCACTTGTCACACCTGCCCACACGACCCACATGATCCACTGTGCCCACCTGTCCCACCTGTCCACCTGTCCCACCTGCACACACAACCCACCTGCCGACCCGTCGCACCTGTGCACCTGACCCGCCTGCCCACCTGTCTGCCTGATCCCCCGTGCCCACTGACCCACTGTGCCCACCTGACCATCTGTCCACACTACCCACCTGCCCACTGTGCCCACCTGTCCCACCTGACCATCTGTCCACACTACCCACCTGCCCACCTGTCACACCTGACCCACCTGCCCACCTGTGCACCTGACCCGCCTGTCCACCTGTCTGCCTGATGCCCCGTGCCCACTGACCCACTGTGCCCACCTGCCCACCTGCCCATCTGTCCACACTACCCACCTGCCCACCTGTCACACCTGACCCACCTGCCCACCTGTCCGTGTCCGTGTTCCTCCTCCCGCCCCCTGCCCACAGCCCGTCAGAGGCTCTGTAAGGCAAATGCCGAGTTCAAGGTCAGAGTCACAGGCTGGGTGCCTCCCGTCACTCTGCATTCAGCAGGTGTTTGCTGCGCGCCTGCCCCTGGCCTCAGCAGTCACACAACAGGCGAAGGTCACTGTACACATGGAGCCCACGGTCCAACACACATCACGCCATGAAGCCACATGCCCAAGCCTGCAGAGAGGCTGAGGGAAGGCACAGTGCACCCCCCAGAGCCCACGTCCATCTCGGGCTGCCCCTTGTCCCTCTGTCCAGCCTTCCTCGTGGTCAGGCATCCCAGGTATTTCCAGATAACTGCAGACCTCACCACACCTCTGCTCTAATCACTACCCAGACCAGGGTTTATTTGTGCTCCTGCATTTTCAAAATAAATTTATTCAAGAAGCAGTGAGATAAAGAGACACAGAGACAGACAGACAGACAGGGTTCCCATACTCTGGTTCTTTCCCTGGACGCACCCAACAGCCAGGGCTGGGCCAGGCTGAAGCTGGGCGCCAGGTCTCCCACGTCGGTGGCAGGGACCCAGCTCCCTGAGCCGTCACTGCTGCCTCCCAGGGTGCACAGGAGCAGGGAGCTGGGGTTGGGAGCAGATCCGGGGCCTGCACGCAGGCTCTCTGATGTGGGCTGTGGGCGGCCCAGGCGTCGCCGCAACTGCGGCCGGATGCCTGCCCAGTACGTGGCCTCTCAGAGCCGGGAGCTACGGGGACTAGTGGACGGGCTTTGACAGATGCACCCAAGCCCGGTCACGACAGCAGCCACTCAGGCCACCTCCACAGAGCTCCGTGACTCCGCTGGGTGCCTTTCCTTGGAGGTTTACACAGGCCCAGGGCTCCACGGTCAGCCTGTGTGCACCCCGGGTCGCCCACCGCTTTCTGACTGCGAGTCTTCGGGCCAAGTCGCATTACCTCACCGAGCCCCCATCTGCTCCCCTGAAGTTGGCCACAGAGTTCACTGCCAAGCAATGCTCCCAACCCTGGCCGGCCAGAGCCGCCGCACAACTCAGAAACACAACCCCTTCCCATGTGCCCGTGCCCTGCGGGATGGGGGTGCCTGGGGCCGGGAGAGCAGGGCTCAGGGCAGACCCGGTGCCATCTGGTCTCAGCCTTCTCCTGGGCTCGCTGGGAGGCCCAAGCATTGCCGGGTGTGCGAGGAGGCGGGGCGTGGCCAACTCTGCCCTCACATTTGGGAAGGCTGGGGTCAGAGAGAATCTTCCAGATTTCAGTTCGGCAGAACGAACCCCTTTAAAGAAGAGGAACTAAGGCACAGGGCGGAATCACACCCCCGTAAACCCAGCCTGGCCCCGTGATGCCTCCGACCCCGCACTGCCCCCCCTCCCCCCAGCCTCTCGTCACCACGCCCTCGGCCGTCTCCGCTCCCCGATCTGATCTGGAGGAGCTCAGCCGTGATGCACACGTCTTCCACCGTGCAGAAATAAAACCATGAAGTTTAGGACCTGGGGGCCTCCACTACCCACCCCGTGCCCTGAGCAGACATTAGTAATGGATGGCTGAATGCTTTCCCCCTGACAAAGCTCACGGCTGCCCGATGCATCCCACAGAGAAGTCGGTCAAGCAGGTGCCACTCAACCATCAGTGCTAACAGGAGAAACGGAACCCGCTTTGCCATTTTCCCCCAGACCAGAAATTTGAACAGACCCCAGCGGGCGGCGTGAGCTGCTCTGTTTCCCGCCTATGGCATCATCTCTTTGAAGGCAGGGTCATGCTGCATGGTGGTCAGAACATGGGCTGGGACTTCCATTCCGCTCTGTCACTCAGAGCTGGGTGACCCCGGGTGAAGGCCCCGCATCCCCTGAGCTCATGTGTCCCACCTGCAACACAGGGAGCACCATGTCCCCCACCCCAAGGATGCTGCCGAGGCCTTGAGCCCACGCAGGTGACCCCTGCACGGGGCCCAGCACGGAGCAGGTGCTCAGAACACGGCAGCTCACGCCGTGAGCACCACTGCCCTGAAGGTGGAGGATGGGTGTGAGCCGAGACCACGGAACCCGACACAGAATTAAAGAGGCCAGCGGCCAGCGCCCAAGGCAGGTGCGGGCCCAAGGGTGTGTCACCTCCCACGGCAGCTAATCCAGGTGTTGACCACTGCAAAGGTGCTGCTTTCCTGGACAGGGCCAGATCAAGATAGACCCGGGGAAGCTGGGAGAAGAGGGTGAGGGTCTGGCCACGCCAACCTGCTGGAGCAGGCCAGGTGTGTCTGAGAAGCCACACCTGTGTGCAGGTGTTGGGGGACAGGTGAGCCAGGCAGGTGGGCCTGGGTGTCGGGACAGGGGCCCAGATGCTGAGTGGGAGAGCAAAGCATCTTGGGAGCAAGTGGTGGGCAGGCCCTGGGTAAGCAGGTGGCAGGCAGTCAGCACCCCCCCTCACCCACGCACCTGGGCAGGTGCAGGGGAGGCGCTGGCTGGGGCCAGGGACAGCACAGAACAAAGGGAAAACGAGGGTGCAGCACAGGTCTGGGTCTTCAGAATGGGGCTCGGGTCAGCTTAGCAGCCAAGGGCAAACTCAAGGTCAGAGCCAGGCCATCCGTGCCCCAGAACTAGAGTCAGCAGAGGAGGGGGCAGGGGGCAGTGAGCCCACCCCGGGCGAGCCTCGTGGCACAGGAGCTGCACTGCCCGCACGTCACCGGCCTCCCCTCGTCAGCGGCTGTCACAGCGCGTTTGTGTCAGCGGCGTCCATCCGTGCCCAGGAAGTCGGCGAGCCGGGTACTGCGGGGGCGGCCGATCTAGTGATGCGCAGTGTCCCCAGCTGACACCGGGCCCTCACTGCCTGGCCAAGGGAGCGGAAAGTGGGCCTGGAAAAAAAAGAATGAGGAGGAGGAGGAGGGCGGAGGGCGGAGGGCGGAGGAAGGCAGGAATCTGTTCACCCTGACAGCTCTGGGACTCTGGCCCTGGCCCTGGGCAGCTCTGTCACTCGGCCGCTCTGGACCTCACCTGTTAGTTACACCTGCCCCGGCGTGCAGGCGCAAAACGAGGGTCTGCAGTGAGCAGGCTCTGTGCAGAGCCCAGGGAACAGGCCGGGGGTGGCACATTGCGTTCCCTTGGACGTCAGCTCTGCTCGGTAGCAAACTGCCTGACCACTGTGTTGGGAAGGATTCTGAAGCAGAGGCTATGCTGAGCCGGAAAGAGTTCTGTGATGGCCTGCCAAGGTGCGAGGTGGAGGCGGCCACACCTATGCTGTGCGTGTTTGACATTTCTGTCCGAAATGGCTCTTCATTAAGATTCTTTTATTTGAAAGTCAGAGAGACAGATAGAGCAGAGAAGGGAGAGACAGAAAGATCTTCGATGCGCTGGTTCACTCCCCAAACGGCAACACCCAGGGCAGGACCAGGCCAAAGCCAGGAGCCAGGAACTTCACGCGGCCCAAGCACCTGGGCCAGGAGCATTAGCAGGGAGCTGGATGGGAAGTGGAGCAGCCGGGACTGGAACTGGTGCCCACATGGGATGCTGGCGCTGCAGACTGTGCCACAGCGCCAGCCTCTCTATGGCTCCCGGACAGAATTACTGTCCTGTTTTCTTCTTGAGCCGAAGCCAAAACCACTCTCAGAAGAGTGATGGCCACGGGGCCAGGCTGTGGAGGAGGGGCTGGCCCTTCCTCTTGGCAAAGGTGGGCCAATCCGGGACTGGGTCTGGGGCCAGAGACGGGGGTCCCAGGGCTGACGCTCATGGCTGCTGGGCGGCCCCTGCCGCGTGGCTCTGAGACTCAGCTTCTCCACCTGGTGGCACCCGTCTCCCTCTGGGGTCCCCAGGTCACGTGCTCCCCGGGAGACCCAGGGGCAAACCAAGGGCACTGGACCCATTCGCCTGGACCGTCGGCCACTGCGGGCCTCTTGCGTGCCTGCTCCTGTCCCCGCCTGGCACCCACACAGCTCTGCAGGGGCTGGGAAGGAGGGAACGCACGCCATCTCCACCCCTGCGATTGTTCCAGAACCTCAGAGCACCACACGTGGGCACACTCGTCCCTCGGGGCACCGGTCCCTGCCCAGCATCTCAGAGCCCATCTGGGGGGCACCGACGTCTCTGGGCTGCAGACACCGCAGGGCGGGGGGTGTGAGGGGACGTGGCTGGGGCGCGGGCAGCCGACTCAGGCCCTGCTGGGCCTCAGTTTCCCCCGTGCGGGCCCTGGCAGCTGTGGGACTAAGGTGGCGTAAAATGCACGATCGTGTTCTGCAAACATCGGAGCATGAGACGTCCCCTCGCCCACGTCCTCCCCGGGGTCACGAGGCACAGCCAGAGCAGGGCTGGGGAGCAGGCGGCCACCCCACCCACATCCCGGCCTCAGTGCAGCGGAGCCGCGGTGATGCGCCAATCACACTGCGTTCCTTCAGGCCCCAGGGCCTTTGCACAAGCAGCACCTTCCGTCTGGTAAACTCCCACACGCGCATCAGGACCCTTCCTCCAGGAAGCCTGCCTGTCCGACCCCGTCACTGGGCTTCCGTGGGCCTCTGTGCTAGAAAAACTCAACCAGAATGGGCGCAGAGTCATGAAAGCGATTTCGCGCGTGCGTCCGCCCGCCCGGCGCGCAGTAGGTGCTTCGCTGGCTGGCGCTGGCACGTGAGCTTGGGCCTCTGCCTTCCCCTCGCTGCCCCGGCACTGGCTGTGTCTCGGACGTTCCCAGAGTGAGCCAGGCCGCCCCCGGCTGCCCCCATGATGCTGTGTCTCTGTGTGTCGGGGGTGCGGCCACGGAGGGGCAGTGGTCACCGGGCGCCAACCGGGAGCCCCGAGGGCCGCCTGTCACCATGGAGATAGGGCCCGTCAGTGAATGAATAAACGTGGCCCATTTTCCTGCCTTTGTTCTGAGCCTCCCTGCGGCTTCCTGCTGTCGGCCCCAGCTGTGGGGAAGGGGAATTTGCCTGATAGCGCGGAGCCGCCGCCTGGCAGCGCCGAGCCTGCGGCCGAACAAGCTGTACTTTGTTCCTGTGGGAAAGCCCAGCCTCTCGGCGAGAGCCCTCTCCCCGGCCGCCCGGCCTGCGGCTCGGCCAGGCAGACAAAGCCTCCGTCCGCCGGCGACAGCTCACGGCCCCTACATCCACCCCCGTGTCTGCCGGGGGACCCACAATCTGGGGGCCGAATCCTGGCCATCCCTTGGTCCTCTGCCCTGGAGGGCCAGGTGGGCGCCACCTGGCAGGAGTCTCCCCACCTAGGGAGCGGTGTGCACAGAGCCCAGCAGGTGAGCACTGGAGGCCCGGAAGCAGCCTCACCCATCCCTGCACAGTGGCCTGGGGCTCCCCAGACCCTGGCCCTGCCAGGCCCTGCTTGGCCCGGCACTGTCCCGGTGCAGGGTGGGCTCCTGATGGCACAAAGAGCAAACGGCAGCCTTGGCCTCCTCGGCCTGCAGGCCAGGCTGAGCCCAGCTGTCTGTCGCCTCCTGGGGAGCCTGAGTTTACCCAGCACTGCTCGTGAGCTGCCCCCCGTCGAGCACATCCCGAGGCCCCCCTGCTGAGGAGGGTCTTCGCGCCACGTGTGCACACCGGGGGCCCTGGTGGAATGTGTGACACAGATTCCAGATAAACTACTTTAAAACCACCTGGGATCCAGGTAAAACCTCCTCTGGGCCACATCTGACCGCCTGCTTGGGACCTGTCCCCTGTGTTGTCAGAGGTAACAACACCGCCATTTCTCAGAGGAGGACGCTGGATATTTGGGGTCAAGTCTTTAAGGTGCATGGCTCACCCTGCCAGCTCCTGCAGCAGAGCCTGTGACCAGGACGTGAGGGTGCAGGGTCCCAGAGAAACCCGCCGGGGTGGGAGGGGGCCAGGGATGGGGCGGCCAATGACAGGTGTGACGTCCAGCCAGCGGCCTCCGCGGGCAACTAGAGCTCCACCCTGCCGGCCATGTCCCCTGGCGCAGCAGGGGTCAGAGAAAAGGCCATTCATCCCAGGGAGGCACGGCTGACGGATGTCTCCCCGTTTCTGGGGTGGGGGAGACCCCAGGGAAGTGTTGGAGAGGCAGAGAGTATCCCATAGGGGACGGCGACCCTCATGCATGATGGGTGACACGTGGCCCGCTGGGTGAGGCGCCCGCGGAGCCGCAGCCCTGCACAGGTGTCTGTCGAGTCCCTGGTGAGCTCTGTGGACACACATGCTGTGCCCACACCCACCCCAGGGTGCAGCTCGGCCACGTGCAGCTCCTCCAGCTCCCCGGGGACTCCGCGTGGAGCTGTAACCTGAGACGCTGCCTGGGAAGGCCCCGGCAGTGACCCTGCTGACCGCGCCCTCCCTCAAGGCCGATGCTGACGTGGCAGGGTCGGAGCGGCCCTGAGAGAAGACACCTGTTTATTCAAGTGCTTCCCAAACCCTCCTCACCAGGGCACCCCATCATCTGCAGGCCTCTGGACCTTGGGGAAAATGGCCGCCCGCGGGGCACCCACCAGGCCAGGCGCCTCCAGAACCCACAGGGGGAGGGGCTCCCAGGCAGTGGGAGTGGCCCTTCCTAGGCAGGATGGCCACAGAAGAAGACCGCACCCGCTGAAACATTCACTTCCCACGCTGGCCTCTGGCTTGCCCATGTGACTTGCTCCGGCCAATGAAATGTGAGAGGAAATGGCCACATGACTAACTCTGGCCAATGAGATGAGAGGAAATGGCCATGTGACTAGCTCTGGCCAATGAGACATGAGAGGAATTGGCCATGTGACTAGCTCTGGCCAATGAGACGTGAGAGGAATTGGCCATGTGACTAGCTCTGGCCAATGACATGTGAGAGGAAAGAGCCTATGGCCCTCTGGGTAGAAGCTTTGAGAGCCGCCGCGTGGTCACGGAGTCCTCTGCTTTCCTTTCATCGCGAGGCAGCAGCGCCGCAGACAGGAGCTGCTCCGCTGAGCTGGGCCCAGAGTGCAGGGGGCGTGGACCCAGGAACAGCCGAAACCCAGAGGCCGAGGGATGTGAACCTGCAGGTCGTGGCCACCCGGGGCCACTTGGGGCCACGGCGGAGCCTCTGCCATGGGACGCAGCCTCGGACGCAGCCGGCCTGAGCGTGCGGGCCGCGGGTGTCCTCTGCCCACCCCCTCTGGAGCCCGCGTCTCACTGAAACACACAAACGCGCTCAAGGAGCCTTTGAGTTCCACCCTCGTGGTGACCTTCCGAGCTGGGGTCCCCTGCGCAGGCTGCCACGGCCGATCGGAAGCTCAGACGCACAACCGGACGCCTTTCCCGGAGGAGACGCCTAACCTTTAAAGCCGCCTCTCGGAACTCGGCTGTGCGGAAGCAATGCTCGGGGGGGGACGGGGCGTGGAAATCAGTGAGTGCTATTTTCAGCCCCTGCCCTCTCACACAAGGCTGCGGTCACCCACCTGCAGGGCACGGCTCCGTGGAAATGTCTGGGCAGTCACTCGCGCGGGACCACGCGGAGCCTGCTCTGGGCACGGTGGGGCAGCAGAGAGGAAGGCGTGTCCTGGCCCCAGACACCCCGTCCGTCCGCTGACTTCCACCCCCTCAACCACCCTGTCCCCATGCCTGCACCTCCACCATAAAGCTGTGTCCCTGCGCCTCTGGGCCTCACCAAGTGGCCAGTGTGGCTGGTGTCAAGTTGGAGGATTGAAAGGGGGGTGCTCAAGGGCGGGAAGTGGACCGGACGTCCACTCCAGGCCCAGGCCAGAGAGCGGCTGTGCCAAGAATAAGCCCAGCACTGCAGGCCTGCTTAGGGCTTGGGAGGAACACAGCAGGAATTTCACTGGCAGAGGCTGTAGGTCAACTACTAAAACTGCTTCCTCCTTTAGCAAAGGGCTTCCGTGGTTGAGGGCTGAAGCTTCAACCAGGCAGCAGCGGGCAGGGAGCCAGCCCGAGCCACCTTCTGAGGCCCAGCCGCCATCCCACCCTCACAGGACTCCCCTCCACACGGCGGCCAAAGGCACGGAGCCACCCGGGCAGCAGACACTTGAAAACTTATTTTTCCAAGCCAGCTCTCTGCTGTGGCCCAGGCAAGCAGTGGAAGATGGCCCAAGCGCTTGGGCCCCTGCACCTGTGTGGGAGGACTGGCGGAAGCTCTTGGCTCCTGGCTTGGGATCGGCACAGCTCCAGCCACTGCAGCCATTTGGGGAGTGAACCAGCAGATGGAAGGCCTCTCTCTCTGTGTCTCTCCCTCTCTCTATCTCTAACTCTGCCTCTTAAACAAATCTTTAAAAAGAAAGACAAGTGATTTGTTTTCTTGCCAGCAGGGAGCAAGTGAAAAAGAGGCATCAAGGGAAGTGGACTGGGGCGTGGGGGGTGGAGACAAAGCCCTCCAGCTTCCCTGTGCTCTGAGGAAGAAGAGGCATTAAGGTGCTGCAGGCAGCCGGGCAGAGCAGGTGTCTCCACGGCCCACCCTTAGCGGACTCCCAGAGGGACATGGCTCCCAAAGGACTCAGGGTGAGACATCTGAGCCAGAGGCAGGGTGCCTTCAAACAGGCCCTAGATTGATAGAGTGTCCGTCATATACAAAGAGCTCCCACAAATCAATAAGAAGACAGGAAGTCTAATAGATACCTGGGCAAGACTCTTTGAACAGGCTCTTCACAAAGAGAACTGCGAAGGTGAGGGGGCTCAACCTCACGACTGGCCAGCCAAGGGCCGATTAAGACAATGAGCACCACACCAGCGGACAGAGGCCAGGGCTTGGACCCAGACACTGCTGTGCTCATTCACAGCAAGTTAAAAAGCAGCCGGGGAGAACCAAGGGTGGTGCCAGGGGAGCGGGGCTGGGACCTGAATGACGAGGGGGCTCTGGGATGCTGGTGCCAGAAGCTTCGTGACTTGGGTGCAGGCATCGGGGGTGGCGGATGATGCGGCAGTGAGACCTGCTGAGCGCCAGGGCTGTGCGTTCCCTTTTCGGTGAATGCCAGGGGAAACGCCCAGGAAGCTCCCCCTGCGTCCATCCGCTCCACGTTTGCACGTCTGAGGGCTGACGGCACTCTGCAAGAAATCTCTCCCCAGAAACAAGTGCCTGACCACCTTCCCACCCCGTCTCGCCACCTGCAGGGTCACACGCACACCCTGAGAAAGTCGTACAGGGGGCAGAGCTGCAGGAAGGGGGGCTGGCCCCGGGCAGCACCTGTGCCCCCCCCCCCAGGCTCAGCACAAGGGCTGCCTGCTCTGGGCCCCACCTGCAGTCTCTCCTGTCTGTGTCCATGGAGATGGGGAGAGGGTGCCCCCGGCCCCTACACAGAGGAGGAAGCCCAGGCTCCAAGAGCAGGCAGAACGTCCACAAAGCCCATGGCAGGGACGGCCGGATGTGACGCCTCTCTGCCCGCTCTGAGCCCCGGGTGGCTCTGTCAGGTCAGAGGCCACGTTCCCGTCTCTGTAGCGCATCACAGCCCTGATACCAGGGAGGAATGATGACCGAGGCCCAGCGCCCTCTCTCATCAACCACACATTCTCGCCCTCCCATCTGTCACCGTTCTGCTCCCTCAGACCCGCATCGTGCCTCTGCCGAAGCTGTCTGCAGCCTGGCACAGGCACCTGGCGGCGGCTGGGGGACTTCCGACCTCCTGATGGTGGGCCTGGAGCAGCCCTTCAGACATGCATGGACCCAAGTCCTGGCACGCGACCGAGTGGGGACGCCAGGCACACATCACAGCGAGGCTGTGTGCACTGGGGTTGTCCTTGGGAAGGGCATCTGAATGTGGGGGCAGAAGCAGGTGTCAGCCGTGGCCTCCATGAGGCTGGGGACAGTCATGTGGGGCTCCTCCCTTTCCCCTGATCCAGGGACCCAGGAGCCCTGCCCCATCTCCTCTCTGCCTTGGGGAACAGCTCAGCCCCCTAAGGCGGGACGGTGGCCAGGAAGCCACCTCCCTCCCAGCTTCAATCTTCACACACAGATCACAGCCCATCCGGGACCCGTGGATCTCACAGCCGCCCTCAGCATCATGTTTGCGAGCCTCTGAAACCTGGCAGAGTGAACCTCCCAGGCCCCACCCTGCAGACTGAGGATGGGGTTCGGCTCGGGTTGCGGCTAGGCTTCTGTGTCCCCACGTGATCCGGGCACCGTCCCTCCTGGGTCAGTCACGGCCTCTCGGGAGCACACGCGGGAAGGTAGCAGGTTTTTTCCATTTGAGGTTTTGCTAACCTGATAGAGCGTGCCATTTTGCTACATGAGGATACTTCAAAATGTTAGAGGACATGGAACTAACAGGTTTATTATGGTGCCAAAAATTGACTTCTAGGCATGCGAGATGTCTTCCAAAACTTCATGCAAAATGCACGCTTTAAAAAATTATGCATGGATGAGAAGACCTCTTTCTCTCTCTGCCTCTCCTCTGTGTAACTCTGACTTTCAAATAAAATAAATAAATCTGGACTTAAATAAACACCTTTTTTTATTATGTGAGACAGAGAGAGAGAGAGAGCTCCTAGCTGCTAGTTCATCACCCAGACACTCACAAGGGCTGGAACTGGACCAGGCTGAAACTGGGAGCCGGGAACTCAACCCAGGTCTCCTGTGGGTGGCAGGAATGTGGCTTTACGAGTCATTCCCACGGCCTGCCAGGGAGGCGGGAAGTTGGAGTCAGGACGGAAGCTAGGAGTCAAACCCTGGATCCTTGACATGAGATGCAGGCAACGGCCCAGTGCCCACCCTCAACCTCACTTTCCACTCCAGTTCTCCATGGCCTTTTGGATGTGCCCCACCAAGCATGCACTGCGCGGCCATCAGTCAAGGGAACCCTTGCGTCCATCAGCCCACTCGTTCCTCACTTTCTCGCGGGTGTAGTTAACAGCATTGCACTACACGTTTCAGAGTCACTGGAAGAGAGCATTCTGGGTGGAAACCAGCATCGTACACTCCTCCCAGGGGAGTGGGGTAGGGCGGGAGAAACCCCAGCCCCCCAAGTTCCCCTGCCAGGCCCCAAAGCCAGTTCCCAACTCTGCCTGAAGCAGAAACTCTGGCGTCGCTGCGTCTGTGACGGGTGGGCGGGCCCACGGAGGCCTGGACTTTGTGGCGGGGCTCCCGACCCCCGACCCCCACTTGGGGAGAGGGCTAGGCCCTGGAGGGAGGCATGCTCAGCCCTAGCCCACACAACACAGGCAGGAAAGGCCCGGCGGTTGCTGTGCCTGGGTCCAGGCCCCCACAGGTGCTCCACTGCCCCCACCCCATGTAGCTTGGCTAAGGGGGATCAAGGAAGATGGTGGACAACTGCCGTCAAGCCCAGCTTAAGGCCAGCTGGCCCAGGGGTCTCCCGGCTCCCTGCTGCATGGCCCACTCTCCTCTGCGGTGGAGCGCCTCTTGGCTGCAGGTCGGGGGGCACACAAAGGCCCTCCCACAGGGACAGTAATCTATTACCTCCTGGCCAGCAATGGCCCTGGGGAGGCTGGGCTGCAGCCCAGGGCTGAGCAGTCCCAGGGGACACTGGGGAGGCCTCTGGGGCTGCTGGCTGTAGGGAAGGCTGCCAAGGGGCCTTTCAGCTCCAGGAAACCCTGGGACGGCGAGCTTCGTCCCCGGCTCCCCGGCAGCAAGTGCGTCCAGCGAGGGCTCAGCCAGGGGCATCTGGGAGGCAGGGATCAGTCGCCCACAGGTACCCAGGCCACGTCCCAAACAACAGCACCAGGTGGAAGGCTCAGGTGAGGCCGCACCCACAAGAGTGGGCGCCCTGGTCTCATTCGCCTGTGCCGTCCTGGGGTGGGGCGGGGGCTGAACTTGGGGAAGGTGCGCAGCTGTGCCTGGTGGCTGGGATGCGGCCTAGACACCTGTCAGAAGCATCTGTCAGAACACAGAGGGGTTGGGTGGGGGTCAGAGGCACCTGCCCGCTGGGTCTCCTCATGTGGCTCAGCTTGCAGGGAGAGACTGGATGGTGGTGCCCAGGCTGCCTGTGTTTCCTGCAGGAGTCCAGAGATTGGTGTGAACCTGGGGCTTTGTGGCCAACGCCGTGAGAGGGTTGGAAGGTGAAAGGATTCTACAGAGATGGAGGTGAGGGCACAGAGGGGCCCTGCCTGCCTCTGGGGCCGCCCCAGGGGCGGAGCCCATCTGTCCTCTCTCTTCACCCCTTTCTCGGTCCTTTCTAAGTTTGTGTCCAGACCACCTCGTTCCAACCCAGCAAAGAAGGCCAAGAGCTCACAGCGGGTCACTGCTGCCCGTGAGAATGTGGGAGCAGGTGCCTGCGCGTGCTCGGTGGCCAGGGGCCAGGGCACTTCCTGCAGGGAACGGGGCCTCCCTTGAGGCTGGCCTTGCCAGGGAGGGAAGGCCTTTCTCCCCTTGTACAGTTCCTGGAAGACCCAGCCAGGATGTCACTGAGTGTCGTCTCCACACAGGTGAAGCAAAGGTGGCCGAGGGCTGCCCGGAACAGCAGCGCCTTCCAGCCGCTGCTTGGGGTCCCACACTCGTGGCCGGAGAGCGAGGTATGGAGGAGTGGGAAGGGTGCTGGGCAGGGCCAGTGACGGTCGGACCAGGGCAGCACAGAGACGCCGCACAGAGGAGTGCGGGAGGGGGGCGTGCTCTGGGCACAGAAAGTGCAGCCGACCCCAGCAGGGCAGCGGGAAGGCCCTCACCTGGCTGCAGAGGGCGGGGGAGGACGCTCGGCTCGGGGACCGCGGGGAGAGCCTGCAGCACCAGAGCTGAGAAGACGCTGAGCTTCCCACCAGGCACGACCGGGTTCGAAGCCGGTTCATGCTTCATAAGCTGTCTGACCTCAACCAGCGGATTTCACGTGGGCAGCCACGGTCTTCTCACCCGTGAAATGGGGACGGTGTGGGTGGCACGGGCTGACGATCCCTACGTGAAATGCGTGGGCTCGACATGCTTGCGACTGCAGAGCTGTTTGGGTGTGGGGAGATGTGTATAGACTTTCCTGGCTGAGCCTCCCTAACCCAGAAAGCCCAAGTCGGAAATGCTATGAAACCTGGAGATCTGGGAACCTCTTGTCGGTACTCAAAAAACGTTTCTGACTTGGAGCATTCGGGATTGCAGAGTCCTGCATTAGGGAGGCTGCACCTGTGCCCACTCTCGAGTGGTCAGGAGGACTGAACAGAAGCTGTCCTGCTGATACAGGGCCGGTGCTGTGGCGCAGTGGGTAAAGTCGAGTCCCGGCTGCTCCACTTCCAATCCAGCTCCCTGCTAATGTTCCGGGAGAGCAGCAGCAGATGGCCCAAGTCCACTCACGTGGGACACCCAGATGGCGCTCCAGGCTCCTGGCTTCAGCCTGGCCTAGCCCCAGCCATTGTGGCCATTTGGGGAGTGAACCAGTGGATGAACTACATCTCTGTCACTTTGCCTTGCACAGAAAATAAATCAAAGTGAAAAAGACATCACTATTGTTTTGAAGACCGCGCAGTCACTTGGCTAACGCGCGGGAGGAAGACGGGCGGCTGAGGTATCAGGAGGTCAGCGGCAGCTCAGGGAGCACCTGCTGCCCACGGCGCGCCAGCACACCCAGTTGCTCACCTGCTCAAGCAAGGACCTTGGATCAGCCACACGAGGCGACTGGACAGGCACAACCAGCGCCAGCAAGGGGCCACGTGGAGGGTGGGCAGGCAGCTTTCTGAGCCCCTTGGCGCCTGGCAGGCAGGGCCCTTGGCTTCACGGGAGCCAAACATGGGTTGCAGGACAGCACCCTGCAGCCCGTGTCTCCAGCCGGGGACTCTGCGGCTCCCTCTCGACGACTGGCCGAATGTTAAGTCACCTCTCCCCTGCCTCTGTGTATACAGCTGAATCTGTGGGACACAGACCTCCTGATTTGGGGGTACAGCCTTTTTAAAATTTTTATTTATTTATTTTTTGGACAGGCAGCGTGGACAGTGAGAGAGAGAGAGAGAGACAGAAAGGTCTTCCTTTGCCGTTGGTTCACCCCCTCAGTGGCTGCTGCAGCCGGTGCCCTGTGGCCGGTGCATCGCACTGATCCAAAGCCAGGAGCCAGGTGCTTTTCCTGGTCTCCCATGGGGTGCAGGGCCCAAGGACTGGGGCCATCCTCCTCTGCACTCCCCAGTCCACAGCAGAGAGCTGGCCTGGAAGAGGAGCAACCGGGACAGAATCCGGTGCCCTGACTGGGACTAGAACCCGGGGTGCTGGTGCCACAGGTGGAGGATTAGCCTAGTGAGCCGCGGCACCGGCCGGGGTACAGCCTTTGACCAAGGACAGCCCCACCTGCTAGCGGGGTTCCCGCACCCTCACCCCCCACACAACACGTACACTTGTGGGAGCAAAGGAAAACATGGGGCTGGAGCACGCTCCCCTTCAGCCTCTGCTCTCCTGCAGCCACGCCAGCCAGCTCTGCGGCAGAGAGGACTCCGGAGACTGTACCCACAGCCGGGGGCGCAGACTTGAGCCTGGCCCAGATTGGAGGGTGCAGAGCAAGAACGGCAAGAGCCCAGCTCCCGGAGCCTCCTCTGGGCGCCAGCCTCCTCCAGGTGTGAACAGTCACCTCCTGTTTTCCCTGATCCCATCACTCATTCAGCCAGGCCACGTGCCGCTGCCTCCAGACCACTTACATGTGCTTTGGTTTGGGGTGTGCTTCGCCTGACGGCACCGTATACTGATGCCTTCTCCCAGGTGGACCAGCGGATAGGACCAAGGGCGTGCACAGACCGTGACACAGGCTGAAAGCGTGGTGCAGGACAAATGCTACAGTCACGACTGAGACTTCCACGCGGGGAGTCTTCTCACTTGATGCTTAGTAAAGGCTGCATTTTCAAGCCTCTGGCTTTTGCTTAGTTCCCCAAGGAGGCTCCTTCCCCTTGCACTTGACCTTCAGACACCCAGAATGACCTGTGTCTCTTCCCACCACCTGGCAGCACAGCTAGCCACGGCGAGGGCAGGAGCCTGCAGGTTGCAGCCGGGACACACAGGGAAGCTGGAGGCCAGGGCCGAGGGACGCAGGGTGCAGCACCGGTCAGTCAGGTGCTAGGGCAATACCTGGCTGGGTACCAAGAACCAAGAATTCTGCATCACCTTGGGCTGATGTCCGAAAGCAAGGACCACAGAGCCAGAGGTTTCACCGTGAACCTCTCCACGCAGCCCAGGTTCACCAGGTGCTTCTGAAAGCAAAACTCACTCCCCCGGCAAGGAGCTGTGCACCTTGCCTCCCTCAGCACTTTTCTACACACGCACATCTCAACCTGTGACGTCGGCCGTGACTCTGGGGGTGGGGGCACAGGGTCCCTGTCCTCCTGGCAGTGCCCCGGGGGCTGGGCACAGAGCTGCGTGACATAAGCAGGACAACAGGGTAGGTTGGGCGGGGTTCAGAACAGCCTAGTGCTTAGGGCTGTGGCTCGGGACAAGCGAGCAAACCCTTCTGGGACCCACATAGCTGCAGGCTTGGCACCTGCTCGGGTTCCTCTCCCTGGGTGCCCTGCCTCTTCTTCCAGATCCCTGCTGGCTGCAGCCTTGCTCCCTGCTCCTGCGCGTGATGACTGGGGCTCTGGGCACAGCCTCGGTCCCAACCCCAGGGCCGTCACTGAGCGCAGTGGTCTCAGCCACGTTATCAAAACCTACTTAAGTCAGACCGCAGTGAACTTGCTCCTGCGCCAGCAGAAGAAAGACCCTGGGATCAGGCGCTCCTGGACCATCAACGACAGTCTAGGGACACTGCCCGGGCACAGGGGTGGTGGGAAGCCCAAGCCACAGCCCTGGGTGGGCTGGAACGAGGCTACAGCGCTGAGTGGGAGCCGTGGCCCTCGAGCTGTTACTGCTGCTCCAGGCGGACGGCACTTACGGGGCCCTCTCCCAGGCACTCCGCCATGCTCAGCCGACCATGCGCCTCTGCTTGCTTCTCTCAGCCACTTCCTCGGCCCCACGCCCACCTAGAGCCCAGTGATGCCTGGATACGTTCCTTGCCCTGACCTTTCCTGCAAACTCAGGCCCACACAGCCCGGAGCCTCCTGGACACAGCCCCTGGCAGCCCCGCAGGCGACACACACGTGATGTGTTCAGCACCAAAGCCGCCATTCCCTCTCCTCGCCGTCAGCCCTTTCTCCTGGGGCCGAGCGTAGGAAGGAGCACCCTCCCCCGCCAGGACCTGACCTCCAACCAGGCCACTCCTCTGTGTGTGTGGCAACACGGGCGGCGACGTGCACCTGCTGCTGGGATGACAGTGACAGCCCCGGCTCCTTACCTGGCCCCAACACCAAAATCTTGCACTTCACTTCCGCCAAAGGTGGCATTTCCAGAACAGAAGCGCCTGCTTGCCGTGAACCCAGATGCTCCCCCAAGAGCGGGGGCCTCATCAGCCCTTGGACGAGCTATGGTCCCAGGAGGAGATGGGCGCTCACACTCGAGGCTGCATCACAAGACCACTCACAAAGAGGAGAGCAGAGCCGAAAGCAGGCAGCAGTGTGGCGCTGCAGCACAGCGCACCTGGGAGCCAGCAGCAGCCCTGGCCCGCAGGGTCAGCAGGGGGTGACCTCCTGTACCCAGAGATGGCAGACTGCTGTGGCCTGGGGCAAAGGGGATCCAGGCACTGCTGGGTAATCAACACTCAACTCTCTGCCTTCACCCTCAGGTCTCTGCCACCTCTCTAACCAGCAGCAGCAGAGGCACAGCCACCTGCACAGTCAGCTTCCCAGGGCACAGAGCAGCATGGGGCAGGGGCCCAGTGGACCTGAAGGCCTGTGGGAGATGCCAGGACACCACCACGTCCCTGGCACCGGGGCCCAGCCAGCCGGATGCTGGAAAGAGAGCAACGGATCCACGGCATTTTTCCAGTGATATGCAGAGGACGGAGGCCAGCCGCCTTGGCCTGGCATTGAAGACCCTCATGAACCTAACCCCACCCCTCTTCCACCTGCCCTTGCTCAGCTTCCTGCTAGGACAGTGCCACTTACTGAAGGCAAGGCTCAGATGTCACCACCCCTGGGAAGCCTTCCCTGGCCGCCGGCTGCCAGAGACCTAACCCACACCTTGCCTTTACGAGGTTTGTTTTTAAAAACTGTAGGCAGGTATACATGTGCATATTTGAAGGGCAGAGAAACAGAGACAGGCAGACCTGCCATCTCCTGGCTCCCTCCTAGATGTCTGCAATAGCCAGGGCTGGGCCAGGCTGATGCCGAGAGCTGGGGACTAAGTCTGGGCTCCCACACAGATGGCAGGGACCCAGTGACTTGAGCCATCACCTACTGCCTACAGGGTGCACAGTAGCAGGAAGCTGGGATCAGAAGGGGAGTCAGGACTGGAGCCCAGACACTGGTACGGGATGTGGGCGTCCCCAGTGGCATCTTAACCAGCACGATGGGCGCCCAGCTCCTTGCCTCTGTCATCCATGCTCTGCTTCCTATGCAGCTCCCTTACCTGCCTCACCCTCTGCACCTCCAAGAGCAGCACCGCATTTCACCTCTACCCCCCGCATCTGATACACGTTAGCCCTCAGTAAGGCATCAGACAGCAAATTAACTTAAATAGAACCAACCCTGAGATGGGAGCACTCCAGACGCCTACACCAGAGGCAGTGACAGCAAGGGCTTCTTTACCTTCTGCATATTTTAAAAGATTTATTTATTTATTTGAAAGTCAGTTACAGAGAGTGGGAGGCAGGGAGAGGGAGAGGAAGGAGAGGGAGAGAGAGAAACCCTACATCCACTGGTTCACTTTGCAAACGGTGTCAATGGCCAGGGTCTCCCACACGAGTGGCAGGGTCCCAAGCACTTGGAGCATCCTCTGTGGCCTTCCCAGGCACATCAGGGAGAAGCTGCATCAGAAGTGGAATAGCCAGGACAGCAACCGGTGCCCATATGGGATGCCAGCGTCACAGGCAGCAGCTCAACCTGCTATGCCCCAATGCCGGCCGGCCCCACTTTCTGATTTTTAAGGAATGAACATGGTATCTTACGGACTTGAGACCCAAGTGGACCTGACTTTGCTATTATATAAGGGCAGCGCTGAAGTAAAAGACTGGAAGTGGCTTCAGTTCAGACCTAAGCAAAACCAGACGGAGAAGCTGGCCCCGAGGGGAGGAGCTGCCGCCGACAGGGGAGCGTGCGGCTCACTACTCCTGCCTACAGGCTCAGGCACCCCAAGCGGCTGGCACTGCAAGCCGCCGCGGAGAGGGAAGGTTTGCAGCCGTCTTGCGCACAGGGAGGCACCGTGCAGACACGGGGTATAAACTTGCCTTCCTTCTGATGTTTCTCAATCTAATTTCCATGCAAATAGCAGAGGACGTGCCTCAGTGTGGGCTCTGGGATTTCTCTGAGCACCAGGCAGCTGGCTGATAGTGGGGGTGGGACAGCGTCCAGGGACACTTAAGGAACTCCAGGAGTACCGAGGAAGGCAAATACGCTGTGCTGAGAGCCCTGAGTGTCCCGGGCAAGCAAATGAGCCGGCTCGGGGCAGAGCGTGTGCCTGTCCTGCGGCCTCCGAGTGGCTCTGCTCCCCAGGATGCGTGATCATGGAAGGGCCTTCACTGGGACATCACTCACATGCCTCTAAAGTGGGGCCTTGGAGCCAGCACTGTGGTGCAGCAGGTTAAAGCCCTGGCCTGAAGCACTGGCATCCCATATGGGCGCCGGTTCTAGTCCCGGCTGCTCCTCTTCTGATCCGGCTCTCTGCTGTGGCCTGGAAAAGCAGTAGAAGATGGCCCAAGTGCTTGAAGTGGAGGAAGCTCCTGGCTCCTGGCTTCGGATCAGCGCAGCTCCGGCCGTTGCGGCCATCTGGGGAGTGAACCAGCGGATGGAAAACCTCTCTCTCTGTCTCTACCTCTCTCTGTAACTCTGTCTTTCAAATGAATAAAATAAATCTTTAAAAAAAAATAAAGTGGGGCCTTAAATAGTAGGAGAGAGCGGCCCCGCTCTCTGCACCCTCGGGGGTGAATGACGCGGCGAGGACAAAGGCAGGACTGAGCTGCCCGGGACCTGGCCAGCCTCACCCGTGCCAGGTGTGGGGAGAGCAGCCTTATAGCATCAGCTCGAGGAACCTCTGTTGGAGCGTGGTGCTCGAGAACCAGCTTCGCCCGTGGGTGGGAAGAAGGGGGTGGGGAACAGGGCAGGAGCGCCGTCGGCACAGGAAGCTCTCGCGTTGCTGATCGTCTCATTTGAAAGGGGCAATTAACCTCCTTCTGTCTGGTGATGGCAAATGAGCAGCTCGAGGCCTGCAAATAAGCAGTGTGCGGTCCCCGGGCAGAGCAGCAAGCCGCCGAGCTCGGTCCCTGCAGGCACGCAGAGGCCCCGAGGAGCAGGGCAGCTGGCACAGCGCACACACACGAGGGGGCACAGCGTGGCTGGGAGCTGTCCCCACGCTGCTCCACGTCTCACACCCAGGTCCTGTATGTCAGAGTCGCTGCAGCCTCACTACTGTGGTGTTGATGGTTAGACCTTCCCCCAAGGAAAGAAAAGTTATAAACAAACCTATACAGGTGTCCTGCAAAAAGGACATGGAAACTGGAGTTAAAATAGAAGTTTATTTTGATGCAAAAAAGCTTGAAATCCACCACGCATGTTTTCCACAAACTTTTTGATGATCCCCTTCTATGCATGAATTTCCAAATATTTTGCACCAAAACAGACTCCTACTTTAACTCCATTTTCCTTGAAGTTTTTGCAGGGCCCTCAGATGTGGGTAGCTGACAAACACTGCCTCCCCTAGTGGCCATCTCTGTAACTGCAGGCCTGGGCACCTTGGCAAAGGCACTTGGACAATGACTATGGATGCTTTGATTCTACAAGGAATCCTGGTTCTGTTTGCCCCGGGCCAGAAGGGCGTCTTTGCCAACCAGGGGAGCTCCCTGCCAGCTGCTCTGGACCCCGTGGGAGGAAGACTCCGAGAAGGCGACATTTCCCACTCATCTCAGAAGGCGGCCAAGAAGGAGAACCCTTGGGTGCTCCAAGCATCGTGAAGCACACACTTAGCAGCTAGGAGGCACCATCAGACCCCCGAAGGTGCCGGGACGGCTGTGCTACACCTGTCCGGCGGTCACCTGTGCTGGCGCAGCTAAAGCAAACCCGCCAGTGGGACATGGGAGGGGAGCTGACACCAATGCTCCACGGGGAATGTCTAGGAAAACATCACGTCCAGGAAAACAACTCAGAAAAACAGAAGGGAAGAGGGAAGGGAGGGAGGAAGGAAGGGCGGAGGAGACCCAACGGTCCTATGTTCTTATTCCCTTTGAGAGGCGCACAACTCTTCCTACACAGTAAAAACGCCGTATGACCCACTACCGGTTCCGGGTGCTCACCCAGAGGAGCTGAAATCCACCCGTCAAAGGGACAGCTGTGCTTGCACAACCCCTGCAGTGCCATTCACGACAGCCAAGACACGGCGCTCGACGACTGCTGGACGGACAGAGGCCGCGGGATCCACTGCACACCGAGCAACGCTTCCCCTGCAGCCTCCGGAGAGAAGGACACCCGTCACTCACAGCCCACGTGCGGACCCGGGCAGGCCAGCACCCACGCTCCCGGGGAGTCAGCGGGACGACAGGACCCAGGCCGGGCGGGAGAGGGCACGATGGCTCATGTGGATGGGAGATCCGAGGCAAAGCGCCGTGATTACTGTGAAAAATGGTGCGTGGTCTATCTCAAGGTCCCCGACAACAGCAGATTTCAGATGTCTCATTACGAAAAATGACAGCAACCTGGGGTGATGGACATGGTTTTTGGGAAAGTTTTTTTTTTTTTTTAACTTTTTGAAAGGCAGAGTGACAAAGAGAGAACAATAAACACACACACACACACACACACACACACACACACAGATCCTCCCTTCACTGGTTCACTCCTCCAATGGCTGCAACAGCCAGGGCAGGTCCAGGCCAAAGCCAGGAGCCAGGGACTCCATCCGGGTCTCTGCATGGATAGCCGGAACGCACGTAGTTGGTCATCACCCGCTGCTTTCCCAGGAGCGTTGGCAGGGAGCTGGATGGGAAGTGGAGCTGCCGGGACTCCGGGGAGTGCTTGGGTTCAGGGTGCCCGCACCGCAGGCGGCTCCCAGAGACAGACGTCCACGTCAGTTTGACTTAATCACTCTGTGTGGTAAGCATCCAAACATCACGTCGCGCTCCATACCCGTATACCATTATGATTTGTCAGTTAGAAATATCATTTTAAAATACCACCTACATCACCAGTCCGGAAACAAAGAGGGAACATTTCCTGCTTTGTATGTGGAGGCCAACAGAACTCAGAGACCAAAAGCCAGCAAGCAGATCCTGAGGAAGGAACAGTAAGCAGAGATTCTCGGCAGATTGTGCACCGTGGTATACACACATCACAGCTGAGCAGGGCTGCAATTTAAAACACAAAGCTCATTCAACGTTCGAATGTCAGTGAACATGTTTTACCTTCTGAACAGCAAAAAATCGTGTCTCAGTGGCGTTTTTGAAAAGCTGTTCATCAAATCAACCCCTACTCATAACAAAGATCTCTCGCAGTAGGGACAGAAGAGAACTTCAAGGAGACAGAGCGTGCCAGACAGCACGGCTGACGGCAGCGGCGAAGCGCTGCCCTCCCTCTGCCCGTGCCAAGGGCAGCACGGGGCTGTCGGTGCGCCTGCTCCCAACCTGAAGCACAGCAAGCGTGACGTTGTCAAGGTCACGGGGAATGGGGCGAGCACCCCAAAAATCAACCAGGCACATCATATAACTTATGTTCTTAAATCCCAGTACAATTACATTAGCACTCACCTACAGTCACCTGGGGAAACCCCAAACACCAGCAACCGACCAACCAGCTTCTGATTAACCCATGGGCCCCAGGAAGAGCTGGCGGGGAGGTCGGAAAACAGGCTGCATGGGGCGCTCTTAGCACACCGCACAGCAGATTCCGTGTGGTGCAGCTAAGTGCTTAAGGGGAACTCAGTGCCAGCAGAAACCTGGTCTCCAAACAGAAGAGGGGCTCCACAACCAGAGCTCCACCTTAAAACCAAGGCAACAGAAACAGAAAAAAAAGATAAAATGTCCTGAAAAAATAAAAGTGAAATAGACAACGGAAAAAGAAGATTTCAAAAAACCAAAGCTAGTTCTTCAAGAACATCAGTACAATGGGTAAATCTAAAGTCAGATAAATAAATTACAGTGCAGGAATGAGAGTGGGCGTTGCCGTGGCCGACACGGACAGAAAGGTTTAACAAGGGATTCGCACACACAGCTTTCCAGCAACAGGTTCAGCAATTCAGGCTGCGACAAGATTACTTGCCAGACACAAACCACCAAGGCTCACCCTGGAATAAACACCCCACGTAGCCACGTGCCAGGCACTCACGAGCATCCGTGGTTAAAACTCTCCCTGCAAGGAAGACCTCGGCCCTAGAGGGCTTTGCTGGTCACTTCCGTGAGACATTTAAGAAAAGTGATTCCAGTGTCGTCGCTGCGGCTCACTAGGCTAATCCTCCGCCTTGCGGCGCCGGCACACCGGGTTCTAGTCCCAGTCGGGGCGCCGGATTCTGTCCCGGCTGCCCCTCTTCCAGGCCAGCTCTCTGCTGTGGCCCGGGAGTGCAGTGGAAGATGGCCCAAGTGCTTGGGCCCTGCACCCCATGGGAGACCAGGATAAGCACCTGGCTCCTGCCTTTGGATAGGTGTGGTGTGCCGGCCATTGGAGGGTGAACCAACGGCAAAAGGAAGACCTTTCTCTCTGTCTCTCTCTCACTGTCCACTCTGCCTGTAAAAAAAAAAAAAAAAAAAAAACTAAAAGTGATTCCAATTCTGCATCAACTCCTGTGGGAAAATGAGGGAGGAATCACTGCCCAACCACTGCTGGGACATCAGCATTGACCTGACAGGCGATTACAAGGGAAAAAAACCCACAGGCTAATGTCTTTCATGAGCATAGATGTAAAAATGCAACATTTTAATAATGATTTCTATATATAAAAATATCACACCAAGTAGAATTTTTCCCAGGAATATAAAGTTGATTTTACAATTGAAAAATCAATTATTCACTAAATTTGTAGACTAAAAAAAGAAGAGTGAAAACACAGAACCATCTAATAGATGCAAAAAAATAAAAAAAAAAATGAAGAAGCACTCGACAGATCCAATGACCATTTATGACAGAAACGGTGCAAACTAGGAACAGGAGGGGATTTTTTCAACTTATTGAAGATGCTCTACAGAAACCCACAGCTAATGTCATCATAACCAGTGGAGAAAGGCCCTGTACGTTCTCCCTGAGAGCAGAGAGAAGCAGGCTGTCCTCCCTCACCATCTCCAGCCACACCATTAAACTGAAGAATCCGCCACAGGGAGGCGAGAAATATAAAGAAGTAGACAGTGTGTCAACGAAGCACACAGTCTGGACACAATTGTATTTACTTAGAGGTAACATTGATGTCTTTGTAGAAAATCCTTGGGCATTGACAAAAGAAAAATACTGGAATTAATAAGTGAGTTTAGAAAGGTTATAGGATATGGTTAGCATATTATAATTACTTATATTTTTATATTCCAGTAAGAAACAATCAGATATTGCAATTTTTAAGATGCCAATAATGATAGCATAAAAATAAAAAATCCTTAGTGATAAATTTTTTTAAAGATTTATTTATTTATTTATTTGAAAGGCAGAGGCAGAGAGAGAGAGAGAGAGAGGTCTTCTGTCCTCTGGTTCACTCCCCAGATGGCCACAACAGCTGAAGCTGAGTCAATCCGAAGCCAGGAGCCAGGAGCTTCTTCCGGCTCTCCCACACGGATGCAGGGGCCCAAGGACTTGGGCCATCTTCCACTGCTTTCCCAGGTCACAGCAGAGAGCTGGATCGGAAGTGGAGCAGCTGGGACTTGAACCAGTGCCGGCACTGCAGGTGGTGGTTTTACCTGCTACGCGACAGCGCTGGTCCCAGTGATGGATTTTTAAAAGGAGGAAGCCAAGATTCATACATCATTAACTTCAAAAACACCACTGACAGAAAGAGAAGAAACCCTAAATGTATGAAGAAACACACTGTGTCCATAAATCAGCAAGCTGAGCATGAAGATGCCAATCCTCCCCGAACCAGTCATACTGTCCATCAGTCCCAATCAAAACCCAGAAGGGCTTTTCAGTGGATACTGACAAAGTGATTCTGGAATGCATATAAACATGCAAAGGGCCTAGAAAACCAGAAAGTTGTGAAAAAGGACAGAGTTGGAGGACTGAGACAACCTGGTTTCTTTTTTTTTTTTTAACTTTTATTTAATGAATATAAATTTCCAAAGTACGGCTTATGGATTACAATGGCTTCCCCCCCATAACGTCCCTCCCACCCACAACCCTCCCCTTTCCCACTCCCTCTCCCCTTCCATTCACATCAAGATTCATTTTCGATTCTCTTTATATACAGAAGATCAGTTTAGTATACATTAAGTAAAGATTTCAACAGTTTGCTCCCACACAGAAACATAAAGTGAAAAATAATAGATGATTTTTTAAATGATGATGAAATCAGATCAGACCTATTGTTATGTTTAATCCCAGTGAGAGTCAAGTTGGGAATTGATAATTTCTTCTTCTTCTTTTTTTTTTTTTTTTTTTTTACAGAAGATCAGTTTAGTATACATTAAGTAAAGATTTCAACAGTTTACACCCCCATAGAAACACAAAGTGAAATATACTGTTTGAGTACTCGTTATAGCACTAAGCCTCAATGTACAGCACATTAAGGACAGAGATCCTACATGAGGAGTAAGTGCACAGTGACTCCTGTTGTTGACTTTACAAATTGACACTCCTGTTTATGGCATCAGTAGTCTCCCTATGCTCCAGTCATGAGTTTCCAAGGCTATGGAAGCCCCTTGAGTTCTCCAACTCTTATCTTGTTTAGACAAAGTCATAGTCAAAGTGGAGGTTCTCTTCTCCCTTCAGAGAAAGGTACCTCCTTCTTTGAAGACCTGGACAACCTGGTTTCAAGACTGCTTAGAGACCAACTCTGGTATCTGCAAAACAACGCAGCGTCGGTGGAACGCAACAGAAAGTCTAGAAAGAGACCGACCGGCAGATACGCAGGCTCAGCTGGCTTCCAGGGAAGGCGCCGAGGGGTTTCAGCCGGGAAAGGATGTCTTTCCGACAGATGTTCCTGGAGGAACTGAATATTCAAAAGCAAAAACGAACCCAGCCTCTCTCCGTGTAACAGACCACACACCAGAGGTAAAAGTGAAACCACGAAACTCCACAATAAGCCACGAGAGGAATCCTTCTGGACCATAAGCTTGGCCAAGGTTTCTTTAAAAAGGACACAGAAGGCCCAGACTGCAAAGGAAAGCAACAGATGACCTGGACTCCACCAAAGCTGAAACCTGTTGCTCTCCAATACATGGTATCAGAAGAAAAAGGCAGGGCCCAGGCCAGGCGGACACGTGTGCAACACCGACCTGCAACCATACAGACCTGTGACTGCAGCAGAACGGGGAAAACGGGGGAAAGCTGTGAACGAAACACTCATGGCAAACAGGTGCACGAAAAGACACTGGACGCCATCAGTCACGGGAAACGAGTAAGTCGGAGATAACTACTGACTGCTAGGATGGCTAAAATTAAGTCAGATCTCGCCAAGCGTTAATGAAAATATGGAGCACCCAGAAATTTCACTCTCGGCTGGTGCCGTGGCTCAATAGGCTAATCCTCCACCTTGCAGCGCCGGCACACCAGGTTCTAGTCCCGGTCGGGGCACCGGATTCTGTCCCGGTTGCTCCTCTTCCAGGCCAGCTCTCTGCTGTGGCCCGGGAGTGCAGTGGAGGATGGCCCAGGTGCTTGGGCCCTGCACCCCATGGGAGACCAGGAGAAGCACCTGGCTCCTGGCTTCGGATCAGCGCGGTGCGCCTGCCGCGGCAGCCATTGGAGGGTGAACCAACGGCAAAAAGGAGGACCTTTCTCTCTGTCTCTCTCTCTCACTGTCCACTCTGCCTGTCAAAAAATAAAAATAAAAAAAATAAAAAAATAAAGAAATTTCACTCTCTGCTGCTGGGAGTTACACCACTTTGGAAGACACACTGCAGCTTCTTAAATCGTTAACCACACCCCCAGCCTGAGAACTGGTCCTCTCACTTCTAGTCACTTACCCAAGGCAAGAGAACTTTTAGAGCCCAGACAGGCCCGCACACAAATGTTCACAGCTGTTTGATTTGTAACAGCCCGGGACTGGAGGCTGGTCACCTCCCCAGCAGGAGGCTGGTCACCTCCCCAGCAGGAGGCTGGTCACCTCCCCAGCAGCAGGAGGCTGGTCACCTCCCCAGCAGGAGGTTGGTCACCTACGCAGCAGGAGGCTGGTCACCTCCCCAGCAGGAGGCTGGTCACCTCCCCAGCAGCAGGAGGCTGGTCACCTCCCCAGCAGGAGGTTGGTCACCTCCCCAGCAGCAGGAGGCTGGTCACCTCCCCAGCAGGAGGTTGGTCACCTACGCAGCAGGAGGCTGGTCACCTCCCCAGCAGGAGGCTGGTCACCTCCCCAGCAGCAGGAGGCTGGTCACCTCCCCAGCAGGAGGTTGGTCACCTACGCAGCAGGAGGCTGGTCACCTCCCCAGCAGGAGGTTGGTCACCTACGCAGCAGGAGGCTGGTCACCTCCCCAGCAGGAGGCTGGTCACCTCCCCAGCAGGAGGTTGGTCACCTACGCAGCAGGAGGCTGGTCACCTCCCCAGCAGGAGGCTGGTCACCTCCCCAGCAGCAGGTGGATGGGTGAGGGAGCTGCTGCCTCTGTGCCATGGATACTCAGCAGCAGAAAAGGAGCACTCTGGGGCAGCGAGGCAGGGGCTGTGCTCAGCGGGCGGAAATGCCTGGGGTTGCCGGCTTCTTCCTCGCCTTCGCTGCAGAGACGGGTCCATGCAACCACTTACGTTCACAGCACCACTACATGCTAAGCCACAATCGACGGAAAATAAGGATTTTCAACAACCGTGATGAAAGCATGAAAAGATTTCACAAACTGAGAATAAACCTAACAAAGGATGAATTATGACACATGATTGAGAGAAATCAAAGAGGACCTACATACACGGAGGGAAGTCCCACATGACAGGAGGACACAATATTGTCAAACTGTCGCTTCTGTGAGTGATGGTCTCCGGGTTAAATGCAATCGCGACCACATCCCCAAGGCGGCGGGCGTGTGTTCGGCTGTGAGGATGCTAGTTGGCAGTCAGGAAGCCAGCATCCGGCAGCAGAGTGCCTGGGCTGGGACACCAGCCCTCCCCCACTCCAGTTTCCTGCCGATGTGCACCCCAGGGGGCAGCGGTGACGGCTCAAGTACTTGGGGCGCCCCACCACATGGGACACTGGGATGGAGCTCCTGACTCCTGACTTTAACCTGGCCCAGTCTTAGCCATTGTGGGCTTTGGGAGAGGGAACCACGATCTCCCTCTCTCTCTCTGCCTCTCAAATAAATGAAATAAATCAATGAATTTTTTCTTCAAAAACACAAACAAAACCTCAATGGCTTTTTAGTGGAAATTGAGAAAGAACTGTTAACATTTATATGGAAATGCAAAAGATGTAGGTTAGCCAGAACAGTCTTAAAGAATGAGACAAACTTGGTGGAATGATGTCACCGGCCTTCAAGACTTAGTAAAAAAAACTACAGAGGGTAAGATGGCGTGGAATTGGTACCAGGATAAACAAAGTCACCGTGGAGCGAAGCAGAGGAGCCAGAGGAAGAATACACACGTGTGGCTGAACAGCAGTGCCGTGGCGATGCGACCGAGAAAGGGCGCTTTGCTCCAGAAAGTGCTGCCACAGCAACCTCACGTCCACATTTTGAAAAAGAGGAAGATGATCACCCTCTTCCCCACAGCATATCTGAGAGTAAATTCTAGATGGATAGCAGAACTAAACGTGAAAGGGAAACAGTGTAACTTTTATAAGAGTCAAAGGAGAAACTGTGTCTGCCTTTGAATAAGCAAAGATTTCTTATTTATTTATTTATTTGAAAGGCGGAGTGAGAGAGAGAGAGAGACAGACAGACAGACAGACAGAGAGGTCTTCCATCTGCTGGTTCACTCCCCAAATGGCCACAATGACCAGGGCTAGGCCAAGCTAAAGGCAGGAGCCAGGAGCTTCTTCCAGGTCTCCCACGTGGGTGCAGGGGCCCAAGCACTTGGGCCATCTTCTGCTGTTTTCCAGATACTTCAGTAGGGAGCTGGATTGGAAACAGAGAAGCCAGGACTCCAGCAGGCACTGATATGAGATTCTGATGTTGCAGGCAGTGGCTTAATCTGCTGTGCCACAACACCAGCCCCACAAGGTTTCTTTAACTGAAAACAAAGACACAAAACTTAAAAAAAAAATTAACAAATTGCATTGCATTAAATTAATTAAAACACTGAAAAAGAAAGCCATATGGTGGGAAAAGATATTTACAACTCTTTTATCTTACAAGAGTCACATCCAGAATTCAGAAAGCATTCCTACAAAAACTAGATTGAAAAACAAACCATGTGATGAGGAAATGGGCCAGCAAGCTGACACAGCAGTTCACAGAGTGGGACTGCTGACCGTCAGAAGACACACGGAATGAGCCGGACATCGCTGCTTATGGAGTCAAAGACATTGCGTCAGTCAAAGACAATCCACAGACCATCAGCTCTGCTGACCTGTGTGAGCAGGCCAGGGTCACCCTCACAGACATGGGGACACGGCTACTGGGTGCTCACTGGGTGTCAGACGCTGTGCCAAGCATTCAGCATGGATAATACGCAAGGCAGCCCTGAAGAAGGTGCTACTGCTGTCCCCATTTCAGAGGTTTGCAGGCAAACTCCCACACGGGGCTGTGTGACCACTGCACACCACTCCCTCCCACCCTGGGGAGGAGAGAGTCAGACTCCAGGCAAGCAATTACTGTGTCTGTCTGTCTGTCTGTCTTCCGGGCAGCAGGGACCTGCACGGTGCAGTCTGAGGAGCCCCGTCACTGCCTCCCCAGGCCCACATGGATCGGGCACACAGATGCCTTTACCCAAGGTAAGGACAGGCCTGGCAGCAGGCTCTGCAGCGGGGTCCCAGTGTGCGGAGGGGTGAGGGGACGATCATTAACTGCCTGTGGGACCCTCTTCCCTCCCTACTGGCTCTGTCTGTGGATTCCCCCATGGTGCCAGAGGCCTCAGGGGGCCTGCAGAAGTCAGTCCCCCAACACTCTGCAAGAGTAGAGCCCCCTCCCCTGCTGGCCTGTCTCCCGCCCTCTGTGGAACTCACTACTCACTAACAAGACCCCGTGGGGGAGGGACAATCTCTTCAAGCAGAGGTCCCAGACAAACGGAACACCCGCAGGCAAAAGGGACCTCATCAGACACCGTCCACAAAAACTAACTCAAAGTGCATCGCAGACCAAACCTGAGAGCGGGTACACAAAGGTCTTGGGGTAGAAAACACGGCAGAAAACTCCAGTCCTGCTAATAGTTCCCCAGATCCGACACCCAAAGCACCGGCAGCCAAGCAAAAGCAGGGTGAGACCATGTCAAACGCCAGAGTCCCTGCACTGCAAAGCAAACAATCAACAAAATGAAAAGGCGACCCTTTTCATTCATGGAGTGGGCGGATCCGTTTGCAAACCCTCTGCTGAGGGGTTATGCCCAATAAATACAGGAAACCCCTACGGCAGAATAGCAAACACACCCAAACCTAGGACAGGCAAAGGAGCTGAACGAGCAGCTCTCTGGAGGAGACCAACACAAGGCCAACAGGTGCAGGCAGATGTGCTCAGCATTGCCAACCCTCAGGGAGAAGCCACCAGAACCACACAGAGACATCACCTCACGCCAGTTAAGACAGCCGTTATTACAAGACGCATAAAATGCACATGCGGTCGGTGCACAGCCATCATGGAAGCCAACAGGGAGATCCCTCCAACCTAGAGCCACCATACGATCCAGCAACCCTGCAAAGGAATTGAAACCAGGATCTCAAAAAAGATACCTGCACTCCGTGTTCGTAGCAGCACTGCCCAAATGTCCCCCGACGTCAGCTGCCCACGCGGTGGAGTACTGTACAGTCTGAAAAAGGAAGGGAACCCTGGCGTTGGCGACTACACAGACAATTCCCAGGGACGCTGTGCTAATGGGAACAGCCAGCTGCACCTGCTGCATGAAGAGACCTCGCAGACGAGGACTCTAACCACGCTCAGGGAAGCAGACAGGAAGAGCGGTACTAAGGCAAGCAGGGGTGGGAGCCCACAGGCACGTTTCAGTCACGCAAAGTGCGTAAGTCCTGGAGCCCCACGCCTGTGGTTACGACCCGGGTTGCATGCCGGGAATTCGCCAGGAGGGGAGAGCTCCAGTTAGGTGTTCATGTCGACAATAAAGGAGGTGGGAGGAAACTGTAACAGACCACAGCAGCTATAGGCTCAGACTGTGCAGCTGACACGCCCGGGGACTTGTACTTGGGACTGGGGCAGTCTACAGCCCTCATCCACAGCGCTGGCCTGGGCGCAGGCATCATTAAGATTTAACCAGGGTTGGATTTCACCAGCCTTGCCCTGAGTTCCAAGACCCAGTCCAGAGCCCACGTTCCTGCCCAACCCCCAGTGGCTGAGCTCTTCCTCCTGCTGTCAGCCCACAGGCTGGGGAGGGCTGGTGAAGGCGGACCCTCGCGGGCCAAGCTGACACTGCGGCAGGTGGCACCTGGTGTCACAGTCACCAGCCCTGAGGGTCTGGGGGTGCACACCGGGTGCACAGGAGGCCGGCCCGCCATGGCGCAGGGCTCCACCAGACACCGGGCTACATCTGCAGGCTGTATCTGTGAGCACGGCCAGGGACGGGCACCTCAGGCTTTACCTGGAGCCGGGTCCCTGAGCTTCACCGAGGCAGAGTCCTGCACAGTCGGCCCTGGGGGCCTGCACGGGGGTGGGTGTCCTGGGCGCCGGCAGCGGGGCCCCGTGCGGCACCGGCTTTGACAGCGGCGGGCCGGTCTGGGTTCAGGTCCAGGGTTCGGCTTCATGCCCGGGGCCTCTCGCAGGCCGGAGGCGCCTCAGCACCGGAAGCTGGGCCAGGAGAGGACAGGTCGGGGACGCGTCCCTTCCGGCCTTCTTCTTACACGATCACCCGGCGCCGAGGCCTGTCTGCCGGCGCCGTGGGCTCTCGGGAAGCCGGCCTGGCGTGCGAGCGGCCGTGCAGACCGCAGCCTGTGAGGCGAGCCTGCCCGTGCGTGCTGCAGACTCTTCCTCCAATGCCATCTTTCTTCAGTGTCCGCGTCGTGCACCTGAAGCAGGTGGATGTATGATAATTCGATATAATCTAAAACAGATAAAGGACATATTAGGAAATACTCCAGAGGGTGTATGGGTATGGTTAAAAAAAAAAAGAAGAAAAAAGAAAAGACAAAAACAAAACAGAACAAAAACCCGGGGTGATACATCGGCAATGTTTGGGGAACACCTGTTCAGATCAGCAATTCTCAGAACCCCGGGAAGTGAAGGCTGTTTTCTCCCCTTACACGGGGTTCTGCCTGCAAGAGGGAGACGATCCATCCGAGAGCCAAGTCTGCTCTCAACGTGTTTTTACTTTCAACTGACGCGTGGCAGCAGTTGTGCACGACTATGGGGCGCAGTGTAACCCCTCAATACCTGTACACAGGTGTCACGATTACAGTACTTGGCTCATTTGTCCCCTGAGACCCTGGTCACGTCTCCGTGTCGGAAACATTCAAAATCCTCTCCATCAGCTCTTCTGCAAAACCCAGTTAATCATTGCCAACACAGCTGAGTGCTGTGAAATCATCAGGGCCGTTCTGCCTGCCCAGCCCACCCTCTCTGCATCAGCCCCCACTCAGGCCCCGCCCAGCCCCCCCTCCAGGCCCTGTCCAGGCCCCACCCAGGCCCCGCCCACACCCTGCCCAGGTTCTCTTAACAACTACTTCTTGTGAGACCATCTTTTCAGCTTCCCCAGGTAAGTGAGGATGTGGGGTATTTGTCTTCCTATGCCTGAGAAGTAGGTCTTGCGCCTGAGTCAAGTTCTCTTTTCTAATTAAAAAAAAAAAAAAAAAAAAACATTTGAAAGGCAGAGCCAGAGAGAGAAACAGAGAGAAAGATCTTCCACCTCCTGGGTCACTCCTCAAATGCCCACCACAGCCAAGGACTGAAACTTGAGCCATCACCTGCTGTCTCCCAAGGTGTGCATTTGCAGGAAGCTGGAAACAGAAGTGGGGTCAGGACCTGAGCCCAGATATTTCAACAGGGGATGTGGGAGTCCACGTGGCATCTTAACCGCCGCCCCACTGCCCCCTCTGTGCTAGTCGAGCTCTGAGCCAGAACTCAGCTAAGCTGCTCCTTCACCCCGACCCACAGACACCAGAAGCTAATGCACATTTGTTGGTTTAGCTATTAAGTTTTGGGGGTGATTTGGCACATGGCAAGAGACTGGTGACTCCTCGGCTAGTTCCTGCCAATGGAGTGTGACCAGAGAAGTCTGAGCCACTTCCAAGGCCCCAAGGCTAAGCTCCAGTCTCTCATGGTCACAGCAGCATTATTTACAGGAGCAAGAAGCTGGGTGCCACCCGAGAGTCCATCGATGGACGAGTGGAGAAACACAGCGTGGTCCATCCACACAAGGGATGGAGCTTACAGAGGGCAGAGACGCTGACAGCCCGGGGGACCTGGAGAAGGAACATTGCAGGGGCAGGCGAGGTGGTCACAGAGCAGCCAACGCTGGATGGCTCCACTTGTATGAGGTGCAAAGAGCAGACAGATGCGCGGACAGCCAGGAGAACTGGCTGCCAGGGCCTGCAGGGGCAGGGAGGGAGGACTGGCGTTTCACTGGGGCGTGGCTCCCACTCAGGGGGATGGGTAAGCTCTGGAGGAGGAGGGCAATGCTGGGTTCACAACCATGTGAACTTAACACCTCCGAACCACATACCTGGATGAGGTTAAAGCTATAGCACACACACATACACACACGCACAAAGCTCACTCCTCTCCACCCAGCCAAGCTGCCGCTGAGAGCTGAGTCAAATCGGTTTACTCTTTGTGGGGCAGAGCCTTGCTGTGAACCAAAGGAGCGAAACACCTGTTCGGCATCGAGGCCCAGCAGTACGGAACCGGGGCCCAAAGCAAAGGGTCGCTCAGTTCGTTTCTCCCGCACGCCGTCTGCTGTCCCAATGACTCTGGTCCGCACAGTCACCAGGGAGCCAGGCTCCTCTCTCGCACTCTGCCATCCTCGGGTGTTTCCCTCGTCCTTGTGCCCCAAGATGCCTTGGAACTACATCCAGGCTAAGCAGCAGGGCAGAGAGACAGGGGAAGAAGAGGCCCGCTTTCTCCTTCTAGGACTCCATGTTGGGTCTCTGTCCTGGAAGTGCCTGGTGGGCGTATCATCGGTCCCCTGCATCCTCGGCAGGATGCCAGCTGTCTTCTGTCATTCCCAGCAGCCCCAGGGATTCCCAACTGAGCTCTTGGCAGCCCCATGTGTGACAGACCCCAGCAAGGGGAGCCCCTGGATCCCTCCCCTCCAAGGAAGTCCATCTGTCAAACATGTGCACAAAGTTTGGCACAGGTGAGAATAAGCCTCAGCTGTGTTAAGGCACTGAGCCTGCAGGTGCTGTCTGTCACACCTGCCAGCAGTACCTTAACATAGTCTCATGCCTGGAACTTGGGAGGCCAGGTGACAGAGAAGGGTGAGTGACCGGGCACAGGGAAGATGGCTTTGGTGCTAACAGACTCCAGTTCAAAGTCTTTAAACCCACCCCACAACCACGTGGACTCTTCCACCTCTGGCAGGCGTGGTTTCCTTAAATAGAAACTGGAGATCACGGATTACAAGGCACTCTGTCTGCAGGGTGGACTCAGCGAGGGAGTCCACAAGAGAAAGATCTGCTTGGGACAGTGACAGACCTGTACCTCTGCCATTCTCCAAGGAGGAGGACAGATGGGCAGTTAGAAGTGGGCACAGCATATCAGAACACACAGCTTGAGGGGAAGCAAACGGCCCACACCAGAGGTGTCCAGTCTCCAAGTCATGGCTAAATGCCGAGTCCATCAGATCTGGACTTGGCGCTGTCACAGATGAATGCCCTGTTGTCATCAGAGTTGGACTTGGTGCTGCCACAGATGAATGCCCAGTGGCCAGGAGACCTGGACTCTGCACTGTCATGGCCGAATGCCCAGAGTCTACCAGACCTGGACTTGGCACTGTCTTCCATCTAACACCTGATCCAGCCAGGGCCTTAGTTGGTTGGCATCTGGGTTCTCAAGTGGGCTTTGCAGCATGAACTCGCCTTGCTTCCAATCCAGCTCTCCACTGATGCACCCGGGAGGGCAGTGGATAACGGTCTGGGTGCTTGGGCCCTGCCACCCATGTGGGAGACCTAGGTGGAGTTCTGGACTCCTAGCTTTGGCCTAGCCCAGACTTCGCTTCTGCAGTCATTTGGGGAGTGAACCAGCAGATGGAAGACCTCTCTGTCTCTCCTTCTCTGTCACTCTGCTTTTCAAATAAAGAAATCTTAAAAAAGAAATAGAGAGGAAGACGAGACCAGCACTGCGTGTGCACAAGAAAAGACCAAGACACAGCAAGAAGATGGCCTTTTGGAAGCCAAGGAGAGGCCTCGGCAGATACCAGCCCTGCCAGCGCCCTGATCCTGGACGTGCAGTCTCCGGAAATGTGAGAAAATAAATCTGTAGCTTGAGGCTCAGTGCATCCTCCTGTGACTAGGGTGACATTTTCCATCAGTGGACACGGAGCTGGCACCACTGCAGGACAGGGCAGTGCACTGAGATCTGAGCCGGTCGCTCAGGAGTGAGGTGACACACACACACACACCTGCCGTTTGCCGCACACGTCACAGAAGTGCCCCTGCTGCTCCACAAGCTGTCCTCTTCTCTGCCTGGCCTCTTGGGCGCGAGCACCTTTGACCCTGCTGTGGGCACCAGTGTGGTCACCAGACCCTCCTGCATGGCCGTCCCCACACTTCTCTACACCAACACTGGCAGTCAGGATTCAGTGAGGGGGCTGGTGCTGTGGCGAAGCCGGTTAAAGTCCCAGAATCCCATATGGGCGCCGGTTTGAGTCCCGGCTGCTCCTCTTCCGATGCAGCTCTCTGCCGTGGCCTGGGAAAGCAGTAGAAGATGGCCCAAGAGCTTGGGCCCCTGCACCCGCATGGAAGAACCAGAAGAAGCTCCTGGCTCCTGGCTTCGGATTGGCACAGCTCTGGCAGTAGCAGTCATCTGGGGAGTGAGTCAGAGGATGGAAGACCTCTCTTTCTCTCTCTGGCTCTACCTCACTCTGTAACTCTGTCTTTCAAATAAATAAAATAAATCTTTTTTAAAAAAAAAAAGATTCAGTGAGAGGAGGCCAGCATTGTGGTATAGCAGGTAAAGCCACCGCCTGTGATGCGGCATCCCATATGGGCACCGTTCAAGTCTTTGCTGCTTCACTTCCTACCCAGCTCCCTGCTAGTGCCTGGGAAAGTAGCAGAGGCTGGTCCAGGTGCCTGGGCCCCTGCACCCACGTGGGAGACCCAGAAGAAGCTCCAGGCTCCTGACCCATTGCAGCTACTTGGGGATTGAATCAGCGATGGAAGATAAATGAATTTCAAATACATAGATATTAAAAAAAAAAAAGATGCAAGGAGAGGAAGGCTGGGTGCTCACTCAAGTAGTTGGGACTCAAACCTGCACTCCTGTATGGGAGGCCTGCAGCAGCTTAACCCACTTTGCCACGACGCCAGCTGCTCTTCTCCCTGTAGAGACATCAGCCATGCAGGACTTGGCCTCACCCACCCGACCTCACTGAACTTCATGACTTCTTTCAACGTCCTATCTTCATATATAAATGTCAGGAGTGAACAGTTTAACACAGAAATTAAAGAAAGAAAGATTTATTTATTTAATTGAAAGGCAGAGTTAAAGAGCGAGAGAGAGGAAGAGACAGGGGAAGATCGTCCATCCACTGGCTCACTTCCCAGATGGCTGCAGCGGCCAGAGCTGGCCCAGGCTGAAGCCAGGAGCCAGGAGCTCCCTCTGGGTCTCCCATGTGGGTGCAGGGGCCCAAGTACTTCGGCCATCTTCCGCTGTTCTTCTCAGGCCATTAGCAGAGAGCTGGATTGGAATTGGAGCAGCCAGGACTGGAACCAGTGCCCATATGGGATGTGGTGGTGCAGGTGGTGGCTTTACCCGATATGCCACAGCACCAACCCCCTCTCATTGTGTCTTAACCGACTGTGCCACAGCACTGGCCCTTCAGCACAGGGATTTTAAGAAGACACAATTACAATTGTGACAGTAATTTAGAGTGTTCTAGGAGCCACATTTAAAAAAAATATAAAGAAAAAGATTAATTTTACCAAATTTTACATGGCCTAATATATCCAAAAGGTTATCATTTGCAACATGTACTTGGAATTAAAAAGACTGATGAGATTTTTTTTTAACTGTGAAGTCCTCAGAATCCAGGATGTGCCTTAGGCACCTCAGTCAGGCTCGGCCACACTGAAGAAATGCATGGGGCTGGGCTGCCCAGTCGGGTAGCAGAGCTAGACAGGGGCTCCCCCACGCCCACCAGGCACTGCCTCCCCTTCCCTCTCCCACCTGAATGTCTGATCGGACGTCAGGGGCTTGGCACAGATGTCACCACCTCCCTGAAGTCTCTGGCTGCCCCCAGGAGGGCTCCTCATCCCCTGTGTTACCCTAGGGCCTTGTACCAACCTCTGCTTGGGCACCTGCTGCCCTGACAAGCCAAAGGCACTTCTGAGCCCCCAGCAGTACCCAGGGAACTGCACAGCCCAGGGTTGAGCTCACTGACAGCTGCTGGGCTTAGGGGCTATTGTGGGGCTGTGTCCAGAAGGAGGATGTCAGATCACCAGGAAAATGTCCCCATTCAACACTATGTGTGTGTGTGTGTGTGCACATGCGTGCATGTGGAAATGTGTGTGTGTGTGTGTGCGCACATGTGTGTGTCAGGGGGGTGGTCAGGGGAAAGCCCATGGCTCAAGTGTCACTATTCCCAGCATCTCTGAGCCCGACGGCCGTGACGTGGGGCTATAGGTGTCGTCATCATTCAGGTCTTAGCCATCCTGGAACACGGGGACCCTCACTCCACTTACACTTTCCCTGGTTTCCATCACCCCGTGGGTTGAGCGCGGTTCAAAATTATGGGAAATTTCAGACATAAATAATTCATACGCTTTAAATAGACTTCATTACAGGATATTGACATCGTTTTTCTACTGTTGGCCACTGCTGTTAATTCCCTACCACGCCTAATTTATAGATTCGATTTTATCACAGGTAACGGACGACAGGAAAGAGAGGGCTCGGCACCTGCAGTTTCATTCGCTGGCTGGGGATCTCAGTGCAGAGCCCTCCTGGGTCAGGAGGACTACGCAGCTCCGGGACACTGCACACCAGGGCCACAGGATGACACAATCACCACGAAACCCACGACTCCCCTGGGTGGGGGGAGTGTGAGGACTCCCTGTGCCACGAGCCCAGGGACCCCTGGAGTCCAGCCCGCACATGCTGCCTGGGGACCCGGTGTTCCTGTGAGCCTTTCCCACAGGCCAGTGCACATGTCTGTGACACGCCACTGGCTCTGGGCATCAGGCCAGGACATGGGGAAGACCAAACTTAACACAGGGAGATGCAGAATGTAAGGCACCGTGTGGTCCCACACACTGGAGCTGCCCGCTCGGGGAGGATGGCGGCTCGGAGCCCTGTGTTTGAGAGTCAGAGGAAGCAGCAGCAGGCCCCAAGGGGGGCCTCTGCTCCCAGGTGGGCAGCCTGGACAGCAGGATCAAGTTCTGCACGTGTCCCTCAGACAGGAAGAAGACGTCAACTTCCTCTGTCCACTCCTTTTCCACCCAGAGCAAGCAGGCAAAGACAAGGCCTTATGGGTAAATCTATGAGAAGGCACTGGAGCCAGAGCCTGCAGCAGGGCTGCAGAGCGTAAGTCAGGAACCCGGGCCGAATTCTGGCTCTGCTGTGTGATACAGGACAGGCTGCTCAGCCTCTCTGAGTTTACAGACGGCAGTTTGCCTCCCCCACGGTGCGCGCAGTGCTCTGAGTACAGCCTGCCATCCGTGCATCAGTCAGTCCTGGCTGTGTAACAACCATGAGTACGTGGCTCGCTCCCGAAACTGTGGCTTGGCCAGCGCAGCCCTGCTCCGGGCCATGGGCCTGAGGCTCCGCCGCGGTGGCTCTGCTCCACATTCGAGTCTGAGGTTTGGCTGGGGCCGCCCTTTCTTCTCTCCTTCGGGGCCCAGGCTGGGAGGGCAGCAGCGTGAAGAGATGACATCAGCAGACGAGACGACAAGCCGTACGCAAGCATGCTTCAAACCTCCGCTCGGCCAGAGTGAGTCGCACGGGAAAGCCTGGAGTCCACGGCTGGGCAGGCCCACCGTGCCCGCTGCAGGGCCACAGCAAGCACAAGGCTGTGGAACAGGAGTATGAAGGACTGCAGAGTTGGCACCAGGATGTCAGACTCCTCTCGTACGCAAGAATCACTGAGCCCTTGTGCTCGTCCATGCAAACATCTCAGCGGAAAACCAGGGAATCCTTGCAGTATTCTCTCTCGCTCGCTCGCTCGCTGGCTCTCTCTCTCTGAAAACGAATGACTGAGGGGGCTGGCGTTGTGGCACAGTGGGTAAAGCCGCCACCTGTGACACTGGTATCCCCTGTGGGCGCTGGTTTCAGCCCCAGCTGTTCCTCTTCCAACCCAGCTCTCTGCTCAGGGCCTGGGAAAGCAGCCGAAGACGGCCCAAATGCTTGAGACCCCGCAACCCACGTGGGAGACCCGGATGGAGATCCTGGCTCCTGGTTTTGGCCTGGGTAGCCATTCAGGGAGAGAACCAATGGGTGGAAGACCTCTCTCTTAAACTCGGCCTTTCAAATAAACAAACAAATCTTAAGTCTTCTCTGACTAACAGAGGAAGAACATCTATTAATGAGAGAGAGAGAGAAAGGGAAGGAAGGGGAGGGGAGGGGGGGGGAGGGGAGGGAAGGGAAATGCCCGAGGCAGAAGCCAGCACCTGGAGGGCTCGGGACCCCGACTCACTGGCAGGACAGGCTGCCCCCCTTCCACTGCCACCTGGCCCTCCCGGTAAGGTCGGAGCCCGGCACCTGCAGCAAGGGCACTAAGGGAAGCGGTGCCTCTGCACATGACGGGCCAGGCAGTTCTGAGTCTACCACGTGCAGGTTGCAAGGTGAGTCCTTCCTCCTGCACCCATCAGCGAGCAGGCCGGGCGGGGGTTCAGAGGGTGGGAAATTGCTGTGGAGTTCGGCAAGGCCCTGGGCATCCAACGAGGCCTCAGAGACGAAGCCATGGCTGAGAAGCAAAGGGGAGCCTTCGAGGAGGGGAGGCCACCAGCACAAGACACGCTGGCGACTCCCAGAACAGACTTTGTGACGCTAGGTCCAGGGCGGGAACGTTGGCCAAGGCCGTAAATTAGGGCAGGCTAATTTTTTTTGGTGGTGGTGGTAGGCAGAGTCTTTTTTTTTTTTTTTTCAGATTTATTTATTTATTTGAAAGGCAGAGTTACAGAGAGAGAAGGAGAGACAGAGAGAGCTTCCATCTGCTAGTTCACTCTCCAGGTGGCCTCAATAGCCAAGGCTGGGCCAGGCTGAAGCCAGGAGCCAGGAGCTTCTTCTGGGCCTCCCATGTGGGTGCAGGGGCCCAAGCAGCTGGGTCACCTCCTGTTGCTTTTCCCAGGCGCATTAGCAGGGACCTGGATCAGAAGTGGAGCTGTGGGGACACGAACTGGAGCTCATGTGGGATGCTGGTGTCACAGGCGGTGGCTTTACTTGCTATGCCACAATGCTGGTTCCCAGGCTAATTTTTAAATTGATAATTCTGTATGGCTTGTGAATTATATCCTAAATATCCGAATGGCCCTTGAAATGGAAAAGGTTCCTGTCCCTGCTCTAGATTTAACTCATGAGGCTGAGGCTCAGCGGAGGTGGGCAGGGCTTGCTCACCCACGTGCAGGTGCAGGGGGCCTCTGCCTCCATCTGGGCTGGCCCGTGGGAGCCTCAGCAGGGCCACGTCTGCTCTGTGCATGTCTCGTTTTCCTCCTGGCCCAGCAGACCGACCTGGGAGCATCCTTCTCAGGCCAAGGGTGGCAACAAGCACCCCATCAGGCCTGCCTCATTGGAGTGGCCAGAACAAGTCACCTGGCTGAACCTGTTGTGGGAGGTTCCTGCTGAGTCACCTGGGAAGGACAAGGACTTGGGACTGGGGCCAGTGTTGTGACGCAGCTGGCATCCCATAGGAGGCCTATTCAAGTCCTGGGTGTTTACCTTCCAATGTAGCTCCCTGCTAATGTGCCTTGGAAAAGTCCAGAGGATGGTCCAAGGATTTGGGCCCTTGAACCCACATGGGTGGCCCCTTACCCACACCAGCTCCTAGGTCAAGGGGGACATGACTTGTCAGTGTCACTCAAGTGTCACTCAGCCCCATCCTCCTCTGCCTCCCACATCCAAGTTGCCAGCATATCTTGCCGGAACCACAGCTGCCATCTCCTCGCCGCTCCCCACCCCCACCCCCACCTGTAACCCTGTTCTTGCTCATGTCCCCTTCTGCTAGAATCCCCTCCCCATCAGGCACCCAGCTCCCATGCTGTGCTTTCCAGACCCAATCCCAGGGCCACCTGCAACCTCCAGCCCCGCCCCGTGTACTCACTGCTCCCGTCGCCCCTTGCTTGGGCAGCCCCCCACCCCGCCCTCCCTGATGAGGTCAGAATCCTTAAGAAGCTCCCCCAGCATGGGGGCTTTGCCGGGCTGCATCTCCTGCCATCTCTAACTCATCGTCGCACAACCGCTCGCTCCACGCCTACCTCCTGCACTGCCCTGCAGTGGCGGCCTGCACACCAGCTGGGGAGCATGGCGTTCACCAGTGGCGTTGGCAGATCCCTGGACTGTGAACACAACTTCCAGAGCTGAGTTCACGGTACAGCATGCGTGGCTCACAGAAGTCACTGAAGAGGTAGTAACTCCCTCTCAGGAGCCAGTGTGAGCTGGTTCTGGCACCGCCCCAGGCAAGCTGGGCACCAGGAATGGCTCCCTGGTGACCAATATCTAAGTTGGGAAATTATTGAAGAGCCAGAAGTATCTGGCAAGTGAACGAGCAAAGCTGATGTTTAAATGGGCAACTGCTCCTTCCAGAAGGTGAAAGACCCCAAGAGAGGAAGGCGGGACTCAAGACCTGGCTGCTCGCGGACACTGCATCTGTAGTGTTAACCAACACGTCCCTATCATGCACAGATCCAGCGCTTTACAAATGCTAATCCGCTTAACTCTCCTGAGAAGTAGAAGGCAGATGCGATCAGCATCAGCAGATACTTAGACCTGAGCGACTGGGGAGGGGCCACCCCCTCACCCTGACCCAGCAGCGGATCGGTGACGCTGAGGCCCCTGCTGTCTGCCAGGACCCACCCAGGACCGCCCGCTCTGCGGTTTAATGGATAAAATGGGAGCTCAGCAGCTGAGGAGCCTGGTTTCCAGTCACGTGTGCCGAGAGCGTGAAGCCATGCAACTCCTAGGTGTCAATCAAACATGTCAATCATGAGCAGCACGGCCCCTCGTCCCTTAGGGCTAAGAGCCCTGCACCAGGAAGACAGGGAGCCTTGTGCTTTACTCTGCCTGCCTTTGTCTCTCCAAACCATAAATCACTACTTCATCAGTGCAAAGGAACCACGGTAGGCCGGCAGGCGCTGGTGACATTGGCATGCCCATTTTTCAGATAAGGAAACTGAGACTCAGAGATATGAGGTGATTTGTGAAGCTGGCTGAGCCTGCCAGTGTGACTGTATGTGACCTGGAGTGAGCCACGTGTGCCACCTGTGTCCTAGCCCCAGCACGAGCACCCACAGACACCGGCGTGGGCTCTCAAGGCTACTGCACCTCCCACCAAGAAAGGATGACATGGGAAGGCCCAGAGACGAGGCACAGCCTTGGTGGAGGGCAGCCAGGCTCTTCCGGGTCAGGACAGAGTGAGAAGACGCGGTCTTTCAACAGCCCAGAAATAAGCCAGGGGAGAGGCCCTAAATACAGGCTTGCTGACTTTAGATCAGAGCAGGGTGACCTGACTTCATTCAGAAGCGGAAGAGACCATGGCATCGGTCTCCCTACAGCGCTCTCCCTGGCGTGGAGTCTCACGCCACCTCCATGACGACCCCGAGACGCTCACTTGAAGGCAATGAGGACTCCCAGCTCAGAGAAGCCAGGAGGTGCACCCAAGGCCACAGTACCACCCAGCGGCAGGACAAAGCCTGCTCCCATGCCAGCTGGGGCAGGCCAGGGGTCCTCATGCTGCCTCAGTCTCCCTCCCCATGCGGTCTCGTAGAATTCCTGCTGCTCAGAGCAGTCAGTGCCTGGAGGTCAGCGCACTGGACAGGACCACGGCTCTCCCCTCCCCCCCGCCCCAATGTGAAGCTGTGATCGGATCCCATGCAGCCGTACACGGGTTCGAGCATCACTGCCGTTACTGCAACGGCAAGGTTCAGAAACCTGACTGTAACTTTGGATGGGGCTGGTCACTGAATGGCTGGCTCCTAGCTACTGCAGACCTACTGTGTGCCTAGCGCAGGCCTACTGCGTGCAGGGACCGCCAAGAATGAAGGTGAATTCTCTTTACCACCACTCTCTATGCAGCACTGAGGATCACTGGGAAGATGAAAATACCAGTGTTTTAGCACAGGAGAAAGACATCAACTTGGAAGGAATGGCTGGGACAGGTGGACTGCTGGCGGGGGAGGGGCACTGTTCAGGTCAGCAGTTTGGTTCTCCCCTGTGCAGAAAGGTGAACCAAGGAAAGCATTGATGCCATGCTATGACGTCACCACCCCCTTCCCCGTGAGCATCACGACAAAGTGACAGGTGTTCATGGAGCACCTGCTGAGGCTTGGAAGACAGGAACCCAGTGCACAGGTGAGTGGCTTGAGGCCACAGCGGTGACGCCGTGTCTGAATGAATTCTGGCTACCCCACCCTCCACAAGCTGCAGGATCACCTGGGCAGCATGTGGGGACAGAGGCTTAGGGGCCACCGCCTTCAGCTGGCTGCTTCAAGGCACGAGGAGGGCCATGCTTACAGGCTAAAAGGAGAGGCAAGGAGCAGGGGGCAGACAGCCACTGAGGCTCCAGGCCAGGGGAGTTCCAAGGAGGAAAGGAGGGACTAGGGGTGCAGAGTTACCCGGAGGTTGGACAGGGTGGGGGTGAAGAGGGGACAGCAGGATTTGCTGAATTAAGACAGCTCCCGGCCCTCACCGACAGCATTTCCAGAGGAGTGGAGGGGGTGGGCGCCAGATTGCCGTGGGCTGAGGACTGAGTGGGAGGTGGAGACAGGGCCGGCAGTCAATTTACTCTTTCAAGAAACATGCCGGCGAGGGCGAGAGGCAGGGGGGAGACTTGAACACTTGTGAGCTACAGTGCAAGGGGGCCTGAAGGCAGGCAGGGGTCTCTCTCGGAAGGAGCCCAGCGAGGGGCCCGGGGACAGAGGGAGGACGCCCCGGCTCGTGTGCTCCGGGGCTGTGTCTCAACAGAGGCAGCCGGCGGCAGCTCTGACAGTGCCCCCTCTTTCCCCGCTGCTGCTCTCTCTACGTGCACAGATGAGCATGTCCTAAGTGCCGAAGCTGAAGCGTGAATACAGCATCCTTACAGCTGAGCGCAGGAGAAACATAAACACAGGTCGCACACTGCACGGCGACACCCATCCAGTACTGGACAGGCACTTCATTAGCCTTTCCCGTCCTCAAGTCCCTCCTGCAAAGACCAAAACGCATGGGAAAGACATGGCGTTCCCTTTGGCAGGCCGGGAAACCGGGACTCAGAGAGGTCAGACGCCTGGGAGACTCCAGGTAGGTGCACCTGTCCGCAGACGCTGTTCCGACTCCTCGCTGTTTAGGAACCGGGCTGCCCCAGCCTGCAGTGTCTCATGGTCACAGCCATAGCATCACCTGGGGGCCCACCCCCCACCGACCAGCCCCGCAGGTGTTTGTGGTCTGGGGTCTGGAGTACGCCCGACGCCTGAACAGGCGCTTCCAATCTCGTCCTAAGAGGCCGGTGTGTAGGAGCGCGGGAAGGGTGGGCACGCGCACAAGGGGCTGGGCGCGCGCGCAAGGTGCGCGCGGCTCTCCAGGCCGAGCCGGGCTGAGGCGGCGTGGGCGCCCCACGGGCCGGGCCGCCGCGCGCCGCGTCCCCAGTCCCGTCTCCGCGCTGGCCCGGCCCGGTCCCCAGCTCCACCCCCTGCCTCCTCCTCCCGCCCGCTCGCGCCTCCTGAAAAGCCAGCCCGCCCGGGGCGGCGGCGCAGAGCCGGGCCGGCGCACGAGGCAGCCAGCGCGGCCATGACTGCGGAGAAGACGCTGCCCCTGGGCAATGGCAAGGCTGCCGAGGAGGCGCGGGAGTCGGAGGCGCTGGCCGGCGGCGACGCGGCGTCTGCGCGCGACCCGCGGGACAAGGCGGTCCAAGAGCGCGGCCACTGGAACAACAAGGTGGAGTTCGTGCTGAGCGTGGCCGGGGAGATCATCGGGCTGGGCAACGTGTGGCGCTTCCCTTACCTGTGCTACAAGAACGGAGGCGGTGAGGCGACACGTGACGCGCGGCGGGTGGGGCCATTGAGGGCGGGGAGCGAGGGGGCGCGCGCGAGACCCCTGCCGCGCGTGCGTGACGCGGGACCGTGGCCCAGGAGCTCGAGCCCGGGCCACCTGTGCCGGGGCGCGCCCCTGGGCCTGGCCCACCTGTTCCAGCGCGCGTGCGCACCGGCCGCTTCGCGCCCAAGCTTGCCACCCGGCGGGCGCACGACGCGTTCTGTGTGGAGCGCGAGGTGCGGATGGAGCCCTAGCGCTTTCGGGTCCGGCCCTCAGGGGACGACCCCCCCGGGCAAGGGACGCTGTCCCCGTGTGATGGTGCAGGCTTCGGGGGGCTTCCCGAGTGCGGGGTGTTGCGCGGAGCCGCTCGCTCGCAGGGCCTGCGCGCGGCCAGCCTTGTGCACAGCAGACGGCCCCTTGGGCGGGTGAGGAAAACGAGGGTGGGAGAAGTCGAAGGGGACACCGAGGCCCGGGGCGCCTTCCTGCCCTCCCTGGGATTGGCCCCGTCGCGAAGACCCTTCCCAGGCCTTGGTGCTTGGGGTCTTTCCTGTGGAGGAAGTGGCGCCGAGCCGTTTCTTATCCTGGCCCCCGAGTCCCCACCCCAGTAGCAGCGGCACCCATTTGATGTGGACACGATGTGTGGAGGCTTCGGGACTGGGGCAGGGGCGGGGGGCGGAGAGGAGGCAGGACAGCGAGGGGAGCCGCGTGGTGGCCGCACCTCGGTTGGCGCCAGACGCTTCCGGGAATATGCAGGGCTCCTGGCTCAGAGCACGGGGTTTCCGACCCAAGGACCCCCTCCAGGGGCCGTGCGCGCGGTCAGCAGGGCACCCCGGCGGGTCGGAGGGCCAGCCATCTGGTTGCACTCTCAGGTGGCGTGGTTTCCCCAAGGAACGGCTGCGTCTGTGTGTTCCCCTTGCCTGTTTGTGGTGCCCCTACCGCTCCCCCACATCCTCAGACCCCCCCCCCCCACCTCCCCTCTGCCAAGGTTGCCCCGAAGTCAGCTGGCAGGGACGGAGCAGGAAGGGGCAGCGCGGCCCAGGCCCTTCCTTCGCAGACGGTGGTTGCCAAGGCGCAGGCTGCCCCGGGGCTGCTCTGCACTGGCCATGAAGTGGCCGCGGTGCTGGTGGCTTGGCAGGAGCACAGGGAGTGGACGGGAGGCTCCAGGCCCGCCCTGGGCTGTGGGTCCTGCCGCGCTCTGCAGGGTCAGCTTTTGTTAAGCTGTGATGCCCACTTGGAAACCCGTCAGGGGAACACCAGGCCAAAGCTAGTTTAACACATTTTTTCATACAGGAAATTGTTATGGCAAAGCGAAAGGCATTCCTGAAAGCAGAATACAGGGTAGATGGGGTGAATTACAAATTCTGCCATAGTTGTTTTTTTTTTTTTTTAACCAAAAGGTTGTAGTGAGTAAAGTTTAAAAATGAGTCATTGTAGTTTTTTTTTTTTTTTCTTTCCCTTTCCTCTAACTTGCCAAGACTCTCCAGTGGGGGCACAGATACCTCTGCCAAGCCCCAGGTATCGTAAGGATTCCAGTCCTGGCTCTGCGAGTTTCCCCACACCGTGAGGCTTTCAGAGAGGGTGGTCTGCTGGGTTCTGGAGTGGTCTCAGGTAGATGGCGGTGGTCCGGGGGCAACACCTGACAGCTCCTTTTAACCCCCGAGACTCCTGTTCAGTGCACAGACACCCTCACTCGGACACTTGTTGCTGCCTCCTATGGCTGGATTATTGGCTTGGTGACTGCTCACCTCTCTAAGAATGCCTGCCAAGGGTTTCACGAGTGCTGTTGTGTGACGTCTCCCACTCGCCCCTCGCTCGGAAGAGCTAAGACCCTTCTGGACCCTGGCGTGCGCGGCCGTTCTGTCGGGCCTGTCGACCCTCGCCGGTACAGAGGCTCCACTTAGCCAGAGCGCTTGCGGTTTGTGAGATGTGAGTGTGAGGACAGCACGTTTTGCCGCCTGTTTCTGGGGGAGAGGGCAGGAAGGTTTGGGAAGAGCCCCTGGCGGTGGTAACAGCTCCGGTTCACTGCCGGGATTTGATCCATTCACACACGGGCCCAGGCCATGGACGCCGGGTTTGGGACGGGAGCTGCGTGGCCGCTTCCCAGACAGGTTCAAAGCCAACCTTGCTGGGGAGACCCCCGGCACCCTCAGGCCCTAACTGGGCTGTGGGGCTGGGGCCACTTAACTCTTTGTGGCCTGACAGTACTTATGGAGTAATTCCCTGAGGATACTTCCCTTGATGGAAAAGGTTGGATTTTTTTTTATGTTTTGCCGAAGATGAAGGGTTTTCCTGCCTGATCTGTCGGGAGGACTTTGAAAGGACAGATGCGACCTTCCTGGGTGGGGAGGGTGGATCTGGCCTGTGCTGGGACACGCATTGCTTGAATGAGAGAACTGAGCAGATGAAGCTTTATGTACCGTCTCCTCCGCCCAGCGACTCGGTCCCCCGCTGAGCAGCTGGAGCCGCCTTGCACAGGTGGGGAAGCCGGGGCAGCGGACGTCAGGGAGCACAGGGCGGGAGCTGGAGCGGTGCTCAGAGGATGCCGGCCTTGCACATGGCGGGTGCTTGTTGCGGACTCCTGGAGCCGCCGGGGTGGTTTTAATCGCAGTCCTTTGCCTCCTCACAGGGGCGTTTCTGATTCCCTACGTGGTGTTCTTTATCTGCTGTGGCATCCCCGTGTTCTTCCTGGAGACCGCCCTGGGCCAGTTCACCAGTGAGGGCGGCATCACGTGCTGGAGGAAAATCTGCCCTTTATTTGAAGGTGAGTGCGGCGTCAAAAGGCGACGTGCGCATGGCAGGCTGGGAGGGGTCGTGACGTGCGCGTGGCAGGCTGGGGTCATGACGTGCGCGTGGTGGGCTGGGGTCATGACGTGCGCGTGGTGGGCTGGGGTCATGACGTGCGCGTGGTGGGCTGGGGGAGGGGGTCATGACGTGCGCGTGGCGGGCTGGGGGAGGGGGTCATGACGTGCGCGTGGCAGGCTGGGCGGGGTCGCGACGTGCGCGTGGCGGGCTGGGGGAGGGGTCACGACATGCGCGTGGCGGGCTGGGAGGGGTCGCGACGCGCGTGAGGCAGGCTGGGGGGGGTCGCGATGTGCGCGTGGTGGGCTGGGGGGGTCGCGACGCGCGTGTGGCAGGCTGGGAGGGGTCGCCTTGTGCGTGTGGTGGGCTGGGGCGGGGGGGTCGCGACACGCGTGTGGCAGGCTGGGAGGGGTCGCCTTGTGCGCGTGGTGGGCTGGGGGGGTCGCGACATTCGCGTGGTGGGCTGAGAGGGGTCGGATGTGTGGATGGTGGGCATGGGTGGGGGGGTCGCGACGTGCACGTGGTGGGCTGGGAGGGGTTGCGACCTGCGTGTGGTGGGCTGGGAGGGGTCGGATGTGTGGATGGCGGGCTGGGGGGGGTCACGAGGGCTGTCTGCAGGCGCCGGGCTCACGCGGCGCCTTTGCTGTGTGCTTCCAGGCATCGGCTACGCCACGCAGGTGATCGAGGCCCATCTGAACGTGTACTACATCATCATTCTGGCCTGGGCCATCTTCTACCTGAGCAACTGCTTTACCACTGAGCTCCCCTGGGCCACCTGTGGGCACGAGTGGAACACAGGTACAGCCCTCAGGGCACCCTGGGGTCAGGGTGTCCTCGTCCCTGAGCTGGTGCCGGCCTCTGGGCTCTGGTTGTGAGCCCAGCATTCCCGGATGGACTCGCTGAAGCTGAAGGGTCAGTTCTGGGGGCGCTCCGGGGGTCGACGCCTTTGGCACAATCAGGAGAGCGGTGGTTGCCTTCCCTGGGCAGAGTCGGGGTCTGAGAAGAGACCCAGGCTGGGATTCAGGCCACCAGGATGACCGTGCCAGCTCCGGCTCTCCCAGTACCCGGGTTTCCTGTGTGAGATGAGGGGGTGAGGGCTCCCTCCGGGGCTGTACACGGCGGCCCTTGAGGCTGACCAGGCCTTAGCCCAGCAAGCAGCAAGCTTAAAAGTGTGCGTGGTTGTCAGAGTTTAAAAGTCATCACATGAAAACCCAGACTTCAAGCTTCTTTGAGAAGCCCCAAGCTCGGGGGACGCCAGGCCCGCGTTCCCGCACTGCCGCCGCCACCGAGGGCGGTGCCTGACAAGCTGCGCAGTCTTTGTCTGGGGATCCTGTCGTTGTCCTCGGTTGCCACGGGCCCCACCCGGCTGCCTTTGTCCTCTTGATTCAGCCGTTCACTAGCCGTCCCCACCCTGCACTGGATGCTTTTATAGATGGCTTTCGGGGTTTGGACCTCCTGTTTGCTTTTGCATTTGCTGACCTATCAGCGTTGAGTTTTAGAATCCCAGGGAAGGCAAATGTTGCCCAGCCCCAGCTTCGGTGGCTATGCTTACAGCAGACATCGCTAATCAATTGCGGCACTCTTTGCATCCGAGTCTAGCCTTGGCCTCAGAGCCCCTGGCAGCAGCACGCCAGGCAGCGCTGCCTTGGGATAGGCGTTGGTGCACTTGCTTTAACCTGTTCATGTTAGCACCCGGTAGCTAGATCCCTCCTGCAAGTGTCTGATTTGTAATGAAGACTTGGGCACCCAGGCTGGGTATGGGCTGTGAGTTGCAGCCTTGGGCGCAGGAATTGGTGTGGTGGCGAGAATGGTGACACTGAGTGCAGCAGCAAACCCGGCTCCCCTGCCGGGCATGGCTTCCTGGAGGCGGTGCCTCCTTTCTAGAGTGCTGTAGCTCTTCACCTGCCTTTGGCCAGGGTCTTCAAGAAGATGTACATCAAACTGCAGCTCGGGACACGTGCCTGGAGGCCTGGGAGTGCCTGCTGCTGGTGCAGTTGTGTGAGTGTATCATCTGAGGATGCTCTGTTCACACACACACGCATGCACACACGCACGATCTGGGTCGTCTGCACAACCGCCCATGTCTGCGCCTGACTCCGTGCCGGTTCACAGCTGAAGATGGACTCACGGCCAGGAGGGTGGCAGTGGCCAGCGGGGAGAAGGCAGAGGTGGGATGGATCCCACTGGTGGGAACGCAGCCCAGTGGGAGAAGAACGGCTCTGTGGAGGAAGAAGCAGGTGTCTGTGTGAAGTAGCACAACCGGAACAAGCGGCTGCACTCAGCCGGCCCTGCCCCTGCCTGTGGATGCAGCTCTTCCGTTAGGAAAGCAGCTTCATTTCACCCGATGGCTGACCCTGCTCGTCCGCTGTGTGTTATTTTGAGTCGCGTCGGTTCTGTGTCTTAGTTGGTGTTGAGTTTGTAAACTTAATTTTGCCTTTGCAGTTGTATGAATAGCACCATCGCAAATGCTTCATTACTCCTTGTTTGTATATTATTAAACATTTTAATAAAAATGGCCAATCTTGGGTGGTGGAGTAAGTTTTTTTTCCCCCATGCTCTGGGAATACAATGTGTGTAATTCTGGTTTATTTTTTTATTTTTATTTATTTTTTTGACAGGCAGAGTGGACAGTGAGAGAGAGACAGAGAGAAAGGTTTTCCTTTTTCCGTTAGTTCACCCCTCAGTGGCCGCTGTGGCCGGTGCACCATGCTGATCCGAAGCCAGGAGCTAGGTGCTTATCCTGGTCTCCCATGTGGGTGCAGGGACCCAAGCACTTGGGCCATCCTCCACTGCATGCCTGGGCCACAGCAGAGAGCTGGACTGGAAGAGGAGTAACCAGGACAGAATCTGGCGCCCCAACCGGGACTAGAACCCGGGGTGCCAGCACTGCAGGTGGAGGATTAGCCTAGTGAGCCATGGCGCTGGCCCTGTAATTCTGTTTTAGAGAACCTGAGACAATCCAAGCAGTGCCCACCCCCGAGAAGGGGTTGGGACGCATCCAGACACATCGCCCCCATTGCTGGTTTCTCGGCCCCTCTCAGGCCTGAGTGTGTCCCCCCTCAGTTCCTTTCAGAATCTAGTGAGCATCTGCCGCGGTCATGGGGAGGAAGCAGGGGAGCAGGAGTCTTCCAGGGCAGAGCCAGTGACACGTGCAATGTGCCCCACGTGTAGAAGCAGCGCCTGCCCCAGAGACCGTGGGTGCAGCTGGGAGGGCTCGTCAGTAGGGGAGGGGGCAGTGGTGTCCCGGAGAAGTCGTGCTGGGTATGCGGGGCCCTGGGTAGTGAATGTGGGGCCCTGGCCTCTGGAGGCAAGGTCTAGCCCTGTAAACAGAAGGGCTTGTGCCCCACGTCCCACGGTGGTGGACGGCCCTGGGCACTGGCTACAGCAGTTTGTTCTTATTCTGCAGGTGACCTCATAGGACAAGGAGAGGGTGCAGGGGAGCATGAAGAAGTGATTCCTTCAGGGAACTCCTTTATTTATTTGAAAATCAGAGTGAGGGAGAGAGAGGGAGAGACAAAGGCATCTTCCATCTGTTAGTTCATTCCCCAGATGGCAGCAGCGGCCAGGGCTGGGCCAAGCTGAAGCTGGGAGCTCCATCCAGGTCTCCCACATGGGTAGCAGGGGCCTAAGCACTTGGGCCGTCTTCTGCTGCTTTTCCCAGGCCAGTGGCAGGGAGCTGGTTCAGAAGTGGAGCAGCCAGGACGGTGCCAGTGTTGCAGGTTGTGGCTTTACCTGCTACGCTACAACTTCAGCCCCAGGGTGGGGTTGGGCGGGGGAACGCTTCCCAAAGGAGGGGTTCGCAGGTCGCCCTGGGCCTTGAAGATGAGTGTGCGAATGCTTTTAGCTGAGAATTCGTCCGCAGGTCTCATGAAGTGCGCAAAGGCATTTGGTAAATCCTGTCCGAGTGACTGGCTGGAGGGAGGGACGACGACACCGGGGCTCCCTTGGCGAGCAGTTTCATCCACTCTTCCTATCTGCTGTAGTTTGAGCCCCTTGTTCTGTAAAGGGGCACCGAGTCTTGGCTGCATACACACCTGGGACACTGAGGGACCCGGTCCTGTGGGCGCTCTGTTCCCGTGTGGCCGCTGAGGGGCCTGAGGCAGGGCAGTGGGGAGAGTGAGGATCTGGGGACAAGGCTGGGAGAGTCGGAGAGGGCGGCTGGGGTGCACAGGGGTGAGAGACGGTCGGGCCCCTGCGACCTGCTGCCTCCTGATGGCGCCGACTGTGTCTCCGTCGCTGGGTGTATGTGAGGTCTCCATGTCCCTGCCCCGAGCTCCTTGGGGGCCTGTGGACATGGACCTGCTGAGTGCGACCACCTGCTCGTGCCGTCGGCTCTGGGCCTCGTCCAGGATGTGGGTTAATCGTCGCGTGCTGTCTGTCTTGTTTCCCCTGCAGAGCGCTGTGTGGAGTTCCAGAAACTGAACATGAGCAACCACAGCCACGTGTCCCTGCAGAACGCCACCTCCCCTGTCATGGAATTCTGGGAGTAAGTGGACACGAACTCGTGCACCTTGTGCCAGGCTCCCCTGGCCCTGCCCTCGCCCCAGCCTGGCATGTCCTGGCTTCGGTGGGCACTCACCTGCCCTGGGAGTGAGCGTGAGGAGTGGCCGCAAGGGAAGCCTCCTTGCTCCTTGGTAACAGCTCGCGTGCTGCCTCTCGGGGCAGGAAGTGCCTGGTAAAAGGCTGCACACTTTAAAAATTCATTTGGAACAAACGAGAAGCTAAAATGCGTTTGCAGGCAGCCGAGTCAAGGGTGCGCTTAGCCTGGAAAGCGGAGGTCCCGGGGGCTCGGTTTGCTTGCTTTCAGCAGCTGGGCTGGCGGGCGGGAAGGAAGCAGGTGCCCTCTAATGGATGGAGCCTCCAAAGAGGCAGGTGCTCAAGGCCGAGCTTGATGTCACGGCACCGGTATAAGGTATTCAGGAAGGGGAGGGCCGTCCCTGGGACGTGTGGGAGCAGAGCCGCTGATTTTCCCGGGGATGCATGTAGTTTTATGAGCGTTCCAAGGCATCTGTGGCTCTCACAGGACTGCCGGGTGCGGTTTTGTAGGTTGCACGCTGACCAGCCCCAGCAGGCACTGTTCTTGTTGTGAAGTGTGCCCCCCAGAATTATGTAGCGTAACGTGCACCAGGACCATGGCCTTGGGGTTCCTGCGGTAGAGATGGGAGAACCCCCAATCCCAGGCATGGGGCCCAGGCCAAATGCTTTCTGATGTTTCCTGTGTGAAAGCCCTGGCTTCACTGAAGAGCTCTCTGGCCCTGACGGGGGTGGGGGACTGAGTGATGGTTGCGCTTTTCCCAGAGGCTGTTCGGCCCCTTCTGTCTCTGGAGGCCGCCCTGCTGAGTGCAGATGCGTCGGCCTCACGCTCAGCCTTGGGTTTGTTCTGCATGTGTGCATGCCCCAGGGTACCCAGGCACCTCGTGCATATTTAAGATGTTTCCATTCATGCTGTCTTTCTCGGTCCCTTTGCCGCTTTGGTCACAGAATTCCTGAGACAGCGCAGTTTATAGAGAAAAGGGGTTAGGGTTCGAGCTGGGAAAGTCCAGCTCGGTGGGTGAGAGCGGCTCGGGCTGCTTAAGTGTGTGGCGGAAAGCAGAAGGGCCCGTGGTGGGCCTGTGTGGGAGGGGAGCATGAATGTGTATTTGTGTGTGCACTTGTGTGTGAGACAGAGTAGGGAGGGAGAGAGAAGAGAGGGACCAGGCTTGCTTTATAGCAAGCTGCTCACAATACCTCACCCGACCCCCCCACCCCCCTTCCCCACCCCGGTGAGACCCCCTCGGTGAGAGTGAGAACTCCTGAGAGGCAGCACCAGCCCCTGCCTGAGGCCGGGCCCTGCGACCAGACACCGCCCACCAGGCTAAGTCCCAGCACTGCATTGTGGGCTGCAGGTGACATGTGCTGGAGACACACTTTGTCCATGTGGCCGTTGTATCCATTTCTCGGATTACTTTGTAACACCTTTGTGTCTTTGCACAGGGCCATGAGCAACTGTGGCTCTCTCATCTCCCACCACCCCCTACATGCTGTTTCCTGGGCCGATTTGCCTACATTGTGTTTACGTTGTATTTATCCAGGACCTCTGGGTGGCCATTCAGAGGGTGGCTCGTTTGCCTACTGTTGATTGGCACACCTGCTGACTGGTCATTTCTGTTGTGAGTGGGTGACTGGAGGTTTCCACGCTGCGTCCCTGTCTTAGCATCTTGTGCCATTGGCAAGGGGGACCTGAGACCCCGCAGTTCACAGGCCAGAGGTGGATCTCTTGCAGCTGTGCAGGGTGGGAAGTCCAAGATGCGTCATTGCATCCTGGTGGAGGAAGAGAGCCAGCGCACAGGGCAGGGGGGGAGGAGGAGGAACTCAAACTCCTTTGGGACCCTGGCCCTGTGCCCGTGGTGTGAATCTGCTTGTGAGACCAGAGCCCTTGGAACCCGGTAACCTCCTGGAGGCCGTGCCACTCTTCCCCGTGGACTTGGGGTGCGTGGTCAGGGCGCAGCTAATGCTGGAGAGGCTTCGTGGGCAGGGGGAGGGCTCCCTGCCCCCTCTGTTCTATCATACAACACAGCAGCATGATTCCCCGATTTCTGCTGAAATGGGAGTGACAGTTTGTGCAGCTGCAGATGGGGATGGCTCCAGGCCTGGTCAGTTTTTGTCTTGCCAACAAGATGGATGTGAAACGGTGCCTCTTGAGGCTAGATCTGCCTTCCTCCAAAGACTTCTGAGCTGGGACACCTTCTGGTGTTTGCATTTTTGGCTCTGTGAACTTGAAGTCATACCTCTTCCATGTAGATGGTCTCTTCTTATGGATGGGAGTCCTTGACCCATTAGAGTATTATTGGCTCTATAAATATCTTTGTCCAGTATGTGACTTTCCTTTATTCTTTATGACATGGAAAAGGTTCAATTTCATTGAAGTCAGGTTTCTCAGTTTTAATCTTTGCTTCCTCTTCCTTGTTCTCTTCCTCCCCTCCTCCTCCTTCATGCCAGAGAGAGAGAGACAGACAGACAGAGAGACAGAGAGATCTCCAATCCTCTGGTTCACCCCCCAAATTCCTGCAGCAGCCAAGGCTGTGCCCGGCCACAGCAGGGAGCCAGGGACTCGGCCCAGGTCTCCCGTGTGGGTGGCCGTGACCCAGCCACTCGAGCCAGCACTGCTGCTTCCCAGGGTCTGCAGTGAGAGGAAGCTGGAGGCAGGGGCTGCAGAGAGGAATCAAGCCCCAGCACTCCGACTGGCGTCATAACTGCTGTCTCCGACACCTGTCCCTCAGTCTCTTCCTTGTGGTTTGCACAGGCGACGTCTTACTGAAGATATATTTCCCTCCCCCAAAAGTTGTAGAATGTTTTCTTCCAAGAATTTTAAAGTGTTGTATTTTTCAATTTAAGGATATAATCTATCTCAAGTTTTTTTTTTTATCTAAGGTAGAGGTCCAGTTTTATTTTTGTATCAGTAACTGACTTCTCCAGTGGTACTTACTGATCATCCTTTCCCAAATGTTCATAATGCCAGTTTTTCTAAAACCACAGACATGATTTTCGGCTCTCTGCTCCACTGGTCTTTCTGTCTCTCGCTGCCTCGATGCCACCAGAAGTTTTATTGTGAGGCTTAAGGCAGCACCTGCCCTCCCTCTGTTCTTTGGTCTTAGCCTTCCCAGGGAGTTCCTGGATCAGCTTGGTAAGTTAAACAATAAAAGTCAAGAACAAAGCAGCCCCCTGGTGTTTTTGGTGGGAAGTCTGTTGAAGTTGCAGCTTTATTGGAGGGAGCTTTAGGATTGAGCCTCTGTGTCCATAAACATGGCACACCCAGCTCTCTGTGTGCTGAGGGCGTGTCCAGTCATGCTGCTGAACCGTGGTTTACAGAGCAGTGGCATTTGGGTCACCGGGTTACGAGTCACAGACCTCTGCATCGTGGTCTCAGAATGGCCGTCCCTAAGATGTGAGGGTACTTTGGACAGTTTATGGAAATAAATGGATTACAATAAGAGTTTATTTTGGTGCAAAAGATCTTGAAATCCATGCTTTTTTTTTTCTTAATATGAGTTTTCCGTGAACTTTCAGAAGCTCTTTCATAAGTGATAGGATGGAGGTCTCTTTGCTGGGTGGGGCTCTATGTGTTTTTCCAACACCACTGCACTGTGGTTTCTTGGAGGGGTGTTAGACCAGCTTGGGACCTGCACATTGGAGGAAAGCATGGAAAATGCATCCTGAAATCCTAGACTGAACAGGGTTCCTGTGTCAGTTCTTGCTGTTTTGCACCATCAATTTCCTTTGTAATACATATGGAAAACCCTCATTGAATTACTGTTTGCTTCATGTGTTTGGTATGTTCCACAGTAGACTGTGGTGAAGTTGAACCTCTCTGGTTCTGCTGCCTGCTGCCAGGCTGTGGAAGGCCCTCAGTAGAAAGGATGGATGGGTGGTTGAGGAAGGCAGGCAGGCAAGCAAGCAAGCAGTGTGTCAGAGAATTCTGGGTGAGAACCATCAGCAGGGCTGTGGCGAGCACTTGTGCTGTCTTTAGGCTTTTCCCTCAGCAGCACTGATCATTCCCAGGACCCCTGTGCAGAATCAGTGGTCAGTTCTTCTCAGACACCAAGTGGCAGGAGGGGACAGCTGGCCTGGGTCCTCGTGCATAAGGACCTTTCTACCTGGTACTCGGTCATCCCGAGTGAACGTCCATGGGGCGTGCGCCATCATTTGAGGTTTCTGTTTGGGTTGCATCTTTATCCTTTTCATACTACACTGCTGAACCCTGTGTCCTGAAAGTACTCGGCTACTGGTCTGACACTCACCTGTTTCAGAAATACTTGGTTAGACAGCTCTCATTCACCATTGTTTCCGCATAAGGGAACTTGAGACACAGATCATGGAAGATGCCTTAGAGCATCCTATGAGAAGCTGTTGGGCCATGTGAGTTCAACAGCTTACTTACAAGGCATTTGAAAGGAACTGAGTTGGGGCCAGCGCTGTGGCACAGTAGGCTAAGCCTCCACCTGCAGCACTGGCATCCCATATGGGCACTGGTTCATGTCTTGGCTGCTCCATTTCCAGTACAGCTCTCTGCTATGGCTTGGGGAAAGAGCAGAAGATGACCCGAGGGCTTGGGCCCCTGCACCTGTGTGGGAGACCCAGAAGAATCTCCCGACTCCTGGCTTCAGATTGGCCCAGCTCCAGCCATTGTGGCCGTTTGGGGAGTGACCCAATGGAAGGAGGATCTTTCTGTCTTCTTCCTCTCTCTGTCTGTAACTCTACCTCTCGAATAAATAAATAATGATTTAAAAAATACTAAAAAAAAAAATAGACCTGAGTGGAGAATTGGGTATACCATGTAAATGGACAGGCCAGTCAGAAAGATGTCTGACAATGTCAAAAGCACAGCAGACTCCTCATGAAATTCTCCACTGAGCTGTTCTGTTCTTTGCTGTGTTTGAACATAACAAGCTCATGTATGTTTGAGAAGCTGTGTCCTTCAGTGGGGATGCCCATGTGTGTTTGATTAAGCCAGTGATTCAAACCAATTTTTCTGTGGAATAAATGACAGTCTTTCCTCCCTCTTTTCTTCCCACCCCCACCCTATGCAGCCCATCCTCCGAATGCTAGGATTCCGCAGAACACAGTTGGGAAACACTTTGCTAGGAAGTGAGGTCAAAGTTGACCTCTGAGACTTGAGGTATTTGAGACCTAATTCCCTTTTCATGTGACGGCCCTTGACGTGTTGGCTCAGTTTCTCCTCTAACTCTCCTTGCTGTCTCCCTGCATGGCTGGTCCATGATTCCCCACTGCTGTCAGGTCTCCATGGTGTTCCTCCTTCCTCCCCACGCAGCCTCCAACTCCAGGGAACCTCACTCACGGCCATGCTGCTAGGACAAGGTAGACTTCCTCAGCTACCTGTCAGTCCCTCCGTTCCACGAACCTCTGAGCTTCTGGTGTGTTTGTGGAACATGGGGCTCTAGCCTCTGAGACAGACCCATAGGTTCACGCAGTATCAGTCGTGAGGCTCTGCTCCCCTGCTTTGCCTTGGCTGTGGGCACCTGGCACAACACACTCTTTGTGTTAGGGTCTCATTTTCCTTTCCAGGGTCTGAGCAAAACGAGCGGCACAGCCAGTGAGAGAAGCTCAGGTCCTTGGGTGGCTCTGAATTCTGACTGGCAGGGGCCTGGGAGTCAGGGTAGCTGTCTTCCCTGTGTTAGATGTCAGAATCTGCCATCCTGGTGTCCCTTCACAACCCATTTTGCGTGGGCGTCCATCTGCAGGTCTGTGTATTGAGCTTGTGTCCTCTGGTGGGATGGGGTGTTAGCAGGTGCGCAAAGAGTAGTTCAGCATCAGACAGCCCAGGACTTGTCTTCACTTCCCTCCTCCAGCCTCCGCAGGTACTGGGTTTTGCCGGCAGCTCCCTGCTCAGCGCATGGACAGTCGGAATCAAGGCTGCATAGCGTCCACTCCGCAAACATATGGTGAGAGCACATTGAGATGTAAGGGCGGCCGGTTCCGTGTCCTCACTTGTAGGACGGCACCCCATCTCTGTGGTTTCTCGTCACTGGAGGAGTTCGCGCTTGGTTTTAAAGCCAGGTAGGCATTTTAATGGATGTCTTTGAGGGGAGGAGGGACTAGAGTGACAGGCGCCGCTCTGTGTGGAACGAGGCACCTCCTGCGTGCCTCTTAGGTGCGTCTCCGCTATGCCCATTGCCCCCTGTAACATGGTTCCTTTTGGTCCTGTGGATGTCCTGGGCTTGTTCCATGGTCAGTCTCTGGGCTTCTGTTCTCTCTGCCTGGAAGATGGCTCACCACCTCGCTGTGTGTCTAGCTCCTTCCTGCCTTTGTTGTCATCTGAAGCTCTCCCCCAGCAGCCCAGCAGAGACAGCACCCCAGTCACGCCCCACCCCTGCTCCATCTTACGTCCATGTGGTTGTTACCTCTCCTGCTTGTGCCTTTGGCTCCTTGCTGTGCTCTTTGTCCATCAGAGTTCAGGCCCAAGTTGGCAAGGACTGTGTGTGCTCTTTTTTCTTTTTTTTTTTTTTTTTTAAGATTTTTATGTATTTTAAAGTCAAAGGGAGACACACACACACACACACATGCACACATACACTACACACAAAGAGATTTTCTATCTACTGATTCACTCCCCAAATGGCCGCAACAGCCAGGGCTGGGCCAGGCTAAAGCCAGGAGCCTCTTCTAGGTCTCCCATGCAGGTGCAGGGGCCCAAGCACTTGAGCCATCCACCACTGCTTTCCGAGGTGCATTAGCAGGGAGCTGAATCAGAAATGGAGCAGCCGAGACTTGAACTGGAGCCCATATGGGATGCCGGCACTGTAGACAGCAGCTAAACCCACTATACCTCAGTGCCAGTCCTCTCTGTGTCTTTAGGTCACTGTCATCCTGCCTGGACATTCTAGGTGCTGAATTAATTTTCGTGCAAGTAAATGAATGGATGCGTGAGTGGTGGATGAGTGAGTGAGTGTTTCTGAAGCCCTGGGGCTCAGTGTCCTTGTCTGGCGATAAAAAATTATGAAAAGGAGACCTGTGCTGCGCCCAGCATAGCTTTTGGAAAGGTTTGAACGTAGAAGCAGGCTGTGGTTGGTTTTCCCATCTGTGAGGTGGGGATTAGCCCTGTCCCCTGCGTACCAACCGTTCCAGGCTGTTGTAAGGATTTAATGAGATGATGTTTTCTGAGAACTGGGGTAAGTTCTAAGTGGGGTGTGTGAGTTCCTTCCCGTTGCTTGAGGCTCACGTCCAGCCCAGCCTCTGTCTCTGCAGGTGCAGGTGCACACGTGGGCATGAGCTGCCGTGGCTTGGGCTGGGCCTGTTTGCCTGACGTAGCCTTTGTGCCCTCTGTGCAGGATTAAGGGTGCCCCAAAGTCCATTTCCTGGGCTGACAGAGAACATAGGGTGACACACGTGGCTCTGCTAGCCTGGATTACCTGCCTTGACCCCACCCCCAGTGTGTCACCCCCCACGTGGCTGAAGTGCAGATTTTAGCAGCCACCGTCCACCGTACGCTCTCTGCTGCCTCCCAAGTGTGCGGCTGCAGCAGCAGCTTCTCACAGCCTCCATCTGCTCTCCTGGAAGTGGGGCAGCCGTAGCCGCCTCTTAGGGCCGTCGAGAGCATGGAGTGGGACGGTGCTCAGGCAGCATCCCGCACAGTGGAGAGCTCAGCGCCTGGATTTACCCGGATCTCCGAGCACCCGTGAGGACTCCTGCCACGCTCTTCCCAGAAGACTCATCGGCTGGGCTTGGGCTGTGCCTCCCAGCGCACATGGTGGACTCCCTCGGTGCCTTTTCTTCACTTGACAGTAGTAGACGGTTGAGGAGGGCACTGCCCCTCCCTGGGGAGCATACAGCCTTGTAGAGAGGAGGGAAGTAGGGGAGGGTGTTTGGACGGGTCCCTGCAGGAGGCTTGCTCAGAGCCAGGATGAGGAGACCCGGGAGTCTGGACCTGAGGAGAGACTGCAGAGTCACTGCTGCCTGGGCTCAGTTGTTTTTTGATTATTTTTTAAACAATTTATTTATTTATTTGAAAGAGTTACAGAGAGGCAGAGGCAGAGGCAGAGGCAGAGGCAGAGAGAGAGAGAGAGAGAGAGAGAGAGAGAGAGAAGTTCTTCATCCACTGCTTCACTCCCCACATGGCTGCAATGGCCAGAGCTGTGCCAGTCCAAAGCCAGGAGCCTGGAGCTTTTTCCTGGTCTCCTACATGGGTGCAGGGGCCAAGCACTTGGGCCATCTTCCACTGCTTTCCCAGGTCATTAGAGGAAGCTGGATTGGAAGTGGAGTAGCCAGGACCCGAACCAGCACCCATATGGGATGCCAGCACTGCAGGTGGTGGCTTTACCTGCTACACCACAGCGCAGGCCCCCTGGGATGGTTTTTTCAGGGTGGGTAGAAGTCCATGAGGCTATCCGTGGGGTGGGTCACTGGTGTGCAAGGTGACAGGAGGAGCCTGGGTGGGAGCACAGCCTGGGTGGGTGCAGTGTGTGCTGCGGTTTGCAGATTCTGCTGCATCAGGGCCTGGGGGAGGGGCAGAGACCAGCACATCTGTTCACTTAAAGTCGTCCCCTCTGACCCACTGTTTGCTGTCCATGCTTTCAGTTACCGGTGATCAGCCATAGCCCAAAACATGGATGGAAAATTCCAGAAATTTTATAAGTGCCAAATTGTGCACCTTTCTGGATGACATGTTGAAACCTCACATCATCCTATTCTGTCCTGGCCAGTTAAGATGTGAGCCATCCTGTGTTGGGTGCCCTGCTCGTCCACTGTCACTGAGTGGCCATGTTGGGGTCTGGTTTTCCATCGTGGCTGTGTGGTCCTTGTGTCCAGGTGACACAGTACCTAACAGTGGCCCAAGAGCACGAAGACAGTGATGCTGGCAATGCCAGAGAGAAGCCACAAGGAGCTTCCTTTAAGTGACAGGTGAAGTCCACCTAACAAAGGGGAGACAATGCGTGCTGTGCTCGCTAAGATCCATGGCGAGCTACTGTGTTCCTCTCTTAGGGTGCCCAGTTTACAAATTCAGGCAGAGGGGACAAGTGTATCCTGGGCTTGGCACTGCCTGCAGTTCAGACATCCACTGAGGCTGTGGAAACATACCCCCCATGGGTGCCATGAGACTCCACTACAAGTCTTAACTGAGTACCTACTATGTGCTGGGCACCGGTGGGGGTTCTGGGATGCAGCACAGAGAGAGCAAGGCCTTCTGGGTGACCTGCGTCGCAGACATGCTGAGAAGCAGCAGGGGTTCCGTGGGGTCGTGATCACCCTGTCCTGAAGAAAGAGCTGTGAGGATGGGGATTGCGGGGGCAGGGTCCGGGCAGGCCCCTGCTGAGAGGCACCTGGGCAGGGCCCTGTGCCCAGTGAGGCAGCTTTGAGGTGGGGACATCGGGGAGCGGTGGGGACAGTGACCCTGCTGTGGGAGGATGTTTGGGGGTCTGGGAAATGGCAGGTGGTGGGGAGGCTGCAGCGCAGTGTAGGTGAACTTGGGGCCTCTGCAAAGGGCTGCCTTCCAAGACTGAATCCATGGAGCTGTGTGGTCCTACCTGGAACAAGGCAGCCCTGCCCCCTGCCCGGCCCTGCCCGCCCCGGGCTGCCAGGTGGAGGCACTTGCTGTGGTCCAGGTGCAGGATGCCAGGTAGGGGAAGGCAGGGTGGAGGCAGCCCTGGGGGATGCTGGTTCTTTGGGCTTGGCCGTGCTGTGCCCTGAGGCAGGTGTGGGAACGGTTTCCTGACTCATGAGTGTCTCCGTGGCCACCTGCTTGCTGGAACACGTTGCTCGACCCCACACACCCTTGGCAAGCAGTTGGGAGGCTCTGGATTTGCCTGAACACTGAGCTCGTGGGTGCACCTGTGCCTTCTACCCAGATCCCACTTCCGAAAGTTGGTCTGTGGCATGAGACACCCCCCCCCCCCAGCCTGAGCGTGTCCATGGTGAGCACTGCTTGTGACGACTAAAGGAAAAAAAAGAGGACTTTTGTAAAACGTTCTTGAATGTGATAGCAGTTCTGTCAGTTAGGCAACACCTGCTGCAAATGGGCGAAGCAGAGAATGTGCTGATGTGGAGAGGGGCTGGAAGACAAGGCTGAGTGGATAGAGATAGGTTGCCGGGCAATCAGGCTGTGTCCCTTGTCCTAAGTGCTCGGGATTAGAAGTGTTTCAGGTTCTGAAATATTTGTATATAGAGTAAGACATCTTGGGGACGGGACCCATGTCTAAGCATGAAATTGACGTGTCTTCCACAGCCGTTGCACACACATAGCCTGAGGGTAGCTTCGTTCAGTGTTGTAGTGCATCTGTGTTCTGACTGTAACCCATCACATGAGGTCAAGTGTGGGACTTTCCATGTTTCAGATTTGGGGAAAGATATTTGACATAATGCTGAAGATACCACTTGGGAATCTCACATCCCATATCTGAGTGCCTGGGTTTAAGTCCCAGTGCCTCTCCCAATTCCAGCTTCCTATTAATGCACGCCTGGGAGTGCATCAGTTGATGGCTCAAGTGGTTGGGTTCCTGCTATCCACATGGGAGACCTGGATTGAGTTTCTGGCTCCTATGTTTGGCCTGGCTCAGCCCAGCTATTATGGGAATTTGGGGAATGAACCAGCAGATGGGAGATCTCTCTCTCTCTTTCTCTCTCTGCCTTTCAAATAAGTAAAATTAAAAATTTTTTTTAAAGTTTCAGATTTTGGAATTTGAGTTTCACATTTTCAGATCAAGGCTGCTCAACCCATGCTACCATAGGCCTAAGAATGTATCTGTGTGGCTTTGTACCAATAGAACATGTGTGAAAAGATGTGCGAGAAACTAGTAAGAGGCCCCACAGTAGTGGGTGTGGGGGTAAGAGAGAGGAAAACGAGTGTTTTGCTTTGTGCTTTTTCATAGTGTTTGCATTATAAAAAATTTTAAGCCAGGAGCATGAGTATATCATAATTGGGAGCAATGAAGTTATGCCCTAATGAACCAACCTTCTTGTGAAAATATTTTACGGCAAAAATGTAGATCATACAGGTGGGCTTCCAGGCATCCAAGCTTGGCCTCGCCCACCTTAAGTGTGCTCAGAACACGTAGGTCCACCTGGAGTTGGACAAAACCATCTCACACAAGCCATATGTTGTAACAGCGTGGAAAACAGGGTCTGGCACTGTGGCACGGTGTGTTAAGCCATTGCCTTTAGTCCCGGATTCCATAAGGGCTCCAGTTCGAGTCCTGGCTGCTTCACTTCCAATCCAGCTCCCTGGTGATGCATCTGAAAAAAACAGTAGAAGATAGCCCAATTACTTGGGCTCTTGCATGCACATGGGAGATATGGATGGAGTTCTAGGTTCCTGGCTTCAGCCTGGCCCAGCCTCTGCCACTGTGGAATTTTGGGGAATGAACTAGCAGATGGATGATCTCTGTCTCTCTGTAACTCGAATAAATATAGTAATAAAAAAAAAAGAAATTGTAAAATAGAATGGCTGTATGGGTATGCTTTTACACCATCAAAATTTCAGAAAAACTTAAAAAAATTTTAAATTTATTTTAGTGCCAGTGTTGTGGGTCAGTGGGTAACACCGTGGTCCGTAGTGCCAGCATCCCATATGGGTACTGGTTTGAGACCTGGCTCTTCCACTTCCAATCCAGCTCCCTGCTAACCCGCCTGGGAAACAGCAGAAGATGGGCACCTGCGCCCACATGGGAGACTCGGGACAAGCTGCTGGCTTTGGCCTGGCCCAGCCCTGGCTATTGCAGCCATTTGGGGAGTGAACCAGCGGATGGAACTCTGCCTCTTTCTTCTCTTTCTCTGTAGCTCTGCCTTTAAAATAAATAAATAAATAAAAATCTTTAAAAAATTTTATTTTAAAGGCAAAGAGAGTGAGTGACAGAGTTCTCCCATCTACCGGGTCATTCCTCAAATGCCCACCGCAGCCAGGGCTGGGCCAGGCTGGAACTGGCAGCCCTTGGGCAGCAGGGCCCGAGTACTTGGGTTATGTCTGCCGCCTCTTAGTGTGCACATGATGGGGAAGCTGGAATTGGAAGCCTAGTGGGGCCTTGAACCCAGGAGCTCCAGTGGTGGACACGGGCATCCCGAGCAGTGCAGTGCCCAAGTGCCCGCCCCGAATCAGAAAGTGCAGAGTCAGAGATGGCCTGTGTGTTTAATAAAGGAAGCAGCACACAGTGGGCTGTGTGTCCAGGCTGCTGAAGTAGGCAGGGTCCTCGCCGAGGTGCCCAGGTCAGGCCCTTTGTGTTCGCCATCCGTGAAGTAGGAGTCAGGCCTCCCTTTCACCAAGCAGCATGCAGCTCTTCTCCACTGCCTGTGCTGGAGAGCACCCAGGGCCTCTCATCTCCGGGGGAAGCTCTGTGCCCCAAGTGTCCACTGCAGCAGGACCAGCGCATGCCTCAGAGGGCGATGGGGTGCACACACTAGCCCGAGAGCTCCTGCCGAGGGTGGAGGTGCTGCCTGTGCGTGCAGTGGTTGAGGCGCTATTTGGAAGTAGCTTTATTCAAGGCATGGATCCTGGGACTGGCTTTGGGACCAGACAGCTGGAGTTTGCATCTGCTTGGTCCTGTGTCAGTCTTGACCTTACTTCAGTCTCAGTGCTGTTCAGTTTCTTTCCGTGGTAGAAATAACCATTACAGCAGCAGAAATAGCGACGGGGCTTAGTAAGTCCTGCATAGCTCTGATCTGTTATTTGCATTCCTGACCATTAACAATGAAAGTGTTGTGCAAAATCAGCCAGGAGTGTTTGGGTTTTTTTCAGATTGGATGTCTGTAACGAAGAAGCAGTGAACTGACCTGGAAGCGTTTTGTCTGAGCTCCCTTTTCCTTCCTGTTGTGTGCTGTTAGGGGGGAGGGAAGGAGCAGAAGGAACTTGAACCAGCACCCGGATAGGATGCCCGTGCTCCAGGCAGCGACTTACCTGCTACTCCACAGCACCAGCCCTAGGTTGTTTTAAAGACCATGAGAAGGTGTATACAACTGTCCAGATTCAATACTCACATGCACACACACCTGCTCACCTGTGCACCTGCGGAGTGGGGGAGTGAGGAAACACCCAGCGTGGGAAGGAGCACCAGAGCTGGGGCAGCCTGACTCCTCCTTGCCGCTGGGGTCCCTGGGCGAGTAATTGTGAAGCTGGCTTCCTTGTCAGTAGAGCCAGAACTGCATCCCATCCCCCACCTAGGATGGTTTGAGCGACAACTTGTCCAAGTCATGATAGTGCAAAGGCAGCGCACATTCGGCTGAGTGCAGACTTGGGACTGTGAATATGGATCTCTTCCCAGGCTAGCGCTCTGTAGCCCCACCCTTTGTCCAATGCTGGCCGACTCTGCTGCGGCTGCCCAGGGGCCCTGTGGTCATGAGGGGACACAGCCAACGCCATGCATTGTGTTGGGTTGCTAGGCTGTGGTGTTCTGAGGTTGGGTGGGCTTAGGCACAGAGCGCCTGTGTCTCATGCACAGGGAGGTGCAGGTGGTGGAACTGGGCAAGCCATGGGCAGCAGGGCGTCACTTGTCGGTGTTAGCTCCTCCCAGTCTGCCCACTGCCACCACCCGTCCCACACTCACATCTGTTTGGCATCTCAGATGGCTTGAAGTGACTTGGAAAGAATGGCCGGCTCCTGGTGGGATGCACCTGAGCTGGGAGCACAGCCCATCCTGACACGACCTCCTCATCCAAGGTGTCTCTGGCAGGTGCAGGTGACTCTGCTGACCACTGTGCATCCGTGTTAAACAGTGGCTCAGCCAGAGGACCTCACAGGGGCCAAGGGGGCCAAGCTGGCCCGTCCAGCCTTGCAGAGCAGCTTTCCTTGGGAACACAGGGAGCGGTAGCTCTGCAGCACTTTGAGGCTGCCTGAGTCCTGCTGGGAAGGAGCAGAGGGCAGGGGGCAGGAAGCCCGGGCTCCGGGGTCAGTGAGGCCCTTTGTGCCCGGCAGGGTCTGTGGCCCTCGAGTGCGGGTGCTCAGCAGCTGTGCAGCCTCCCCGTGGTGCACTCCACCTGCTGCCCTGAGTGGTGCCTGTCCTGCTCCTCTCCTCCTGTTCCCTTGGGTCTTACCCCCAGCCATGGAGGAGCAGAGCGTGCACTACACCTGGGTCAAGAGACTGGGGTTCGAGGCCACCGGCTCTGTGCCTGTGGGTGGAGTGAGAGTCTGTGTGGTGACTGAATTCCCTCTGAACGGTGGGTGTTAGCAAAGCCACATGCACAGAGGGGCCTGGCTGTCTCCCCCCGAGTGTGTGCCCTGCACCAGGATAGGAGTACGGTGCCTGGGCATGCTCCCAGGACCCAGTGGACACCTGACACTGTGGACAGCTCCCAGTCTGGGCTTACTGTTCTGTCCTAGATGTGCATGCCCGCGTTCAAGCTCCATTTACAAAGTGGGCGACACAAGAGCTGACAGCAGTAGCGATGAAACGGAGCAGTTGCCACAGCACGCGTGGTCATGAAGTTGCTCCTGCACTCTGGGGCCATCGTAAAGTAAGAGCTGCTGGGGTGGCAGCACCACGGTGCCGGGGCCGTCGTCCATCTGATGGCCATGGCAGCTGCCGAGTGACCTGCGGGGGCGGGGAGGGGTGTCGTATACAGCCTGGACATGCGGGCATGGGTGGTTCAAATCCTCCAGGGACAGGCAGGGCGGGGAGGGGTGGTGTGAGGAACAGCGTTCGGTGTAAAACTCGCAAGCTGCCTGGGTCTGGAGTTTGCTCCGTTGGCCGTTTCAGAGCACAGCCGACCGTGAGTCTGCTGACCCCACAGACCGAGGAGGCACCGCGTGGTTCTGGAAAAGCAGAAGTGGTGTGCAGAGAGCCCCTCCCTAAGGTTTTGACAGGTGTGCCGAGGGGTGCGTCGCATGCCGTGCAATCTGCCCCCACAGCTTTTCAGGTGTGTGGGTCGGTGGTTTTGAGTAAACGTGAGGGGGGAGAAGCCATCAGTGCAGTGTGGGGCCCTTCCCAGCCCACCCACTCCCCCACCTCCACACAGCCCCTCCGCTGCCGTCTGCGGATTTGCCTCTTCCGGGCATCGTGTGTTCACGGAGTCCCAGGACCCGTGGTCTCCTCTGCTGTGACACACTAATGTCTTCCCCTGGCGATCACGTGGTCCGTGCTGCGCTGGGCTGAATTCTGCCGACACGGAGCAGCAGCCACTTGTGTGCGCACGGGTGAACAGTGCTGCCCGCGTGGAGGTGCAGCCATTAGTGTCTGCTCGCGTGAGCGGTTCTGCTCTCAACATTTATGTACTTTCCTCTCATGTTTTCCATTCTCTTGGGCGTACGCCCGGGGTTTCGCGTTTAATTCGAGAAGAACGTGCCACGCTCTTTTCTGTGGTGGCTGAACAAGTTTGCCTTTCCTCCAGTGGTGTGTGAGGGTTCCGGTTCTCCAGGTCCCGCCGGCACTGGTCACCGCTGCCTAGTCTGGCACTGGCTGTTCCTGCCGACGTGAAGAGGGCTCTCGTTGTGGCTTTAGTTTGCATTTCAGTGAGGGCTGCTTCTACACGGGAAGGCGCTGGGTGGGACAGAGCGTCTCAGAGCTTCTGACATGCCCGTATTCTCACAGGCATGTCCGTGGAAGTGTGGAGTGTGCAGGGATCTCTCCAGGAGGCTCTCGTGAGGTCTCAGTGCTCCCTGTACCTGGAGGATGAGTGTTCTTTGGGAACCGTTAGACCAGGACAGGGCTGTGCACACTGCTCTCTGGATCCTGCTTGCTGCCTGTTTTTATAAATAGAATTTTATAGGAAGAAAGCCACTCCCGTTCATTTACAAACTGCTTGCGATTGCTGTCACACCGCAGGGGTCGTTGAACTGTTGGGTCAGAAGCTGTGCAAAGCCATCAGCAGGGGAAGAGGTAATGACCGGTGGCCTAGGCATGCCTGGTCCATGACGACGTACTGACCTGTCACACAGGTAAAGGAAGGGCCTGGCCCTGGGGCTGGTGCCTGTGGACGGCGTGGAACATAGAGTGATGGACCCGGGAGGGAGATTCCAGGCCTGCAGGGAACAGCAGCCGGTGAATGCGGGGTGTTTGGGGACTGATGGGGACTTGTGGGATGGAAGCAATTGAAGAGGCGTCTCCAGACCAGGCTCCCCAGGGTCCCAGCTGCACCCTCGTGACCACACGGTTCTGGTCTTTGTGCCCCAGCACGGAGCAGAAGTGCCTTGTGGAGCTCACGCCCACCCCTTAGAGCTGGACAGGTGTGGCTTCAGGTGCTGCCTCTGCCTTCTAAGCCGCAGTTGCCTGTGATGTGGGAAAGAAGCGGCTGGGAGGGCTGATGATGCAGCTCCATGCGTGGCAGGGCCAGCCCTGGTGAGCTGGCAGGAGGTGCTAGCTCTCTGGGACCCTGTCCCTCCCATTGTACCCCTGAGAGTGGGGCCTCCTGCCTGTTCACCCCGAGGCTCTAAGCGGGGCGCTCAGCGTGTTTTTCGACACTCAGTAGGCGACTGCTGAATGGTTGATTGACATAGAGAAGCCCAGGATGGAGGGCAGGGGAGGGACTCGCTCGGAGCCCCCGGCTTGGTTTTGGGGCCTCTGCTGTGTGTTCTGAAGCAGCCCCCCACCCATGTGCAGGGAGAGTTGAGGGCTGCGCCTCCTTCCCTGAGGAGGGAGGGCCGCAGCCACCGGTGCAGCCACGCTCCCTGCAGGGCCGGCCGGCTCTTGTTTTGGTGCAGGGCCTCTTTCTGTGTGTGTGTGTTTGTTGCTTTGGGAGACCAGAAGTGCTATTTATAGCTCCCCCCTTCGTGCCAGCTTTTGGGGCCGTCTCCGCGTCCCTGGCAGCGCTCTGCCCCATGGCAGGTTATAAAGAAAGGTGATCTGTTTGCCGGCTTCGTGCAGGACATGGAGATGAGGCCGGGCTGGGGCCGTTCCCAAGGCCTCTCCCAGGCTCCAGGCTGGGGGAGTGTGGCCGTGGCTCCGCGCGCTGGTATGTGGCCAGCACTTGCTCTGGGAGCCGGGAGCTCCAGGTGGGAGGCCGTTTTCTCTGCACTCACCCTGGCCTTGCACTGAGACCCAGGAGAGAAGCAAGATGGGGCCTGAAGGTGGATGCAGTCTTCTGGCTGTGTCCCTCGGACCCCCTCTCTGTGGGTGGGTTCCTGGTGGGCGGTAAGACGCATCGGCATCCCAGGGATCTGGTTGCACATCCTGATTGGGTCGAGCCAGGCAAGTTATTTCAGGTTCCGGGCCTCGGTTTCTCTCCCTGTGAATTCGGCGTGCGGTTGGGTCCTCGTATCTGTGAGCGATTCCGTATCTGTAAATTGACTCAATCATGGACCAAAAATATTTGAAAAGAAAAACTGCACCTGTACTGAGCGTATGTGGATGGTTTCTCTTGTCCTATTCAGTTTATGCAGCATTCCCATTGCCTCGGGGTACCCAGAGGATGCCCATAGCTCATGAGCAAACCTTGCCGGCTTTTCACTCAAGGCACTTGAGCATCCATGGGTGTTGGGGTCCTGGAACCAGTCCCCTGTGGGCGGTGCCCTGGCGGCCGTTCTGTTGTCCTGAGGGCTGATTGCAGCCAGTAGGAGGCTCTTGGTCAGCACCTGTGTGGTCCCCTCCACAGGCGCTGCTTCCCCGTCCTCCCCATGTCTCCTACTGAGGAGGGAAGTGGGAGGCTTTGAAGCCCCCTGTCACCCTCCCCAGCCTTTCCTGCAGAGAGAATGTCCCCTGCCTCGCTCACCTGCTTCCTCCCTGCTGCTCTGTCAGGGGCCTCGACCCTGTGCCCTACCTCCCTCCACGGCCCTAAGCCACCCCGGTTGCCCCAGCCTGAAAACCAAACCAGTGGAGGTGAAAGAGCTCCCGTGGCCCCATCAGCCATCACCTCTCTTGGGAGCTTCAGAACCAGACTCCCTCAAGGAGCTGCCTCGTCCCCAGCCCGGGCCCACGTCCCACATCCCACGTCCCACATCCCACGGACTTCGCCCCTCCCCCAGCTGCTGTCCCCAGATGCCTCCCCCTTTGCCTTGAGGATGGGCCATTCCCGGCCACTGGCCCACCTCTGCCCAGCCCTCCTCACGTCCTGCAGGGCTTCCTCTCTCCCTGTTCCCAGGTGTTGTCCTGTCTCCTCTGCGGGGTGAGTGCACAGGGTGCCGTCTCTTCCCTGCCTGACTCTCCTCAGTTCTGCTCCCCAGGCCCTGCCTTCCCTGTGCGTGGCAGCCCCTGGGTGTCCTGCCAGCCCCTTGAGCTCTTCTTGTCTAGAGAACGAGTGGCCACTGCCCCCTCCTCTGCCCACTTGCCACTTTGCTCTCATTTAGCAAATGCCCCCTGCCCCCAGCCCACCCAGGGCCGCGGCACGGACATGTCGGCCCAGACTCCTCTCCCCTGCTCCATGCCGCCCTGAACAGCCCCCTCTGCAGCTCCCATCCCCACCTGGGCCAGACTCTGCCCACCCATCCCTCAGACCCAGGCCACTGTCTGCACCAGGCACCCTGTCCCCTCCCTCACTGGCTGTCCCTCTTCCCGCTGCAGCTCTGAGGGGGCCGATCAGGCTGCATCCCAGCCCCTCAGCAGCACTGGGGCCCAGACACGCTCAGCCTGTGCCCCAGCCTCACTCACCTCTCACCCAGCATGGTGGCCCCACTCAGGCACAGGCCTGTCTCCGGCCTCGCTCTGCACACCCCAGCCTTCTGGCCTTCACTCTTGGTGGTGTCTCTGCTCCGGAAGCCTTCTTCTTCTTTGCTCCCTTCAGGGCCCCCACTCTGCCCCACTTCTGATCCTCACCGTGACCCCCGGGGGCTCCCCTGCCATGCAGTGTCTCAGAGCGTCCCCCGGCCGCCAGTCGTGCTCACTCACTCCTGTCCATGTCCTGCTGTGTGTGCTGTGTGCCTTCCCCATCACTCCGTGAGCTCTCTGAGGACCCCGCCTCAGCACAGTAAGTGGCACACCAGTGATGCTTTGTTCAGTGGGAGCTCTGCCTGAAGAAATTAATAAATGCACAGGTGACAGGTGCAATGGACCCTTCCATGGTGCGTGAGGACACTGATGGGGGAGCGTGCATTTTCTGTGGCTTCCGTTTGCAAAGCAAGGGAAGGGGAGACTAAAGGCAAGGTTGGAGCCAGGATCCCCAGGCGCCAGTCCAGGCTCCACCACCTGCTGGTGGTATGGCTTTGGGAAAGCTCCTTAACCCCTCTGTACCTCAGTTTCCCAGTCTCTGGAATGGGGATAGCAATCGCAGCTACCTCAAAGGTGGTGGGGAAGGGTCCACGCGTCCTGCTCAAAAAGCTATTGGGGGTGTAAGTGTCACTGTTCCTGTTTTTCACACGAGGAAACTGAGGCGCTCAGAAAGGTCGCATCACTTCCCCGAGGTGGAACAGCTCGTGAGGGGCAGCTGCGATGTGAGCCCAGTTCACCCTCTGCCTGTGCCAGTGGCTGGAGAAGCCTGGGCACTATACTTCTGAGCCCTGGGTGGAATGTTCCAGCCCATGCAAGGTGCTTCTGCAAGGATTTGCCTTAGCTCCTGGCGCATAGCAGGTGCACAGCCATCACCAGTCGTGTCAGCGAGTCCCTCCAAAGAGCCCGTTCTCGTTGTCCATGTCCCCTGCGCCCGGCCGGTGGCGAGAGGTCTGTGCTGGGGCCCCTTTTGGCCAGCGCCTTGGCAGCTGGCTTCTCCTCATTCAGACCTTGCCTCTGTCCCAGCGCTTCACAGGGGAGGGTCATTAAGAGAGCTCTTTCCCAGGAAGAGCTGTGTCTGCTCCAAGTCGCCAGAGTCGAGTGCCCCAGCCCCCGCCGCTCTTAAAGGCTCCCCTTGTGGGTTTCAAAACAACCCCACAACTCCACTGCCTCAGAACCCAGCCCCTGAGCCCAGTGAGCCCCATTAGAGTCCCTAGAAACCCGAGATGCGCCCCTGGTTGAAATCAGAGCTGCTAGAAATAGTTGGAGGGTGTTTTCAAACCACGTCTGGTGGAACAAAAGAGCAGTTCATCCTCCGTAGCCTTCAGTCATCTGCTCCCCGTTGGAGACTCGGATTGTTCAATTAAGCGCGAGGGAGCCGGCGCAGGCTGCACGGCCCAAAAACTCGCAGCATCCGAAATGTGGGCGACGGGGGAGCCGAGCCAGCTCACTCCTGCCAGGGCTGCCCCTGCCTTCCGTCTCTGTCGCCGTGCAGCTTCCAGTTTGTAGATTGCCCGGCTCAGAAATGGCGACAGCCACGAGAAGGCGGGCGTGTGTTCACGCGTGCGTGTCTCTGTGTGTGTGTGTGTACACATCCTCCCCTCCCCTCCTGCCTGGCAGAGACCTGTGTGAGATCCTTTAGTGAAAAGTGTGGGATCTGGGAGGCACAGATGCACCCCGAGGTGTTCGTCTCCTTGCTCTGGGCTGTCCCTTCTTGTCCACCAGCTGCTGGGCTGGCATTGGGGGCTTTGGCCACTGCTGCCAGGCTTATAGTCTGTGGACAGAAGAGTCTTTTTTTTTTCCGGGGGTGGGGGGTGGGGGGTTTTGGGGATGTGTTTCCCTGGTAGAACGCCCATGCTGTCACTTCTCAAAGCATCCACAGACTCTCCCCAGACCTCCTCCCAAACGAGATGAGCGAGGACTCAGACGGTGCTTTCAGGTCGTCCCCCCATGGCCAGGGAACCCTCCTTCTATAGCGCCCGTGCCCCACCGCACGTGAGGGGCTCCCAGGGGTCCACACTACAGGGATTGGGACTCGGGCCTGTGACGGGGTGTGGGGGGGTTGGGTTCCTGGCTCGTGCCCCGACAGCCATCTCTAAGGCTGCCATTCTGTTAGGAGAAAGGACTGTGTAAAGGGTGTCGGGTAGTAAGGGGCCTCTGGTTTTCAAATCCCAGCTGGACACAGCTGAGACTTCAGGGGCAGAGGAGTGACGGCAGTTAGCATCTCTGAGCAGCCACCCCTGCCTTTCTGCAGTATCTCGGGCTTCCTTTTGGTCCAGCTCAGCCTCGTGGAGGGCAGGGGCCTTGCTTTGTGTCCTCTGCCTCTGACACAGTGCCTGGAACGAGGAGGCACTTCCTCTGTGTGCATCGACCCCACTGGTCCTGCTTTTCCTGCCCCTCAGTTTACTTCTCCTCGCACTGGGTCTGAGTTTGCCTGGGGGCCTGCCTGAGTTCTCCGGTGGGGGCTGGGGCCGGAGGGAGCCTGCAGACCAGTGCTAATTGGTGTCATTGAGTAATTAATGCAGAATCAGGCCCCGAGTGGACTCCCAGGGAGACAGACACTGAGGGTGGCTTTCACGCTTGCTGGGGTGGGGGCTCCCCGCTCGGAGTCTGTTCCCAGCGCTCTGAGCTGACTGGCATGGTGTGCTGCAGTGGCTTGGCAGTGGCGTAGAGCAGGCGTGGAGGGAGTTTGTGTCGGGGCCATGGCTCTGCTCACTATGGAGCCCAGCGACTTTGACTTCCCGGGGCGGGGGGGCTCCGGGAGCCAGGCCCGTGTCCACTCAGAGGAAGGGGTGGACCTGCAGGGGGGCCAAGTCTGGAGGCGTGGGCTCGGTGCACCTGCTCTCCCTCTCTGCCCCACTCCAGCCCCCTGCCCTGGGCGATGATGGAGGCCCTGAGCCCTACCTCGCTCTGCCCCACAAACACCACGCTCTGTCTGCTGGGCTTTGCCTGTGCTGTTCCCGCATCCCCAGTCGGCCTCCACTCTGTCCCCCTCCTGGCTGAAATCCACGGGTCCATCATGGCCTGGCTCACATGGCACTTCCTCCAGGAAGCTCTCCCAGATGCCCTGGGGCCATTGGGACAGGCTGAATCAAGCTGCAGTGGCCACAGTCCCTGTGAAGAGTTGAGGAGCTCGCCTTGATGCAGCTCAGTGCTTGCTGTGGATCTGCTGCGGGTGCGGGAGGGTGCGTGTGGTCTCCCGGGCACGTGGCAGAGGACAGGGAAGGTGGAGAGCACACTGGCCCCGGTAGTGTCTGTTGGACACGGCACAATTTCCATTACCGGACACGCAGTGGCCAAAGCAGGTCCTCAGGCCACCCTGATTTTGGCAGGGCAGGGATGTACTGTGTCCCCCAGGGGGACATGGAAAGGGCAAGGACACCAGGACAGTCTCCCCAGAGCCTCACAGTGGGCAGCGTGCGCTGTGGTCTTCCCTGAGCCATCTCTGTACCGCTGCCCTGGTCCATGCAGCTCTGCTAACTTACTCCTCTGCCAAGGCGAGGAGGGGGCCTGTGAAGGCAGGGGCTGCCTCCTGCTCCCCTCAGAGACTCCGTGCCCAGCCCACAGGTGTTTGGCGCATCCTGGAGTTATCTGCGTGAATTCAGGGCTCGGTCCTGCAGCTCGCGGCTCCAGCCTGACGCTCACCCTCCCTCTGCAGGCGCAGGGTCCTGGCCATCTCGGATGGGATCCAGCACATCGGGAACCTGCGCTGGGAGCTGGCCTTGTGTCTCCTGGCAGCGTGGACCATCTGCTACTTCTGTATCTGGAAGGGGACCAAGTCCACGGGAAAGGTAAGAGGGACAAGCAAGTAACGGTGGGTGCCAGGGACGGCACAAACTGTCCTCGTGCAGGCTCGTGGTGACACAGACAGGGCTGGAATTCATGGTGTCTGGGCCAGCCCCTCAGGTGGGAGGCGGGAAGGGCACCAGACCGTGAGTACACTCAGGAGTGGAGCATCCATTCCACCCCGACTTGCAGCACTCCTTAGGGCTGCTCTGTTCCACCTGCCAAGCCTCGGGTTGGTCACCTAGGAGATAGCAACGCCTGTCTGTCTGCCCTGGTGCTCTAGAGTCACGCCAGGTAGGGAGAGCAACAGTGCTTTGGAAACAGGCAACTGCTAACCTTTTTTGGTGATTCTTTTACAATGGCGACGTGGCTGCAGGTGTGGGGGGCCAACAGCCATTTCCAGCTTGCAACCTCACTATGCCACCTGCACCAGGTGTCCTCCAGGGTCCCTGCCTGGCCAGGGGAGGAGAGATGGGAAAAGATGGCCGGGTCTTGACCGCCTTGCCCTGGAGTCACACCCGGCTCTTGGGCTCATAGGCTGTGGGCCAGAACACCGGGGGGCCACAGAAAGCATGACAGCCAAGGTGACCCTGCTGATGTTGCTTTCTAGGGTTTGCATTATCGAGGCACTAGGATTTTCTTCTTTGTATAAAATTATTGTGTTACTGACACTCTCCAGATGGCTCCATATCCCCCTTGCCACCTCTTCTGGTCAAGGAAGAGAGGGTCATGGAGGGTTAAGAAGCAGCATCTGGACCAGGTCAGGGCTCAGTAGCCATGTCCTTGGGCATATCGCCCCTCAGAGCCCCATTCTCTGCTGGCCAATGGGATTGATGCTGGAGCTCCCGATGGGGTCGCTGGGCAGGTGAGACGCCAGGATGGACACTCAGTGCCTCTGACACTGTGTAACTAGTTGCAGGTGGCAATTTTAAAGCTCTTAGAAAGATACAGCGTATTCATTCAGGAATCAGCTTCTAAGCATGTAGTATGTAGATACTTCAGAAAGTTCCTGGGAAGTAGAATTTTCAAAGGCTAAGTTTATTTTAATACAAAAATTTTGGAATCCATGCATACGACGGGTTTTCAGAAAGTTCATGAAAAATGCATATTATGAGAAAAACTCCATGGATTTCTATTTTTTTTGCAGTAAAATAAACTTTTCTTTTAATTCTGTTTCCCAAGAACTTAAGAGGTACCCTGGTGAGTACCTAGCATGGATCAGTGGTCATCCATCAGGGACTGGAACATGGCCCCGCCCTACCCAAAGGAGTGGAGGAGGTGTGGAGGCTGTTATCGGTCCTGTAGTCCCCACGCAGAGTCAGGGGTGGCTGGGGATGTGTTGCAGCAGGGAGAGGCTACCTAGTGCTGAGGATCAAGGCTTGGCTCAGCACTGGGACCATTTATGTGTTCCTGTGTGACTTGGAACTCTTGGGCCCAGGACAGGAGCCACAGCAAAGCTTGGTTTCTCTCAGCCCTGGGGAGGAAGCTTGGTCCCAGGAGGTAGGGAGGGGGCTGGATGCAGGTGCCTGGACCCCAGAGCCTACTGTTAGAGGACTTTTAATGGGCAACAGGTGTCAAGGAGGGGAGGGAAGAGGCTCATGGGTAAGGCAAGGGGGCAACTGTTTATCCCGTACCTCTGGATCCCTCTGCCCTGGGCTCTGGGCTTTCTCCACGTTAGAGCCATACACACCCCGGTTTGAGAAGTGGTTGGCTCTATTTTTAGGTGGAGAAGTGGAGGCCAAGGGAGGTTGAGTGGCCCCAGCTCAGGTGCACAGGGACCTGCCCCCTCGCTGCCCCCACCCTTCCCCTGCCTCTCTGTGGCCCTTGGAGGAAAGAGCAGAGCACTGTGGCGCCTGCCCCACGTCAGCCCTTCCCTCCGTCACGGTAGGTGTGGTAGGACAGCAGTGGCTACGATGCCATCAGCCGTGACGGTCAGCACAGACTGAGTCTCCTTTACCAGTTCCACTCGGGGCCTGGGACAGCCCCCTGAGATGGGTGCAGGAGTTCTCCCCATTTTACAGATGGGAGAATGGAGGCTTAGTGAATTGCTTGAGGAACCTCATATGAGGTGGAAGCCCGGGCTTGAATCCGAGCATTCCGCGGTCTGGAGAGGTTTCCTGGCAGGGCTGGCATCTCTTGCAGGCCCATTGCAAGGAAGTCACAGGTGAGACAGCTCAGTGTACATAGCGCATGCATGGTCAGTCTCAATGTTGCTTTTTAAGGGAGCTGCGGAGACAGGACGCGCCAGCTAAGTGTCGTCCCAGAGCCTGGGCTCATGGACTCCTGTGCGTGTCGTGTGCCCAAGGCCAGCATTAGCATCCAGGGTGAGAAGGAGTTGGCTGAGAAGCTGTCTGGATGGCCATCCTTGTTGTGTGCGTGAAGAGACAGGGTCAGGAAGGGACCTGCCCCACCTCAGACCAGAGAGGAGAGCCTGGCGCCCCAGACCCCAGTGGAGGGATGTGCTTCTGTGGGTCCCAGCGGGCAGTTCAGGGAGCACGGGGTCCCTGAGTCAGCAGCTGCAGGAGAGGACGGCGCGGGGAGGCACTGTTGTTCCTGTTTGCTCCTCGCTTCACCTTGGAGATGAGCCCAGCGGCCAAGGGTTCTTTGGGTTCTGTGCAGAAACAGCAGCGATCGAAAACACTGGGCCTCCTGAGACTTCTCAGGGAACAGGGGTTGCCCCGGGCTACTGCATGCGGGGGGGCCCTGGCCAGAGCCACTCTCAAAGGAGGAGAAATTCACACACCTGTTGCCATCTGTTCTTTACCTGCCCACGTGCCACGCTCTGATACCAGCAGGAACCTCATTTATATGACGCGTTCATTAATGTGAGAGTTCCCGGCCCCTCTGTCCCCAGGGTTAAAGCAGCACTCTCAATGTGAGCTGTGTGCAGCAGGCAGTGCGTGTAGGCCAGAACTTGGATCAGGTCACAGATAAGGCCCAGATGAGGCCACAAGGATGCCACAGGTGAAATTGCCCTGCCGCTCTCCATGGGAGCCACGTGGGCACGGGTCCTCCGGCACCAGCCCCTGCTGGCGAGCCTGCATTCAGGACTTCCCCTGGGTCATCTGGGCAATCTGAACCTCAGGAGAGCTACCCGGAGTGGGAGGGTCCCTAACTGGGTCCCCTGTGTGTGCACAGTCAGGTGCCTGCCCTGCAGCAGGCCTGAGTAGCTCCCGCCGGTACCCGGCGCCCAGCAAGGTGCTGGCTCTGTAGCACAGAGCGCGTCCTGTCTTGTCCCCTGAGATGGTGAGCCCTTCTTGGGGGCGGCTAAGGTACACGCAGAGAAGGGTTGGATTCTAAGTGTTAGTGTGAGCGTTCCTCACTCCAGGAGTTGGGCAAAGCAGCCCCTTAGACCTTGGGGATTCAGACCAGTGAGAATCGGCCCTTGAAAGTCAGCGTACAGCAAGTGAGGGCTGGGAGGCAGCTCAGGGTCTGGACTGAAACTGTTTCCTCCACAGCTAGGAGGTGGAGACCCTGGGAGGGGTACAGTGTGCCCACGGCTGCCCTGCCTGCAAGCAGCAGAGCCGGGGCCTGTCTGCCTCCCCCAGGCCTGCTGTGGTGTGGAACACACAGACAGCTTCAAGGCAAACACGGTGATCCTGGTTCTGAGCACACGGCGGGTGTTCACTGGGCAGGCTGTTTCCCTGCCCCGGAATACAGCTGCTCTTAGTGCCCGGCAGTCACTTGTCCTTCTCTAGGTACAGCTGGAAGTGCCAGACATCTCCTATGGCCTTAGGACAACACCTGTCTCCCACGTGCATCGGCGTGTAGGACCCTGAGTGTCTGAGGAGTCCCAGGCTTTGGCTTTCTCAGGGAAAGCATAACCCCTCCGGATAAACAGCTTCACTCTGGGTAACTGGAAGGCATTTTGGAAACAGGCCGGAGTGTGCAGCCATCTTTGCCATTTTCCTGGGTCCATTTTTTGGTTAATCCACCAAATCAATCCTGCCTGTTCTACAGACCTTGAAACCACTAAGTCATTTCGGGTGATTCCCTCTGCCTGTATTCCACTTTTCAAGCGTGTCTGTTTTTGTGGAAAAGGAAGGAACCTGTCCTCTCCTTTTTCCCTGTCTCCCCACCACCACACCCACAAATTCCGACACTGAGCACACAGTCGCTCCCCACCACCTCCGAGGGAGAGCAGCTCCCAAGAGTTCCCGTTTGTGCACACGGCTGAGTTCCCGCTTGCACACCGCACACATTGCTGGTATGCAGTGCAGTCCAACTGAAAGGCTTTGGATTCTTTTGTTGTTGTTGTTCTTAAGATTTATTTATTTATTTGTTTGGCACAGTTACAGGGAGGCAGCGGCAGAGAGAGAAAGTTTTCCTTCTGCTGGCTCACTCCCCAGATAGCCACAACAGCTGGGCCTATATGCAGCTGGGAGCCTGGAGCTTCCTCCGGGTCTCCCTCATGGGTACAGGGGCCCATGCACTTGAGCCATCTTCTGCTGCTTTTCCAGGTGTGTTAGCAGAGAGCTCCATCAGAAATGGAGTGGCTGGGACTCAAACCAGCACCCATATGGGATGCCGGTGTCATGGTGGCCTAACCCGGTACTCCACGGCGCCAGCCCTAGACTTTGGATTCCCTGAGCTGATCATTGCAACACATCCCAAGTGTTTCTGTTTTCATCTCGCCGTCTGATCTCGCTGTAACGTTGCAGCAGGGATCTGTGACACTTTCTCAGCACCCCCACACATCCTTTTTTTTTTTTTAAGGATTTATTTATTTGAAAGTCAGAGTTACACAGAGAGAGGAGAGGCGCAGAGAGAGAGAGAGAGAGAGGTCTTCCATCTGATGGTTCACTCCCCAATTGGCTGCAATGGCTGGAGCTGCGTCGATCCGAAGCCAGGAGCTTCTTCCAGGTCTCCCACACAGGTGCAGGGGCCCAAGGACTTGGGCCATCTTCTACTGCTTTCCCAGGCCACAGCGGAGAGCTGAATTGGAAGTGGAGCAGCCGGGACTAAAACTGGCGCCCATGTGGGATGCCGGCGGTTCAGGCCAGGGCATTAACACACTGCACCACAGTGCCACCCCCCCCCCCCACCACGCATCCTTTTGAAGACAGAAAAATGTTTTCGTGGCTACATGGCCTCCTCTTGTGGCTTTGCAGGGCCTTGAGCCAATCCAGGATGGGCCAGTCAGTGGTGGCTTCCAGGCCCAGAACAGCCCATGGCTCGTTTGTCGGCCGCGTTTTCTGGGGCCACAGGCACCTCGTTCCCTCGCTGGTCTATCTGGGGCTTTGTTGTTGCCATTACAATAGCAGAGGTGAATAGTTGTGATGGACACCCTGTGGCCCACAGAAACCAGCATCCCAGTGTTGTCCTCTGGAATCCGAGATCCGGAATGCTCCAGTCTGAAACTTTGTAAGTAGCAGTGTGATGCCACAGATGGGAATCCCACGCCACACACTTTGTTTCATTCACAAAATTGTTTCAGAAACGGCATAAAGCTAGTTTCAGGCCGGGTGTGTAGGATGTGCATCCGCGGTGGATGGGGAACCTTTTCTTTGCCCAGGGCCATTCGTATTTGTTCGCGGGCCGTGGCCAGATCCAGTGATGACTTTGAGAGGCTCCGTGCAGTGAGGGCCAGCGTCAATGATGAGCAGGGAGTAGACTGGGGTCCGGCCTCCTAGGCCAGTGTGAGGCTCAGGATTTTGTGCTAAGCGCTGAGAGCCCCTGGACGTGGAGGAGTGGGGTGTGGGGTCTGGTTCCATGTCCCTGGCTGGCGCTGGCTGCTCGTTGGTATGCACCTGCTGGGGCCAGGCTGAGGGAGGAGGGCAAGGCCGTAGCCAGTGCTGTGTTCACATGACCAGGCTGAGGATGGCCCTGGGGTGGGGAGAGCTGATGTGTTTGGAGACTCCCCCCACCCACCCACCCAGGGTAGCACACTTGTTTTGCAGGCCTGAAGCCATGTGAGCCTACCAGATCTCTCTGTCCTCGGCCTCCCGAGTGGAGGTGGCCGGGCAGCCCTGGCCTGGACGCTCTGCCCTCTGTCAATGCCACCCCACCCTCCAAATAGTCCCACTGTCCCCTCTGCCTGCCCCTCTCCCCTCCCCGGCTGGCTCCCGGGCTCTACCCCAGCCCGGTTCCTCCTCTGTCCTCCTCTCGGGAGATGATTTATGGATTTTTCCCCCTCGTTTCCTGGTCTCCAGGAGCAGTGGTTGGGAGGCGAGGGCTGCGCAGAAACAATTGTGGTCCCTTGCCCGCCTCCCGCCCTCGCCCCTGTAGAGGAAGCTGCGGGATTAGCTGGGTTTAAGAAGAATCGTGCCTTTTCACTGCCTTCAGGCTCTGTTTTTACTCTTTTCAAAGCTCCAGGACACCAGGGCAGGGGGGGACCCACACACACACACACAGACAGACACACTCGCCCAGGAACAGCTGCAAAGAGCCTGGCATTGATTCTTTTTCTTTCCCTTCCTCATTCACCAACAAGTAGAGGCCCTGGAGTGCCATGAGGGCGCCTGGCCAGCTTGGTCGGGCGGGGCACTCGATGCCCAACGGTGCTGGCCCGCTGGGGCCTCACCCTCCTCGGTCCCGGGACAGCACCATGATGGTCCACATTTCACAGATGAGAAGATACAGGCTCCTGGGGCTTAAGCCTGTGCGCATCACGGAGGGATGATGTCAGAGTCCCTCGGGCCAGGGAGGGCTGAGGGGGCCCCTGGGCTGCTGGACAGGTGCCTGCACCTGCTTTGGCCCACCCCATGGAGGCACAGGGAGGCCTGTCCTCCCCCTCTGTCCCCCACCAGGCATGTTGGAGCTGCCAGCAGGGACACCATCAGGAGCCCCACACAGAAAATTTATTCTCCAGGAGCACCCTATAAAGTGTCTAATGGGCTCAATGAGGCGTGGAGCAGGAGCAGAGGGGGCAGGGAGTGAAAGGGAGAGATGTGTGAAAGCGCAGAGAACAGGCCCGGGAAGGGAACTGGGCAGCGCTGTCCCTGGCCCTCAAGTGGCCTTTGTTGCGGCCCCGGCGAGCAGGAGAGCGCGTTGGTGGCAGGGCCCTCCCGGCGGCCGGCCGATGTCTGCATTCAGAAAGGAAACTAGAGCATTCATGAGAAGCATGCAGAGCGCCCAGCCGCTGCCCCGGGGCGGCCGCTGCCCGGGGGCCCCAGAACCCGAGGGCGCCCCCAGCTGCCTCCGAGGGGCCCTTTGTGCGCCGGCGTGAGCCCGTCTCCCACCACGGAGCCTCGGGAGAGCGGCAAACTGTGACGTGAAGTCAGAAAGAGCTGCGCATCTCGATTCAGCCCTCTCTGGGGCCGTGAGTGACAGGGCTTCACCTTTAGCGGGAACCCTGGCAGCGAGCGGGCTTGGAGCGAGGGGAGCTTTGCGACTCAGTAATGCTGTCTTTATGAGAGCACAAAGGCCCCCCAAGTCCCAGTGACTGCCTGGTGGAGGTCGGAGGGGGGAGTCCACAGGGCTGGCCAAGTCAGGAGAGCCTGTGGGGAGCTCGGAGGGGGCCCGGGAGGTGGGAGCGCTTAACCCTTCCCCAGCACCTCCGGGCCCCGGCACTGTGCGGAGCCTGCCCCCACACCTGTGCTCAGCCTCCATCCCTGGTGGCCAGGGCAGGGGCATCACAGCGGCTCTGCAGGCCGCATGAGGCAGAGTCCTGCGGATGAGCACAGTGCGGGCCACCACCGGGTGGTCAGAGGAGCGGTCGCCGGGAATCCCGCCCGTGTTTCCTGACACAGCAGTTAAGTGGGCACTGGGCCTGCCAGCGTTCCCACATCTGGGCATCTGGACTCAGTCCTGGCTCTGCTCCTGATTCCAGTCTCCCGCTGCTGTGCAGCCTGGGAGGCCGTGGTGATGGTTCAAGCACTTGGGCCCTTGCCACCCACATGGGAGACACGGCTTGGATTGCCAGCTCCTGGCTTCAGCCCGGCCCAGCCCTGGCTGTCGCAGTTATTTGAGGAGTGAGCCAGTGGATGAGAGCTCTCTTTGTGTGTGTGTCTCTTCCTCTCTCTCTCTTTCCGCCTCTCAAAAATTAAAAAGCACCAAGGTAAGCCGATGTTGCAGCAGCAGTGGTATAGGGGAGCAGGCAGGGTTGGGATCCCAGAGCCCTTCCCACCGCGCGCCAGCCGTGTGGCTGCATGGATCTGTGGCTGTTCGTGTCACTTCAGCTCTCTGGCCCTCCCTTCCTCCTCTGTCATGGGGAGCATGCCAGGTGGGGTGCTGTCCCTCGTGTGAGGAGTCTTGCTCAGGAATGACTGTGTCAGGGGAGTGTGGCAGCCAGAGGACATGGAGGAGGACCCAGCAGGATGGGTGTGTCCAAGAGGCTGGGTGCAGAGGAGACAGCAGGGGGCTGGCTCTGACAGGTGTGGGAGGGACTGTGATGAGCAGGGGTCCACAGGGGCATTGGAGGAGGCAGTGGCGGTTGACGTGAGCCCTGGCCGACTGTGGACCAAAGGCTCAGCTGCAGCTGCCGCGTTGCGGAGGCATCCGTGTGCTGTTACCTTCAGGCAATGGGCACGCTCACCTGGTGCAGGCAAGGTGGATGGAGCACCTGCCGGGTACTCCCTCCCCCACTTCTGCATCCCCATTGCCACCTGCATCGTTCAGCATCCCACCTACAGATCCAGTAGTAGGTACACGATGAACTTTTGGTCCATGGACCACGTAAGTGATGGTGGTCCCATCCGATGATAAAGGAGCTGGAAACTCCCAGTCGCTGAGTGATGTCATAGCTGCCATGATGTCACAGCCAACTCATTACTCATGTCAGTGGTGATGCACATGTAAATACATCCATGGCACCTAATACCTGCTAATAACCTTGTGCCGGGTTGATAGATTTGCAGTTTTATCGTCCTTTACCTATAAAATAGCGTGGGCCATAAGACAGTGCACCATGTGGTATTAACCGTGTCTCTTGGTTGCATCGGGAGACTGCGTGGTTGAGTGATCAGCCTGCACCCTTGCAGCAGGGACATCCGTGGTGTTAGTGGGT